>NW_026705169.1:323461-646922 GCF_029867415.1 Vicia villosa | reverse complement strand
TTGTTCAAAATGGCATTTTTTCCAAATGGGGCCAAGTTTTCAGCATTCAAACATCATTTCCATGTTACTATGGGCCTCCCACGACCAAGACTAAGCCCATACCTTTTTTTTTATCCATTTTTGCATGATTTTATCTTACTTTAAGATTAAAATTAAAAGGAAAATGCATGGATAAATGGTAGCTTACAAATCAAGCATGACTCACCCAAAAGAATCTTCATCTTTCTGCAGAGAAGTAAAGGGCAAGGCAGGTGCATTGAAGGCAAGGTGACTTGGTCAAGAATTCAAGCTTTTTTTAATATTAAAGAATGCAAGATTTCAACAAAGGCAACTAGCTACATATTAGCTTCAATTCTAAGCACACATGGCTTATAAATAAGCTATCTTAGTTCAGCAACAAGAGGGGAGACAAGTTCAGAAAAAAGCTAAGCATAACACCTTTGTAATCACTTGAAAAAATTCAAAGAAAACTCAAATTCGAATTTGTAATTTCTGCTCATTTCAATACAAACTAAGCATTCATACACCTTCCTTGAACATCACTGAAACTATCTCAATCAATTACAAGCCTTGAAGCTCACTGAATCGAGCTACACAGGTCAAAAATTGTTCAAACTAAAATCAATTCGTATCTGGCTATTCACACATGTTTAACAAGATGTAGACATACTATTGAGTTTGGTTTGAGGTGTAGATCATTTCTGGAGCTTTAATTAAGTTTTAGATGCGTATACACGAAACCACCATTTTAGGGTTCTTCATCCCAAAATTAGGGTTTTCTAAATTAGGCAAAATTACAGGTTCTGAATAGTACCATTGAGTTCGCATGAACAATACGAACTCAACCATACCATCGCGCCAAATTTATACTCACGTTTGCTTGTATTCGCTATTATTACCAGGTGTAAAAGATTGGGTTTTTTACACCACCTGCAAATGAACGGTGTAAAAACCCATCTGAAGGTTGAAGATGATGCGTGGCGCCCTCTGATTCGCTGGGAGGCGCGCGCGTGTTTTTTAAACTGACTTGGAATTCAGTGTTTTGCAGGTGTTCCACGTGTTATGGTCCCTCACCATCTGGGCCTTCTGATCCATCCATCAACTCATCCAACGCCTCAGAACACGCACGCATATCATACTCCCTCATTTAATTTCCATACAGGATCAGTATCCTTTTATTTTCTATTTTATTTTCTATTTTGTTTTAATTTCTTTGTTAAATTAATTAAAAATAGTTTTAAAAATCCAAAAAATACACAAAAAATATTTTTATACTTCTAAAATAATATATTATTTTCTGAAATAAAAATATTTTATTTTTCTTCAAAATTTCAATATTTTACATAATTAATTAGTATATATTTATATATTGGCTTTTTAATTATTCTAACCAATCAAAAAATCATTAAAAAAATTGTTCTTTGTGTTAAATATTGTTTATATATTATAAACTAATTTTGTACATATTTTGAATAATTTTCTTTTTAAGTTTTAATTATTTGTATAATTATTTGTATAATTATGTATTAATTAGCTTAATCAATTTCCAATCAATTTCAAAAATTCCAAAAAAAATTAGTTTTGTTTTAAAATTAATTAACAAATATTTTGTACATATTTTAAACTTAATTTCTAGGTTTAAATCTATTTTCATCTTTTTTCTTCATTTTAATTTAATTAATCATGCATTAATTATAATTAAAACCAATCATAAAAATTCCAAAAACATGCCTTTTATTTTTCTTGCAATTTAAAATTCCTAGATAAATGTATAGGATGTCAAATTCATGTAAATAGGCTAGTTTACGTTTCCTGCACAATCGATGTAATAGCGTAGATTTACTTTCCGCACTTTACATTTCCGCATTTTAATTTCCAGCACATATAAACTGCGTGTATGTCAAAGATAAAATTGAACCGTTAGATCCACTACTAGAAATACATGTATTTCCTGCGGAATTACCTGCGGATTTTTGCTAAATTTCCGCAGGAAACGTGTTTCCTGCGGATTTTCCTGCGGTTTTATGTCCCCAGCTAAAACCTTCGTGGGTAATATTTTTCGCAGGTAATTCCGCAGGTAAATCTGCAGGAAATGTATATCGCAGGTAAATCCGCAGGAAATTTCTTTCTCAAATTAAATAATTTTTTTATTTTAATAAACTTTTGAACCATTATATATATATATATATATATATATATATATATATATATATATATATATATATATATATATATATATATATATATATATATATTTAAATAACTATAATATAAAATAAAATTATAATTTTCAATTTAAATTAAACTTGAATTCATAGAACATAATTGGTAAGAAGTACTTACATAGTCATTACTAAAAATGATTCAAAAAATCAAGTTATTACTAATCATTTGTCAACCAAGTTAAAAAGACAATACAATCCAAAAACTAAGTCAAAATGAAAAAAAAGTACAAATCAAAATTCAACTTCTGGACGGAATGAGGACGAGAATGAGAATGATGGGATTGGGATATAGATCTAGACAGTGGTTGAGTGAGTTGAGGTCAAAATGAACGTGGAATAGGTTGGGGTTGTGGCCGGAGTTGAGTGAGTCGAGGCCGACTTGGATATGGAATAGTTTGGGGTTGAGCTTGAGCTTGAACTTGTTATTGAGTGAGTTGAATGATATGAGGACTAGGTTGGGGTTGAGTGAATTGAGGTTGAATAAGATATGGAATAGGTTGAGGTGGAGTGGGTTGGGGTTGAATAAGGTGCGGAATAGGTTGGGGTTGATTGGATTGAGGTTGAGTGACTTCATGTTGAGTTGATATATTCTTCTTCTTGGACTTTTTTGGCGGCATAGTTTGAGAGAATTCAAAGGAATGCAAAACCTGAAAAATTAGAGTGCAACAAATCTTAGTAGGGGACCCAAAGAAAATATACAAAATATACATTTAGAAAAATAATTAGAACAAAAATTAGATGAGATTGGTGAGCAAGAATAAATTGATTGCAGCAGAAAGAGCTTGATCAACGGTCGACAATACCGTGTTAAAGCTATTGTCGAGCATTGTAAAGATACGAACATAACACTATGATGAGATGAAAAAGCTAAATCACACTTTGTTATCACACACAATCTAAACTTTACAAATAGTAGAATTTGGTTTTATATAGCAAGTGAATCAAGCTAGTATTCATCTCACCGTTTTCTATCTAACTTAAAGATCAACTAAACCTGTAATGGAAGTTGCAACCCAATGCTAACCTCAATATCTTTGTCATCACAGTTAACAGGACTAGCATACAATTAAGCATAAATTAATCTATGCCTCGTACTAAATGCGTTGATATGTTGCATCAGCTTTGATAGATAAATGTATCGGACGGGGCATGAAGCATTTTAGAATATGTTCAAATCAACTTCAAATATAAGAGTACATAATCACATAAATAATAGATACAACAAGATGAAAACAGCATAAAAACACACTGTTATACAAAAATGCTAGAAAGTGATACAATACATAGCAGTTCCAATTCAAGAACAAAACAGAAACTAACGATTTAAGATATCAAGAATACTGTTCTTATGACCAGGTCTATCTTCTTTCCTGAAATAATAAGATTACATTTCTTACCTAAACTCTGAAAAACTCCTACTAGATCATGGGCTGCATTATTTCTTGATTTTATACTAAACAGTGTTGTGGTAAGCATTTGGGACAGAATTGTCTATATCCCTGAACCAGAATCTTAGAGCTATGCGCAGTGATTTTAATGCAATGTATAGTTTAAGATCCACAGAAATTTGTGTGCATTAAATGTTACCCTTAGCCAAGTATAGAGGAAATGTATTAAAACGACTAGTCGTATGGTGCTTTGCTGTCTATCGTCTTCCAATCTCAACCCCAAAATATTATTCAATTCATAAAAGACCAAACAAGATTTACTTGTCTCAACCGTTATATACTAAATGGTGGACACTTTTCATTCATCTCTGATACGTTTTTTCCATCCAGGGGGAAAATTACTTTTAGAGACAGCCAAACAAGATTTAACCCCAAATCATAAAAAAACCAACTTCAGAAACAAATCAACGTCTAATAAGGAGGATCTATGCTCAATGAAAGACAAAAATATAAACTATAATCAACTACAAATAAATTGTAATCATAATAAGAGTAGCATTGTCAGGTATAACCTACAAGGGTTTTCACAGAGGCTTTAGGGACCAAATAAGCAGAACTACAGAATCACAAATAAGCGCATCCAACTGCTGAACCAACTTAAAAACACTCTGATTTGAAAGTAATAACAGACTAACCTGAAACAGGTAAACTCACAGCCCAAACCCAAACAGCCTGCAAAAAATCGAATCAAACACTCTGCAAGACATCAAATAAAAACCAAGACCAAAGATGAGAAAATCATATAAAAAACCTGAAATATCCAAAACACAGCCAATCTCCCCAAATTACTACGCATTTCATCAAAACGGCGATCCTCTCCCCACTGTAAAATCCTGAAAAGGGATATTCAGAAACGAAATCAAGTAAAAAACAAACATTCAAAAAGTCAACCCAATGATAATTCACACTAGTCTTGGTACTATGTTAGTTGAGCATGAGAAATTCAGAAGAATTAATCTATATAAAAAATTTCCGATTAGAACACCGTGCCATGCTACGATACCTTGATTGAACACGAATTGGTCTATAAATCATTTTACATCCAACTCACTTTCAACCAGAATCAATTTTTGTCACCGCAGAACCAAACACACACTAAGAAACATGCTCAATTATGCAATTATACAATACAAAAAAAGCACTGAAAATTATGAAACCCTATAATTTGAACAGAATTGAAGTGTTATTGAAACTATACCTGAGTAAGAGAAAAAAACCAAGGCGAAGACCCCATAATACAACAAAGAGAGTGAGGATTATCTGAAAAAAGAGTAACTTCATAGCATTAATAAGGTAAATTGATTCGAAAAATGAAATGAAAGTGACGTTAGAATTCAATTACCTGGCGAAAATGCCATGAACCTTTGAGTACTAAGGTTAATACAGCGACAATAACGAAATTGGTACTTCTTGTAAATTGAAGAATCATATATGTAAATAAATAAACAAAAATGGAATTGATTGTATAGTTTTGGAAGATAAAGAAGAAGAAGAAGAAGAAGAAGAAGAAAGTACCTGCAAAATCAGTGACCTTATCGAATTTGAGAAGTGCAATGACAATGAAAAACAGAAGCTGATAAACAATCTGAACAAGCAATTAATTAGTTTAATAATAGTAGAAGAAAGAGATTAATTAATATTAATGATGGAATTAAGAATGCAGAGAGAGAGAGAGAGAGAGAGAGAGAGAGTTTAGTTACGGTGATAATGGCTGTGAGGGCTAAGAAATGAGAGTCAATAACAATGCCCATGTTTTTTCTGTGATATTATTATATTCTTTGCTTTGCACTTTCGAGATATTGGTTGGTTTTATAAAATTTTGTATTATATAGATTTATAGAATTTTGTACCTTTTCTAAAAGTTGAATCATACTTTACTGTTCCATGTGACCTTGTTTGAACCATTAATATTGGACTCACCCACCAAGTGTGTAAATTAGATTCCATGCCTAAGACTAACTAATCATTTCACTTTACTATATACTTTATCTTTGACCTTTCCAATATCTATATGCATATATGAACTCTTTAACACGCAGACATTGAAAACCAGAAAAACCAACACACACAGATGACAACATTAACCTCATCATCATTTATGAAACACACATTTCACTTTCTTCTGTCTTTCTTCCTCTTATTATTAAACCAAACAAATTCTCGGCCTCACTCTCATGTATATGATCAAGAACAAAAAGTACTATTAAACATAAAGTAGTGTGGATATTGAGGAGAGTCAGGTGGTGAGGGTTCAGCAGAGGTTGTAGATGATGGTTCAGTAGAGTCAGGACTACATGGACTAGAATTCCATAAAAAAAAAACTCTTCTTGAATTCAGTAAAGCTGAATTTGCAGAACTAGTTTTTGCAAGGGCTTATTCTAGTGTTACAAATAAACTAATACTATCTTTCCTGATTTTCATTGCATGTAATGCAGTTCTTGTGTGTATATACAGAGCAAAAATCACCTCCTCCCTTTAAGAATAAGTGAAAGTCAAACTGGCAAGCATTTAAACAAAGGATATTTGTCTGTCTACTTCTTCATTGTGGCATTTCAACAAACACCTTGTTTACAAAATTCAACTAAGTTTATACTCAATCTAACTTAAAATCATCTAATTTCAGAAATGAATAGGATGAGGACGAAGTGTATCTAGTCTCTAGAGAATACCTGAGTTGAAATGTGAAGATGAAGAAGATGACAACGCTAGGCTCCGGCGAGGTTGCGGCAACAAAACACCCGCGAAGATGCGGTGATGCTACACAGCTATGCGGTTGCGGCGAAGATGCGGTGATGCTACACAGCTATGGCGGTTGCGGCGAAGATGCGGTGATGTACACAGCTATGGCGGTTGCGGCGAAGACCAATAGATTTTTAGGTTTTTGAATTGTGTTGAGCAAAGTAACGTTGTTGTAGGAACAATTTTGTTTAATCTATTATAAATATATAAAAACTAAAGTATCTGGTTATTACACTTTAATCCATCTAATTAAAATTTAAATTAGGCTAATTATAAGGACAAAACTGACTTATTACAAAATGCTGGATTAATATTGATTTGGTCATTAATGCTGCTTATGTGTCACACCACAATTTTTATTGTAATTTTTTATTATTTAATTATTTAAACTATTTAATGAAGGACTGCTACACGTATTTAATTTAAATCAATTGTATTTGCACTGGTAACTGCAAAGACTTGAATCATTCAATACCTTTTTTGAAAAAACACAACTTCCAAACATCTTTCAAATTTTGATATCCATCATTAGCACCCATAAATATGAATGCAATATCTCCTCAAACCCTAAACTTCCCTTCCTCCAAACTCTGCAGTCAGATTTTCTAATTTTTCTTCTTCTTTTGAGTATGTTGTTGTTTCAATTTCGTAAGCTGAAACAGTTTAACCCAGGTTTTTTCTTATTGGTGTATTTGTTTTTGTTACAGAGAGAAGCAATTACTCAATAAAAATCCCTTTTTGCTTATTCGTGTTTGTGATTTTGCTACAGACAGAAATTTGGAAACACATAAGCACCGAGAGAAAATTGCTTTTTGCTTTTTTTGCTTATTCATGTTTGTGCTTTTTGTTAGACAAAAAATTGAAAACACATAAGTTATTCTGTATTTTCTTTGTGTTTTAATTTTAAAAAACTTGCTCTATATTTGTGGACAGTATGTTAACTTTACATATATGAGATTGCTTTAATTTTAAAAAACTTGCTCTATATTTGTGGACAGTATGTTAACTGTACAAATATGAGATTGCTTTGCTGAAGGAAGAATTAAAGGGAGGAAATGATAAGGTTACTGATAAGGGAAATGTCAAATAAGCATTTAAAACAACTACAGCAAAACTCTCTATCATCTTGGAGGAGTTGTCACTCTCCAAAACACAAGTATCGGAAGTTGAGAAAAGATTGTCGTCAAGATGCAATCACATGTTTCAGTTTGGTGCTTGGGTCATACATTATAGATTTCTTCTTCAATATATTTTAACTATTTGTGTAGAACATTTTCTAAATTCAAATTTTAATAATAATTAACATGGACGGATGATTATTTACAGGGTCAAAACACTTAATTGGAATGTAAGTTTTTGCATATTTTTTGTTGCAATTTAGTTGTATTTTAAACATAATAGAGGCTTTTTAATATTGAGTTGGTACTCACTACTCAAAATCATTTCAAGTTGATTGAAGATTAATAATATTTAGAACTTTATTATAAATATTTTATTATAAGATTAATAATATTTAGAACTTTATTATAAGTACTATCGTATTGGTAATTTATTAAAACTTTATTATAGGTACTATATTTAATTATTTTGTTAAGTTTACACTTACATATAAATGTGAGTTTAATTGAAATAATTGAATTACATTATGAATATATTAATTTTATGGTAATAATAAATCAAATTAGTTAGTTGACCACAAAATGATTTATTTTCTACCCTTAATTTTTCTTTTATTTATTATATAACATTTTTGAAACAATAAAAATGGAAATCTATTATAACTATTAAAATTCAACTTTTATACGGAAGATGAAAAGTGGAAACCCAATTTTTTTAGTTTTCCATTCAAATTTTTAATTTTCTTAAATCTTAAAGGTAGTTAAATGATAATTACAATAATAATGCTCAAGTTATCATTTAATGTAGAATTTAAGAAATTTTATTATTTAATGTAATTATTATTACTAAATTGAAAATTAAATAATTTCTCTTAAATGATAATTACAATAATAATGCTCAAGTTATTATTTAATGTAGATTTTAAGAAATTTTATTATCGAATGTAATTATTATTACTAAATTTCTCATAATTATTTTCTCCATTTTTTATTATACGTTGCTTTAGCCTTTTTATACATACCAAGAAAATCTTTAAATTTTGCTAATTTTGTTAATATATTATACGATGTTCCAATACCTTTTTGAAGTTACATTTAAATTTTTTTTCCTAAATAAATCATTATGATTTGATAATGAAATATTTAAACTGCATTTATTTCATCCATAAAAATGTACGTGTCTTTCCACTGATCCCACTAATAAAATAAATTCTTAATAAAACATGAAAAAAAAATTAACTTTTATTATTTTCTCTCTCTTGAAACTATACCATTTTTTTATCCTCATTCCTTATTTTTCTCTCTGAAACACTAAACCACTTTAAAAAATTGGTAATAAAAATATACTGTGTTTTTTAATTTACCACCATTAATAAAAAACTTCTTATTTTAAAATAAAAAAAATTAAATTCACATTATTATTTTCTTTCTCTTGAATAAACATACAATTAATAATAACATATATTAATTTTTTTAATTTGGTAATATTATTAAAATTGATTTTATATACGATTTAAAAAATTTATCATCACAAATTAATTGATGTTATTGCGCATGCACTTTTTTTTTTATTTTAAATCTTCCAATAATTTTTTTATTCATTAACAAAATACTATGTACTATTGGAAAATATTTTTATAAACGGAAATAAGTTATAAATATTTTTATAAATGTGAAAATTTTAACAATTGATACAATTTTTTTATAAAAAGAAATAAGTTAGATTTTTTTTTATAAATGGACACATGAAGTCAAGATGATTATTTAGGAGATAATTTTTATTATGTTCACATGTTTTCTTATCAAGTTTATTATATCTACGTACTATTAAATGTTCTAGCCATGTTAAATTTTTTTTTAATATACTAATGTGAGACTAATGTGATTATTTTAAATATATGAGAATAAATATATATTATTTACCATACATAGGTTTTAAATTTCTATTTTTTGTTAATTGTACATATTCAAGATCTAATTACTCTATTAACATATCCATATTTTTATTATTTGTTTAATTTTTAATTCATTTAAGTATACATTAAACGTAGAAACATTTAATATTTGACGGGAGATTGCATATATTTTAGTTTTGAAAAAAATGAGCTAATATCTCAAATAGGTTTAATACATTTTATTCTCTAACTATGTTTAATTTGACGGGGTTGTTATACATTTTAAGTTTGGGAAAATGGGCTAATATCTCAAATAGGTTTAATAAATTTTTAGAATTAACTCATTTGGATTTAACTGGGGTTTCTTAACTCATCTAAATTGACGGGTAGATGTGAACGTATCTATGAGATACCAGTGATTGACGAATCATTTTAATGTTTATCTTTTAACTACTTCTTTTGTTATTGTTTTATATATTTGAAGTTATAAAATTAATTGACGGGTAAATGTGAATATATCTATGAAATATCATTATTGATTGAAATTACATGAATATTTATGAACTGCAAAATAAGTTATATTATGTTTGATATTCCAAACACATGAATTAAATTTTGATAAATGATTATAAGTTATAAATATATTAATGTTATCTAACTGAAAAATATGATGTCATATTTAATAATTTAGTCATTGATACGTATAATTTTGCCTTCTCCCATTTTTAGTCACTGACAACTTTATGTTGCAATTTTAAGAGTTACTACGAAAAATGGTCTTAAAATCTTAATACACGACAAAGAGAATGTTTCGTGCTCCACTACTACAAATGTTGTATACAAGGAGGTTTTTCAATCACTTTGTTAGATGGTAAACTTATTCTTCTTTTCTATCTTATATCTGTAGATGAAACACACAATATTTATATGCCTCAAAGTTTTACATTATTCATATATTTTTTTATACATTTTATAATGTAGGTATATGATGCATGTTGTTGGCTGGTTGCAATCATACAAGAAGATAGCATATGATATTTATACAAACAAATATGTTTATTGTTTTTATTTAAAGACATAAAAAAATGAATGTATTAATAGCTCTTTCGTTGTTTTACCGTTGTGTATTATGTGTTTAACATTTATTAACATTTACTAAAACTTGGAAAGTATTTTGGCTAAATATATATGGTTTATTTATATAAGGGAAATTTACAAGTGATATACTGATACATGTAATATGATATCCGACCAGACCCGTGCGACAGCACGGGTTTCCTACTAGTTTGAAGAATTACAATAACAGCAATGTAGTGTAGTTTCTTATTGGTAGATACTTAATTCAATCAAGTTTACAATTCCAGGTTCGATTCTCATCTAGGTATTAATAGTTTTTTAATTTTATTTTTTAAAAACTTAACTAAAATAAAATATAAAAACAACATTGATTTTATTAAAAATTAACTAAAATACATAACTAAAATACATTATAAAAATAATTAATAACACTGAAAAAATTAAGACTAAAAATTAAAATTAAACTAAATATAAAAACACCATAAATATAATTAACTAAAATACATTATAATTTAAAATTTGCATACCATTTATTTATTTAATAAAAATTAATTAAAATAAATTATAAAAATAATTAATAACATTGAAAAAATTAAGATTAAAAATTAAAATTAAAATTAAAATTAAACTAAATATAAAACACCATAAATATAATTAATGAAATAGAAAATATAATAATTAAATTTTTTTTATAAATTTAAATAATGAAATGTCAATCCGCAGGTAATTTCGCAGGAAATGTTCCTGCGGAATTACCTGCGAATTTTGTATTACAGCTTGGTGTTAATAAAAGTTGATAATTGCAGGAAAGTTTCCTGCGAAATTACCTGCGGATTTTATATTTTTGTTAGATATTTGGTTTAAAATACGTTTTCCGCAGTAAAATCCGCAGGTATTCCTGTGGAATTTGCTGCCAACGCTGGATCCGCAGGAAATTTATTTTATTTAATAAAATCCCAGAAAAATCCGCAGGTATACCTGCGGAATATTTTTCGCAGGAAATTCCGCAGGTAATACGAGTATTTCTAGTAGTGATCACTAACTTCAAAGATAAATATCTGAATCCAATCACAATCACACTTGCACCTCTTAAGGTAATCCCTTCTCATTCCTTTCAAAATCAAAGTCAAAATTCCACTGTTTTGAGTACAAAATCGAACCTTGCTTTTATATCCGGTGAAAGGATAGATTTTTAAAGGAAATAGGATAAAGACCTTACAACTCAGGGTAGACCTCCTAGTTTGCTTGCTCAAATCAAAACAAACAAAATTCTCATACACTGTTGATTTTTCAAAACTTTCAAAAAAAGACAATACTTTGTATACATCCAAACACGGGTTATTACAAAGTTAACGTTTTTTCCAAAACATCTTTCGAAAGATAAACAAGCATTTTGTATACATCCACACACGGATCATTACAAATTCAATTTACAAAGGTATTTGAAACCACATATGAGCATTCTAAAGCAATTGAAAAGTGATCGAAAAACAAGTGAGCTAAGCAAACTTAAGAGCCCATGGATAACCATGGATACAAAGGGTGCTAACACCTTCCCTTTGTATAACCTACCCCCTTACCCAGAATTTCTTAAAGGTCTTTTTTCTGTTTCTTTTATAAACCTTTCCTTAATTGGATAAAATAAAAGGTCGGTGGCGACTCTGTGAATTTTCAAAAAAATGCGAAAGCATTAAGCGACAAAAAAGAGTCAGTTCACGTATCTCTACAGATCAGAGGTATGGCCCGGTATTAAAAAAAATCGGAGGTCCACAATATTACTAATGATCAGATTGAAATTTCAGAAAGTTCGGGTCAGCTAAGTTTTTAAAAACAGGAAACTTCAAACCTCGTGTCTGGCACCATTGCTTCAAAGCTGGAGACACGCCTTAAGTTAGCTGCAAAATAAAATGACATATGAATTATATTAGTTAACATAAAGGAGGACAAACTCCAGTTATTTACAATCCAAAAATGAAAGGAGATTAACAGTATTGGACCCCTCAAAACATTGTCCTTTCAGATCTTTTGCAAAGTCATAAGAATGTTTCTTGGAAAAACCTTGTCACTTGTTGTCTCATAAACAAGTTTCTTTTATTCCACATTTAAACGTATAGCATAAGAATAAGAATGACCTTCTAAATTCTCTAATGATTGTGATTTCCACAAACTATGATAACTTTTCATACATGCACACAATTGATAACCAAGCAAATTGAATAGACACATTTGCACATCAACACAGGTATATGTTTTTTTCTTTCTATATGAACAGATATCTATCTAACTTTGTAATAGCAATAGCAAATTTTGATTGGCTTAGTCTTATGAGAGTGTGGATGGTTTCTTCTATACACAATAGTCGCAGAAGAACATGTATATTGGCTTTTGATGATATGGAAAATGCTTCTAAAGTCCTGCTGAATTCATTAATTCGAAAAATGCCTCAACATACTGAACAGCAGTGTGTTGCCAAGTGTAACTATCAGAAAGCCCATATTCTGCAAAATTTGGTTATTTTTGAATGAATTCACCGGGTAATGATTTTGTGGACACCACTTGCTGCCATATTTCAATGAACTCTTCCATAATTGGCTTCGATATTTCAATTGAAGAAATAGGCATATACTCAATCTGCACACAAAATATAACCGAATTTCAAAACAAAAAGTGTAGCTAACAGATTCAAGATCCAAATAAAAACAAACAAAAGCAACTATACATGTATACATATATACTACCATTGTTAATCTCCGCAAATTGAAAAGATCCTTATCCTTATCCTATCTATGTTAAATAAATCTTCAAGGATAGAAGAACACAAAGCTAATGCCATATTACCTAAAAGCTCGAGCACTATGCACGGATTTACAATTTCATCGGCATAATACCAAATTCCTGTACAAAAAACCGAATGAAATTGGTAAATTTTCTTGAACAAGACTGCCTCTAATAAGAAACACACTAATTTCAATTTAACAGTTACACAAAAAATTTTCATCGATCAACGCGGCAATGCACAAATCTGATCGAAAACAATATCACAATCATTTTTAAATTATCAATCAAATAATTTCTGAATCGCTAGAAGCAAGATCAATGCTCCCCTAGATCTTAATGTCGCTTCATTCAAACATTAACAAATCTAACTATACCTACATGCATGATACAAAACTGAAATATGAATTGCGAATTTTCATATACTTGTGACATAGAGGTAGAAAACAGTAAAAATGATGAAGGAAACGAATCGGAAAGTGGTACCGTCAGGAACAGTGGCAATTCGATTGAATCAATTATTCAGTTGCAACAGGATTAGGGAAGTATGAAAGGAAAGAAAATAGAGTAGAAGAGAGTGGCGGAATTAGGTTTACCGGCATCTATGGTGGCACGAACAGCGATAGATGGTGGTTGAAGAGAGACACGGTACGGTGGAATCGGATAGAAAAAAATCAAAACCATTGGATGTCTCCTGAGAAATACCGTTCGAGAACCCTCTTTTTAAGTAAGCTTCAAGATCTATCCCAAAAAATCTTTTGCTTCCTTCCTTCTTATCACTGCTATTTATCACTGCTATTTGACAGTGTAGACTCATTGAGTCACATTCAGATCAAGTCCACCAGAAGAATTGGCAGCTTGGGCGGTCTGTACAGGTATAGAACGTGATGATAATGATGTTTCTGCACCAAACTCCCTTCCTCACTTTCATCTGAAGGTTCAACATGTCATTAGAAACATATTTGCAAATCACATGCTCCAAACAAGATATATCAAAACATTATGTGACTTCTTATTTTCTTCTATTGTGTATGCTATCTGAAGTTGGTTAACTTCTGTTGTTGGAAGAATTGTTGCAGTTGGAAGAATTGTTGCAGTTGGATTCCTGTAACAGAAACAAGATAGACTGAGAATATAGATAGCATATTATGTCGAGACATTTTACATTTACTCTCATTGCTGAAATAACGGCTTAACCGATATAGTTTATGTAAAGATTGATCATACTTTGAAGAGTTTATGTACTGAAGGATCTGATGTCGTTCAAGATTTCCAATCTCTGAAGGGAAATGCGCCTGCATCAAAGGAAACACATCTCTATTGTTCTCGTCGAATGGTATCCTCCCTATGGCTCTTGCATCTTGTAAAACTAGCTTCTTGATGCGCCTTGAAATATTTGGATCATCGTTAACACAAACAACGATTTTACCAACTACTTTTGTATAATCTAGTGATCCAAGATAACAATTCCTGCAGTTCATAAAAGAACACTTAGTATACGTTTCTTCTGTCGGGATTTTTAAAGCCAAAAAAGTTGTTGTTAACTAGTACTATTAGAAGTCGTACTTAGCTTCTGATGTTGGCGCGAATTTGGCAGTAATTTGACACTGGAAGTAGCTAATACACATAATTTGCTTCTTGAACATCCTCTGAAATCCCTAGAAACTTGGAAGGGGAACCAACTACGTTATTTCATTCTACAGGGAAATGTTGGCATTCAATTTGAATGAGCCTTACTGTGAATCATGTCAATCTCTCTAGATGACATGCCAAGTGGTTGTTCTCAAGATGACTGCATAAAAAAACGTGGTTGTAGTTAAATTAAAACTGAAAAAATGAATCATGAGAATGAACTTATCAATATTATACAAGAACACTAACTACCCTACCTAATTAATTATATCATCACATCCTACCAAACATTATTATACAAGAAATGTGGGAACCAAAACTCCCATACTACATCAGTAGGATTTCCCACGCCTTTCCACTATTATCCCCAACTGTTAATCTCCAACCTTCAAACACCAACTAGGCAATTGTCGCCATCATTATCTCTAATCTAAACATCTAACATCTGCAATATCAAATATAATATACAAATTAGCACTGTATATGATTATTCACTTTTTCCGGTCACTTAAATAATTTATGATCAAATATACACAGATTAGGACTGTTTATGGTTAATCACTTCATCCAGGAAGTTAAATAATACAAAACTTCTTCAATTTCAAACATGATGCTATATATTATTTACAATGCATAAGAAAAAGTAACTGCTAATGCTGAGAAAAGTTCAAGATAAAGCTAATTTTACATTATACTCTATATCCTGGAATGACCCTACCAATGGAACTACTAAATAAATAGCTTCCAGGAACCAAGTATTATAAGACAAGAAACTAAAAAAAGGTTTGGAGAGTTATCTTTACATTTTTCAACAGAACACATCATTTAAAATCTACAAGTTGATATTTATTCATCTGGAGGTGTATTGACAACAATGCAAATTTCCACCCAACTCTTTAAAAATATACTTATATTATAATGGATACGAAGATATTGTTGAGAAATGATACTTATAATGGAAAATGTGAGGTGTTTAGTTATAATAGATGCACATAAACACAAAAACTAGAAAATCCCGGAAAGGATATAGAACCGCACATATCCAATTAGATTATCAAAAACCCAAAAACAAAAGAGTAAAATCAGTGAAATCAAAAAACAGAATCACACAAAACAAAACCATTACCCCCAAAAAATAAACATCAACACATTAATTTCAAAAATATTCATCTTAGAATAGATGAAACCATCGCAAAATAAGTGAATATATGAAACCATCGCAACCTAATTTCAAAAATATTCAACCATATATTGATCAACAAACCCTAATGTTCTACTCTTAAATATTAAACTCTAATGTTCTACCTAAAAGATTAAACCCTAAATTGAAGAAAAAAACACTAACCAATTAGTCAGGTTTCTTCATCGTGCACGTCGTTGAGCTGTGAAATGAGCGAATGAGCTATGCGATGAGAGTAAGAGTTTCGCTGAAATGAGTTGTGCGATGAGAAAAGGGTGCATGCGATGAGTTAATCGATGGATGATTTTGGGTTTCGGTGAAATGAGTTTCGATGAGTTGATCCATGGATGAATATGAGTTTCAGATGAAAATGGGTTTTGTGAAATGAAAATGGATCGTGAAAATGAATCTGTTAATAATAATAATTTGTCACACATTAATTTGTTAATAATGTTAATGTTAATAATAATAATGTTCAAATGTTATTTATGTAATACTAGTATATCTCACACATTATATTCATCAAATATGTCACACAGATTAAATAATGAGTTATAAAATTAAATATTTTTTTAATTTATATAAATTTACTCCCGTTTTTAGTTTAATGGGAGTAATTGAAATTTGATTATAATAATATTTTTAATTTAAACCCGTTTTAAAAAAAAGGGTGTAAATGGTCACCTGATTATACTTAAAATAACATTTTATTTACAAAATTGCCACCGCGTTTCTTATTTACACCCATTTTTTAAATATTGGGTGTAAATTTTAAAATTATATTGTTCATTTTGCACTAGTGTTAGCAGATTAAACAGACACCTAATAATGTTGAAATACATCATACTATTACTATGTATCTTTTCTTTGGCAAGTAACCCATAAAAATGAAAAGATCTAATCGAAACAGCACAGAAATAAAGTGTTCTACAACACACAATTACACATATATAAATTCTACAATGTCATATGAAAAAAAAGAAGAGTGAATCTACATTGAATTTTATATAGAAGAAACAAAATATGATACATACATAATTGCATTGCATACATATAAAAAAGTATTGAAGCAAAAGTAACCAAAAGAAAATTCACAGAAAAAGACATCAATGTTTCATATATTACTTGTTCATTTTGTTTTCGAAGAAATGCTCCAACTGGTGTTAGAAAGACTCCACTGATCAGAAACAATGTCTTCAGCTGCATATGAAACGTCACCACATTTTGCTACAATCCTTACACTTTCTATCAACTCTTTTGTTCGACCCTCTTGCGCCAAAATTTCCATCAACTCTTCTGGACTAATCACAAGCTTCACTTTCCAAAACCTGTTTCTACAAGACAAAGACTCCACAGAAGACTTCTTAAGAAACCTCATTCCTAGGTTGTGTTGGTAATCTAAAGACATTCTATATGGAGCTGGGTACGAGGTTGTTGGAACACTATGAGATCTAACATGTCCTTGTCTTACAACATGTTCATAATCACTTCCACCGCTACCATTCGGAGGTGGCTCGACATCATTGTTGTTGATTGGAAGCAAATAGTATGATTGTCCTGGTTCTAACTCATCGAACTGACTGAGTGGTTTCCAAAAGAGATCGTGGCTTCTGAATATGGCATGGCCAGGGAACTCGTTGGTGATGAAAGGTACTGTTATCGGAGCACTGAATTCCATGATTCCGCCGTTTGATGTTATTACTTTGATTGTTGTATGAGGATCTGCCATGGACCCAACAATGCAGTTTCCCATGTTTGAGTTTGGAAACTATATTGCAGTGATGTTTGTTGGTTGTGTTTATGTGTTGGAGTATGGTTGGAGGGAACAGTGGAGCGGGAAACTTGTGGAGAAATAAAGTAGACACTTTCTTTGTTTTGTGGTGTGGTCGGTTAGATTCTTGTTGTGTGCTTTGACAAAAGTTAGACTAGAAGAACATTAAAGTGGAGAAAAGAGACCTCTCATAATCATGCATTTGGAATTGCTTTTGTGTACACATTGCTAATTAGTAATAACAAGTCCTATTTCTAAGCAGATGGTTACATTAACTTTTTTTTCTTTAGTAGGATTGTTACTGTAATCATGTAGTGATTGTCTGTGCTTGCTTTGTAGTGTGTACTATTACTACCATGATTTACTTGGTCAAAGTAGAATGAGATAAATGGAGCATTCTATGTTGCTTTAGAAGTCTTTTTCAAAATCAATGTAGGTCCCACTAGGTGCAACACAAGAATAAGAAAGTAAAAGATGTAGTGTACTGTCACTTGGCTCACTTCATTGGCCTTTTTCTTTTCGGACATTTGTCTTTTGATGATCAAAGTCTCAAGACAGATAACTAAAAATCCCTTGAAGTGCCTTTGATTATGGAACCAAATTACTAACTCTAGAAAAATGTTACTTAGAAATTATATATTATTTTTTGGGTTGATATATTTTGGATTTTGAAAATAGTCGCAGAAGAAGTTATTGGTGTATCTTGTTCATAAATATCACTCGTAGTATCTTGTACAAAGACTAGTCGTAATAATTTCTCAAACGAGGAGAAATTCAAATATTTCTCCAAAAAGAATTCAATAATGGTGACTTGACCACAAGGCCGTCTCAAGTTTTAGGAGGCCCTGTGTAGATTTGTCACAGTTTAACCATAAGAAACTAATAGAGGCCCTATGTACTCATGATTTAATCTACCAGATAATTTATGAGGCCCTATTTAGCTATAATTTAATTCTAGAAAATTTGAGGCCCTGTGCGGTAGCCCGCTTTGCACGCCCTTAAAGACGGCCCTGCTTGACCATTCAAAATAATTTCTTAACTCAAACAAGGAGAAATTAACATAATTCTCTAAAGAGAATTCAAGAAAATACTTGAAAAATTCAACGAGTAGAAAGAAATCGAGATAAATTTGCGCTTTGACAATTCGAAAGACAGAGAGTTATGAGAGTGAGGAAGGAACGTCTCAACAAATTTTTGGTGTGCTTTAAAATGAAACAGGAAATTTTCTTATATAACAAAGTGAGCTAGCTAAGATATCCCACCTAAACAATGTGAGACTAAGGAATTTTTTCAACTAACACACAATGTGAGATTTGACTTAAGGAACTTTTTCAAATTCATCTCCCTTTATTAAAATATTTACATAATGTTCCACCAATCCTCCACTTGAATTTAAAAAAGTGTTTATGAAGTAAAGTCAAATGTTTTGAAGGTTGTGCATAAACAAAGGTGTCTACGACTTGAACCTTTGCGTAACGCGTAGCAAGTAGGATTCTGATTCAACAACACTGACACAATTATTTTGAACTCTATCATAGACATCAAACCCGCACAAAACTTTTTCTTAAGGTGTATTCTAATAACATGTGCTTTAATGACCCTACACTTGTATCCCAATTTAGTGACGGCTCTAGGAATTCTGCCTTAAAATTCCATATGAACCGGCCTAAGTTCCACAATCACATAGGTGAGTATATTAAGAGCACTCATGTAGCTTAGGTACTCTCTCATACAGAGTATAGATGTCATTAAGAGCTTATATCATCTCATCCTTTTATTGCTTCAGGATTCATGCTTTACTTATTTATACTCACATGATCATCTCATAAAAACCACAACTAGTTATTACCCATTGAACCTTTTTCTAGGGCTCTCCAGTCAATTAGGTCGGGTTAACACCATGAGAAACTCACCTTTATATAAGTATTAGTCTCATCTTATTTGATGTATTATAGACTTTCTCTCTAGCTAATCCTTTCGTCAAAGGATATGCTAAACTTTTATCAGTGCGTACATAATCCACTCTTACAACTCCTTTAGAGACATATTCTATAACAGTGTTGTGCTTTCTTCTAATTTGAAGTCTTTCACCATTATAATAACGGTTCTCAGTTTTTGTAGTAGTCGTGGTACTATCGCAGTGGATCAACACAACTGACATAGGTTTTTTCCATAAAGGGATCTCAGCTAGCAAGCATCTTAACCAAGCTGCTTTTCACTAGCGGTTGCTAATGCTATCATTTCAAACTTCATCATGCACTGAGCCAAGATAGCATGTTTATTTGATTTCTAGGATAAAACTCCACCAACTATACTAGATACTATAGCCACTAATTGCTTTAGAATCATTTGATACGGTGTTCCAATCCGTATAATTATTTCCTTCAAGTACAACAGGAAATCTCTGATAATGTAAATCGAGATTTATGGTCCTCTTAAAGTATCATATGACTCTCTAAATGGCTCTACAATGTTCATTTCTAGGTCTACTTATAAACTTGCACAACAATCCTACGACATATGCAATGTTAGGTATAGTATAATCAGTTGCATACTAAAGACTGCCAATGATGCTCGTAT
Organism: Vicia villosa; assembly: GCF_029867415.1. Lineage (NCBI taxonomy): Eukaryota > Viridiplantae > Streptophyta > Magnoliopsida > Fabales > Fabaceae > Vicia > Vicia villosa. Next base: position 626,482 of record NW_026705169.1, on the reverse strand, counting down.
GTTCTCTTCTTCTGACACCATCACCGGTGTTCTTAAACAATTTTACACTTGTATTGTACGGCGTGTCAATAGGTTTACATTCAAAGTAGATATATTTCTTTAAGATCTTTTCCACACTATGAGACTGATCCAAAGAAATTCATTGTTCGGATCTAGTGATCTTGATACATAAATCACACTTCCTTCTCCGAGGTCTTTCATATCAAAGTTATTATATAACTATGATTTCACATCATTCACTACATGAAAGTTTGATCTAAATATGAATAAGTCGTAAAGACATATGATAGTGCAATTCTATTTTCAGATTTGTAATAAATGCATTTGTCACTTTCATTCACTTTGTACCATTCGATATCATTAAGTTATTAAACTTTTCATGTCATTGCTTTGGAGCTTATTTTAGACCATATAGAGAATTATCTAACTTACAAACCTTGTTTTCTTGGCCATGAATTAAAAACCCTTCAGGTTGGTCCATATAGATTTCTTCTTCTAAGTCACTTGAAATTAGTACTATTAAGTTATAAATAGTGACTATTGAAATTAGTACCCTAATGGGTGTGATTAGAGTGATCTGTGAAAAATTATCTGAGAAATCTATATTTTCTCTTTGCCTACAACTTTTGACTACAAGGAGAGCCTTGTACTTATCACTAGATCTATCAAGTTTTAGTTTCTTTTTCAAAACTCATTTACAACTGATTGGTTTTCAATCTTGAGGCATGTCTACTAATTGCTAGATCTCGTTACATTCTAGAGAATCTATCTCATTGTTAATATCTTCTTGCAACAAATCTGCATCTAGGGATGACAAGGCTTCTTGAATATTTTTTGGATCTTATTCTACTATATAGGCCACATAATCGGGCCCATAGTCTTTATCAACTATTACTCTTTTACTTCATTGAAGTTCTGTTTCTACTTCGTCGTTGCTTTCTATGCTTCTTATCACAAGAATGTGATTCGATTTACTACCCCCACTATTTATCAATTTGAAAGGAAATTTGTCTTCATAGAATTCAAAATCATTTAATTTTATGACCACTTTAGCATTTAGGTCTTAACACCTATATGACTTAGTGTTTGATGCATATCCAATGAATACACATTCATAGGTTGTACTAGCGAGTTTAACTCGCTTTGGATCCAAAATTCTGATATAAGCCATACATCCCTAAGTTCTAAAGTAAGACAAGTTTTATTGTCTTTTCTTCAATATCTCATAAGCAGATTTCTAATTTGTAGACTTAGGATCTATATTCAGGACATAACAAACATCCAGTACATTTTTTCCCATTAGTGAGAAGCAACACCCGAATTCAACATAATTGCAATAATAAGTTTAGTAAGAGTTATATTATTTCTTTCAGCTTTACAATTTATTTTCGGAGAGTATGGTACATTCGTTTCATGTACAATTCCATGTTGTTTATAAAATTCATTAAATAAACTAGAATCATATAGTTCTCATATCATTACGAAGTCTCTTAATCTTCTTACTAAATCATTTTCATTAAGGTATATTTGGCTTACTTTTGTGGATAAAAAATATTGCGACAAATTATTTACTCTTAATGATCATGAATGGTTACAATTCAATATGTGGCAGAATATATACAACATGAAAAGTATGAATTGGCAGGATATATGGGCCACATCTTGTCATATGATTTGGTATTGAAGGAATAAGAAAGTGCATGTGAAAGATTACATTATGCCACCTGATTTGGTACAATTTATCAAGTAGAGAGTGCATGATTACCAAGAAAGTTCAGACTTGCAGGGACCAGAGTAACTCAATGGAAGCCTCATCCAAAGAACTGGGTTAACCTCAATGCAGATGGGGTGCTTAGCCAGGTGCACATAGAAGGATATGAAGGAGTTTTATGAGCCAATAATGGTGAGTGGATCCATGGATTTGCCAAGGAAATAGGTTGTTACAATATTATGGGGCATTCTAGAAGGCATCAAACTGTTTAATAATATCAATTGTGGGAGAAAGTAGGTCATCCAAATGGATTCGAAGGAAGCATGTGATGCAATTTTGCAGGTACAACAAAGGAATTATGTTGATGCGTGCCATTGAACATGAGCTGGAAAAAATAGGCGAATACAAATGTATCAAGGCGTCGAGAGAGATGAATTGGTATGTTGATGCATTAGCTAAAATAGGAAGGAGGAATAGGATCGATATTCAATACTATGATGTCTGTCCTATGAAGGTTCAAGAAGAGTATGATAAGGACCTCAAAGACATTGATGTAGTGTAATTTGGGCATGTTAGAGTATGAATTTTTGAGAAGTTATTTTGTTGTTGATTGAGTTTATGATTGTTGTTGCATAATCATGCATACATGTATATTGAAGTTAAGTAGGACTTCGGTTCAATGAGGTCTGGTTCACAGAGGAATCATAATCGTCTCATGTCCAGAGAGGGATACAATTCAGATAGGAACCAGAGATGAGGATAAATCAGTAACACACCTCTGATGTCCAAAAACCTGGTACCATATGCATATTGAAGGAGGATTTTAGTACATATTTGCATTGCATTATAATAATTATTGTTGTTGTTGCTATGTGAGAATGATTTAAATGTTATAATAATTGTCATGTTGTTTATTTTCACCGCTAACATTTGTAGGGATTATTCTCGCCCTTTTCTTGTTTGTTTTGTGTGGCTTTGTACAATGTTTTACAAATACTTAGGAGGAGTAAGTGCTTCTATGAATTGGAAAAAGGCTTTGAAGCTCTCTTAGTTTATTTAGTGTTTTTCATTATTAGAAGGATTTTTCTCTGATTTGTAACATCGAGGAATGAGTTGTTTGATTTGTTTTGCTTTGATGCTTGAATTTGTTAATTTCTTTAAGTTTTCATTTAAGGATATTGTGATCAACGCCGCACCAGGAACAAAGTGATCCTATGAGAAAGAGATATTTTTTGAACAAACATCATAAACCTATTTTGGTTTGAGAGAGAGAGAGAGAGAGAGAGAGAGAGAGAGAGAGAGAGAAGGAAGAAGAAAAATAAAAAGTTAGTTAAAATGATTTTTACTATTCACTTTCTCAATAATAGGCTTTACGGATTACAAGTGAATAACAACCAACTCTTAACCCTCTCTCAACAATCTTAGAGAGAAATTTATTTATAAACTACAAGTTAGCCTAATCACGAAGCTAACTTAACCAACAAACTAACTTAAATAATTTGGCTAACAGACTGGCCCAATTCGACATGCTAATAACATAGCATATTTCTGCTGCATGTTTGAGCGTACTTCGACTACAACATGTAAGGATTCGACACCAACATGTGAACTGACTTCGACTTCGTGATTAACCTCTGTTAAACTTTGAAGTTACCCTTTTCGAGACTAGAGTTTGATCTCAAATACCATAAATCTCCACCTTGGAACAAACTTTACAACATCAAGAGAACAAAATAGCTTTTATCATGCAACTTTATCAACTTCATACAATGGAAGAACATGCTACTATGCAATGACTTGGTGAACATATCTATAGCATTGTAATCTTTCAAAACCTTCACCACTTTGACTTCCCCACTTTCGATTTTCTCCCTGACAAAATGCAGCCGAACATCAATGTGCTTTGTTATCTCACGATAGGCGGAATTCTTCGACAAATGTATGGAACTTTGACTATCACATTTAACACTGATAACTTGATCATGAAGTTTCAGTTTATTAACAAACTTTTCAAGCCACAAAGCTTCTTTCACAACCTTAGTGACAACAATATAATCAACATTAGTGGTTGATAAGACAACAACCTTCTGAAGCATTGCTTTCCAATTGATTGTTGTGCCAAACATAGTGAAAATATATCGAGAAAGAGACTTTCTGGTATCCATACATCATGCATAGTAAGAATCAACAAAGCCTTTGATTTCGACTTCGCCATCACCCATGGCTCAACCATAAATCAAGACTCTACTTAGGGATCCTTTTATGTATCTCAGAATCCACTTCAGAGCTTGCTAATGAGCCTTTCCAAGATTTGCTATATACCTGCTTACAAGGCTCAATGCATATGCTATATCTGGCCTAATACAGACCATGTCATACATCAAAGAACCTAATATACTAGCATATAGGATGATATTCATATAGATTATTTTGACTTCAGTACTAGGACTTTGTTTCGTTCTTAGCTTGAACTGAGGATTGGTCAGTATTACAATAGGTTATGAATTCGTTATACCAAATTTGTCAAGAATCTTCTTTAAGTATGTCTCTTGAGATAAACATAATCTCGACTACCTTCTATCTCTCTGGATGTCAATCCCAAGAATTTTGGAGGCAACTCTAAAATCCTTCATTTCAAACTCCTTATCTAATTCATCCTTCATCTTCCCTATATCCTCGACACGGTTGCTTTCTATGAGAATGTCATCCACATAAAGCAACAAAATAACAAGTGAATTCCGAAGTCGAAATCTGAAGTAAACACAGTGGTCGAATTGGCTCCTAGTGAAACCTATATGTGCCATGAACTTGTTGAATCTCCTGCTCCATTGACAAGGAATTTGTTTCAAGCCGTATAATAACATATTCATCCTGCACACATAATCTTCCTTTATCTTTTCTGCATACAAGAAAGCAGTCTTCACATCCATCTGTTCTAGCTCTAGGTCAAACTTTGCCACCATGGCAAACATTATTTGAATAGATTCGTGCTTTATAACAGGTGAGAACATATCATTAAAGTTGACTCATTCATTATGAGTGAACCATATAACAACAAATCTTGCCTTATTTCTCTTCGACATCACTCCTTCGATTCTTTCCTTAACCTTGAAAATCCACTTACAGCTGACTAACCTGGCCCTTGCAGGTTTCTCAATCAATTCTCAAGTGTTATTATCATGAAGATATTTCATCTCATCATCCATGGATTTCAACTATTCAGTCTTATTTCAATTCCCCACAACTTCCTTGTAGTTTTTAGGTTCTTCATCAAGGACCTCAATTTTAGAGAATAAGACAAAAACTTTGAGATTTGCATAACCAAGTCTCAGAGGTGGCTGGATGACTCTTTTCGACATGTCTCTAGGCAACAGATAGTCATTATCAGTCTCCTCATATTCATTAGCAACTTGGGATTCTTCTTCGACTTCATATGGGTTATACAATTTAGCATCACTACGGTCCACCGCAACATGAATCTCTTCTTATTCCAACTCTTCTTCAGATATTTTTGCCTTTCGACCAATATTGCCAATTTTCTTGAACATCATTTTTGCTTAATTAAAAACTACATCTCGACTTGTGATACACCTCCTGTGATCTGGCTCTAGGCACCACAACCTATAAGCTTTGACTCCTTCAGGGTACTCCATGAGTATGCATCTCAGAGCTCTAGGTTTGACTTTGTCTTGCCTAATATGAACATATGCTACACTACTAAATACTCTAAGTTTGTCGAGGTCTAATGGATGACCTGACCAAACTTCCTTAAGTGTCTTCATCCCCAAAGCAGTTGAGGGACAGCTACTTATCAAGTAAGTTGTAATCATGTCTGCCTCAGCCCAAACAACCTTTCTTTAATCCTGCACTAACCATCATACACCTCACTCTTTCCAAAATGTGTCGATTAAACCTTTCAGCTAAACCATTTTCATGGGGAGTACCTGCAGTAGTTATATGCCTTGTAATACTAGATGCAACACAATAGATGTTGATAACTACATTGCAAAATTCAAGACCAATGTTTGTTCTCAGCCTCTTGACTTTTTTGGTAGTTTAGTTTTTGACCAAATTCTTCCAACATTTGACATTTTTAAAAGTTTCATCCTTAGTTTTCTAAATGATTACCCACAACTTTCATGAGTAATCATCAAATATGGATAGGGAATATCTTGCACATGAGTGTAAGGTATTCCTTGTAGGCCCCCAAAGGTCAACATGGATATAATCAAGGGATGCGTTCTTTGTTTACCTTTGTTAAACTTCACCCCTATTGGATTCACCAAATACACAAGGTTCATAAAACCATAGCTTTTTTGTTCTTGTCACCACATAGAAAATCTTGTTTCGACAATTCAACCAGGCCTTTTTCACTAACATGGCCAAGTCTCTTATGCCATAGCTCTGTCTTCCACATAAGTTTTGGAGATACAACGTCTCATGAACCACTTACAACCTCAGCCTCAAGGGTATATAGGCCTTTCCTTTTGATGCCTCACAAGAATTCCTTTGATTTCTTCATTACCTTTAGGATACCTTGCTCTCCTTTGAAAACATATCTTTTCTTATTATATTCACCAGGAGAAATCAAATTTCTCTTCATATCAGGTACATACCTGACACTAGTCAATAGTTTTATTGACTCATCATGGAGCTTGAATCTTACAAATCCAATTCCTGCAATTTTGTAGGTTTTGTTGTTTCCAATTTTATAGGTTTTGTTGTTTCCCAGCAACAGTGATATCCACTATCTTAATCACAAAATTCCTTAAACACATCTTTGTTTGGCATCATGTGCCAAGTGCTACATGAATCCATGATACATTCCTTGCAATAATTGCTTTTCGAAACTACAAGTACATCCAATGATTCAAAATTATCTTGCACAATGTGTGTATTGACATTATCCTTTCCTCCATGATTATTCATGCGTTCAGGGAACACCTTTCTTGTGTGACCCTTCTTCCTTCACTTATAACACTTAATTCTAGGAGCATCACCGCCATAAGATTTGTGCTGACCTTTACGTACCCTTCCTCCAACATCGTTATTTTCTCCTTCTCCATTAGGGAAACATTCATGGCTTCGTGTCCTTTCAACGCTTCAAGCAAACCCTATTAAACAAGAAGGGCTCACATCTTCAAGCGCCATAAACCAAAATCATTCACACCTGTGACTTTCTCAATCTCAAACTTTGTTGACGACATCTTCTCCATGTTCACCGCACCAGTTTATTGTGATCAGCGCAACACCAAAAACAACATGTTCCTGTGAGAAAGAGAGATTTCTTGAACAAACACAGAAAACTTGTTTCATTTTTTGAGAGAGAGAGAGAGAGAGAGGAGGAAGAAGAAAGATAACAAAGTTGGTCAAAACAATTTTTATTATTCACTCTCTCAATAATAGGGTTTACAACTTACAAGTGAATAACAACCAATTCTTAACCCTTTCTCAACAACCTAATGAGCAGTTTATTTATAGACTACAGGTTAATCTAATCACTAAGCTAACTTAACCAACTAACTAACTTAAATAATTGACTAACAAATTGGCATAATTCGACTGCTACATGCTTGAGCGTACTTCGACTACAACATGCAAGACTTTGACATCAGTATGTGAACAAACGTTTACTTCATGCTTAACCTCTGGCAAACTATGAAGCTACCCCTGTCGAACTATGAAGCTACCACTGTCGAGACTAAAGTTTGATCCAAAATACTGTTTATGTTAATTATTTGAGTTCTTCTACAAGTTTGGAATTATTTATAAAAATATGCTTGTATGTTTGAGTAGCATCCTAAAATAACGATCTTATTCCTTTAAATTAAGACTTGAGATTTTAGAGTGTTACATCGTAAACATTAGGTTTTAGGTTTGTTTGGTTGTATCTCAGGTATGGGTCGTGGGCTTGTGGCTAAGGCTGATGATATGGCATAGAGATTCTAATTATATCGACCCTTTTTTTCTTGCTGACGTTGTTGCCTACCAGAAGTATTGGCCGAGTGTCTAGTTCCCTCAAATGCAATCTTAGAGAATTTTTCTTTTCATTATTGAAAACTTGACAAAAATATAAATAAATAAGCACATTGAAATCAACATTAAAAAACTCACGACATGAACAAATTTATAAGGGACATAAACATTATTTTATAAATAAAAACTACCTAATATATTAAACAACACATACCTAATTTTTATTTGCCTTTCTCCTTTTTCTTCTTTTCCTTTTCCATTTCTTTATTCTTTTCACTTTCACCTCAAAACCCTTCGGTTCCCTCTAAACTCCCAATATAAATGAATATAGTTGAACTTTCTACAGCCTTAGAAGATCCGGTTGTCTTACTAAAATGTAAAGTCTTGAGGTTTACATTAAAGAATAACTTATTGCATTTGTTTCCGTCATGCATTACATTTACAACATATCTCTGTACCAAAAGATTCATGTGAGTGCATAATAGTATATCAACTAAGTGGACTTCTAGATCTCATTACCATCTAAACACATTGATTAATGGGTTGAGCACCCCTTATCCTCATAGATATATATAGATATTTATTGCTTACAAAATAAACATTGATTAATGGGAATCACTTTATTTAACGCGTTTGAATAACGGTTTGTTTGTTTCAGCTTTAAAAAAATAAATTTTTTCTTTGTATTTTTGAAAATAGATTTCCTCAAACTGTTTTTTAAAATATTACAAGTTTTTTTATATTCGTTTTTTCTAAAATGAAACACTAATTTTGACATCTTATAACATAAATATACATTATTGAAGACCAAAACTTAGTTAAAATTGTAATTTTTTCAAAAAAGTTGTATTTCAAAAATGATTTTTATGAAAATCTATTTGAAATAGTTCCAAAATTAAGTGATTTTTTGAAATTTTGATATCCAAATTTTTTTCCATAAATAGATGAAATATCTAAAATCACATTTTAAGAATAACTATTCAAACAAAATTTTCATTTGAAGTTTTTATAAAAAATTTCTTTGTATAATTTTTTTCACAAAATTAAGTAACACTATAAAAATCATTTTTAAAAAAAGCCAAAACAAACGGCTCTAAATCATATACTATTGTTATCTTAGACGGATCTCAGCTACTTAGATCATTGTCATCTAGTATTATCCATGAAGAGGAGTCAACATTAATTCATTAATCTATCAAAAGTTCAAAGGCAGAATATGACAATATTGTGTTAAAAAAGTTTAAGAGAATGCAACCTCTTAAGCTCATAAAAATTAAAGAAACTCTTTATGACTCAAACATAAATAGTTACTTGTGTGAGTGGTTAATAAAATTATTGAATTTAAAATTTAAATTGATACGCTAATATTCAAAAGTTTAGAATTAAATAAAGAAATGTTGGGTTGAAATATCAAGGAAAATATAAAAAAGAATTTAAAGTCACAAGAGAAAGAAATTCCATACCTGAAATACTAGATATTGTCTTCATGACTTTTTTCTTTGGCTTGTCAACATGTATTTCAGCTAGCAGTACTATTTTCTGTTATGGAACAAATTTAGAGGACTGTTAGGAGTTTAGAACCTTTAAAATCACTTTAAAACATGAAGAAAACACTACAAGGAAAAAGACATATTGTGACGCACACTTTTAGTGACGCCTTACTATTAGTCACTAAATATCATTTTTACCTACGGTTAATCTGTCACCATTTGTCATTGAATAAAGATCATGTTGTTACTCAGCAAAAAAAGTATTAATCAATTTTTTTCATTTATAAAAAAATTATTATTTTCAATAAAAAACAAAATAAAATATTTAAATATTTATTTTAACAAAAGTTAATTTTTCGTCTGAAAGCAATTTATCCTATGATAATTCAACAATTTCATTTTTATATTTTATAATCTCAAAATTAATTTGTTCTCCATTGAAACCTTTACCCTAATCAAAACTCACTTCATCTTCATAGTCAAAAATCACTTCATCTAAGCCTTTATGCTAATCAAAATCACTTCATCTTCATATTCGAAAATCACTTCATCTTCATATTCGAAAATCACTTCATCTAAGCCTTTACCCTAATCAAAATCACTTCATCTTCATAATCAAAAATCACTTCATCTAAGCCTTTACCCTAATCAAAATCACTTCATCTTCATAATCAAAAATCACTTCATCTTCTTCGACCACTGAAATCGTTTTTTTCGCCTCACTGCAAATTACTCAATCTCTTCATTCCATCATGTGAAAATCGTCAATCGATAGAACGAGGAAGCAAAATTTCTCTTAGGTTAAGTATATATCGACGATTGAATCTTTTAATTGATCTGAAGTTTATGTGTTATTGTATTCCATTTTCGTATTCAGATCTAAAAAGTATTGGGAATTTAATTTTGGACGCAGAGCTAAAACTGATCTGAAGTTTCATATCTTCAAACTCAGAACAATCTATAATGGCTTCAATCAACGGATGCCCATTACCTGAGACGCTAGGCATAAATTGGAGGCTCGAATGCGACTTCATAATTTAAGGTATATAGCAATTTTGAAGATAACTGTTTTTTTCATTAGTTTGTCGATAAGAAGTAATTATTGTTCATTATGCTTGACAAATATAGTGTTTCTTACCTTTCAACTGATGAAGTAATAATTATGGTACTTGATATGATTAACTGGAAACTTGTAACGTGTATGATAGAATACTAGGCTTCCTTCCATTCTGATGATTTTATATCTATGTTAAAATAGCTTGGAAAGTGGGTTGTTTTTTAGTTATGGTATCTGAAATGGAACTGACATCGATAATGTTAAATCGAACTCGTTATCAGTTGTTTTGTACCTAGTTAACGGACTAGAAGATAACCTACAGCTTTCCGATTAACTCGCCCTGACTTAGACAAGTGTTTAGTATTATTTCAATAAGTTTTTATGAGAGAGGCACATGTTTCCAGCGAGATGCAACAGCGATATGGTCATTGTTTTCCATTACTTCAAGTTTGAAAGATGCCTGGAAAGCGGTTAATAATGTTTTGTCGTGTCTGGAAAGTGGTTACTAAAGTTATGGCATGTTCGGCGAGCATTTAATAATGTTACGGCGTGTCCGACACTTTTCAATTTACTAATTTTGATTACACCCCTGAAGTTTGTGTGGAGAGTTTGATATTTATTTGTTAGAGGTTTTTATCATCTCATCATGCATTACTTTTTATATAAGTCTCATCATGCATTACAGTATATTGTTGCATTAGTTTCTGGTAAAATGTGTTAATGTTTGAAGAAACAACTTTCCAATGGTGTTGGTGAGGAGGAATAAAGTGATTTATAATATTCAATTATACAGAGGCTAATTTCTTCCTGGTTTCACTGTCAAATTAAAAAAAGTCTAGATTTTTCGTAATAATATCTTCTGTTATCCTGTTTTTAGAAATGTAATCCTCTAAAGAAAATTTATTATCAGTTAGAAACCGTTACTTTGATTAGGAGCAAATCTGAATAAAATGATGTTTTTGTGGCATGTATCTATTTGATTTGGCATGACATAAATGGGGATATCCTCTATCCAATTGTACCCAAAGGGGGAATGGATAAACACAAGATGAGAAAGTGAGTATTAAAAGGAAAAATTTTATATAACCTTTAGCATAGAGATGAATTGAAACTTCTTTTTTGTGGTTGAATGTTTTTGTGAAAAACGAAATACTTTGGTGCTAAGGTTTCCATCTCAAAAAACTTGAGGCTTTGTTGGAAATAAACATTGCTAAACTAGAGTCTAGTTTCAGGTTGACGTGCTGTTCAAAATATGCATAAAAAATGAAAGTGAAATTCAAGGTTAGGAATTAGTTCACAAGTTTAACTTCAAAACCATTTTTTAGAATGTATATGATTTATAGTGTTATGTATAAGCATTTTTCCCATTGCTTTTGTAAACACATATGTGTTTGGCCATGTATATTCACTTGCTCTAGTAAATTTATTAAGATACAAAACCAAACATATTCAGCTTTCTGAAAATCAGGGCTTTAAATCAATAACTCAAATTGCTAGCAATAAGAACAATGTTGTTGTGTTTGAATTGTCTACCAATGTTATTGTTGTGTTTGAATTGTCTACCAATAAGAAGAAAAATCAAAACGACGATAACAGTACCAACTTCGATGACCGCTTCAAGCTCCGTAACGGAAAAGAGACGAGTGATTTTCATTTTTCAATTTTCAATTTCAATTTCAATTTCATTTCATACTCTTCGATTTGATACTTATCGTTTGCTATTTTTTTAGGTTTTTGAAGAGAAAGCTTATCTGGTTGGTGTTGAGCGAAAAGGTGATGTGAGTGATTCTTTTGGTATACAAGATTCTTTGAGTGAATTGAAACAGTTAGCTGATACGGCTGGATTATTGGTTGTTGACTCTACATATCAGAAGTATACCGTTTTTTTTCTATTCTCTCTTATCCTTCATTTCTATATTTGAATGCTTATGAACTGAAATATGATTGGATATTATACATGCAATAATTAGTTATAGTCTTAGCTTGTATTGTTGGTGTATAGTTATTAGACTCTTCTAGTGTTGTTTATTGTGCAATTGGATTCAACTTTCTTTTAGGCTATATGATGTTGTTGTTGGTGTATCTTATTTCTTATTAAGTTTACGGTTCTTCTTATTTTAATAGAACATTGCATGTTCACGCTTGTGTTTGCGTACATTGCTTTATATGTAGTTTGCCTTCTTTCCCTCTATTTTTTTATTTTATTTTTGTGAGTTTGGAAGGATCTGAGAATCGAATTGTGCCCCAGTGATGGAGATAATGGACCGTAGATGCTGGTTAATATGCCACATTTTTCCTCTGACTCCTCTCTTTCATCATGCTGATGATGATAAACTAATTGAAGCTTTCGTTAAAGCTGTTGTAGCTTTGCATTACACAATATTGTTTACAGGCTAGAACTAGGAATCATATCTTTCTTCCCTTCTGTTGAGATTTAGGGCAACATTTTTTCATTTGACTAAGTTTCAGACTTAATCTAAATGGTACAGGCTTGCTTCTCCAAACCCTAGGACTTACATTGGCTCCGGAAAAGTTTCTGAAATTAAGAGTGCAATTAATGCATTGGATGTTGAAACTGTGATATTTGATGATGAACTATCAGCTGGGTAAGTGACCTTTTTTCCTGTGTCTCACATTTATGCTGAGCTATCCAACTGCTTACTTCCTGTTAAGACTATTTTTTTCCACACTACTATTTTGTTGTTAACATTTGACTATTTCATTTACTGAAAGTAGTTTGTATTTGGAACAGACCCTAAAATTTTCAACAAAAAATAGCATATTGATTTTTTTCTAGCTCTGATTTGAGATAATTGAAACCATAAGAACCAGGTTTCTCAAGAGGTTCAGTTTGAAAATTTGGTTTCCAGTATAATTGAGTGTGAAGATTTGGAAATTTATGATTTTCAGGAATATTGTTGTGAGGTATAGCTTAGACTATGAAGTATATTTGTGATTATTTTCCTTTGCTCTTTTATAGTTCTAGGTTGTTCTGCATTGCATTATATTGGTCCACTTCACCAAAAATGAATACTTTGTTATAGTCGCATTGTTGTGTAAGGAATGCCATACTGAATCTCATATAAAATTACTGGTCTCTGCTAATCATAGGCAATTGCGCAACCTGGAAAAGGTTTTTGGTGGCGACGTGAGAGTTTGCGATCGAACTTCTCTCATCCTTGATATATTTAATCAGCGAGCAGCAACACATGAAGCATCTTTACAGGTAATTGAAATTTAAAATCTAGTATCTTTTGTTTTTAATAGGTTATCACTAATCAGTATCTCAAATAACTATTGATCAATTTAAAATCTAGTATCTTTTGTTTTTAATAGGTTAGCATACCATGGTTTTCTTGTTATTGTTGGATTTCCTGACATTTTATCTAATTTGTATATAGGAATATACAAAGCAAGGGACACATATCAAGGCTCATGTGCCCCTACGTTTTGCAAGATTGCTTACACCTATGAGGCAACTGTGTGTATCTCGATGCCGGATTTCTGTTGGACATCCAGATGAACTGACAAGTGATCCAAATGTTATTTCACCATTGAGGTAAATACTGTAATTTTTGTTACCGAAATTACCAAACTCAACTCAGCAATTATTGATGCTCCTACATACCTTTCTTAGTACTTACATAAAATTACTCTTTTCAGCATTACAGGGAACTTCAAAGAGTTAGATCTCATTTTCAGTCTTAATACTAGTTCCTATCATATTATTATTCAGTTTCTAATCCTATACATGTTATTTAATAGGAACAAAGTTGTAAGAAGATAGCAGAAAATATGGTGAAAAAGATAGCTTCTGGTCATCTGGTGCTTATGTAGAATCCTCTTGAATATTTTACTTGGTCATTGATTAGATTCATATAAAATAGTGGTCTTTCTAGTTATACTTATTCAAATAGAAAATAAGAAAATGTAGTTGAAATTCTTTGTTTCTATATTGAAATATTTGAATTTAATTGAAATTGATATAATAGTTTAATTTTAATATTAAGTTAATTTGTCATATTTAAATTGAAATAATAGAAAATGTATTGTAAAATTTTTTACCGAGTAATTGAATTTTAATATTATATTCTATTATAAAAAAAATTAATTTATAATTTTATTATATTTTGGTAAAATAAAAAATATTATTTAAAAGAGTTCTAGTGACACCTATTAAAACAAAAACTGTAGGTAAAAATAGAAATATTTGTAACACTAACATATGATATAGTGACATTTGTCCGTAGCTAGAAGCTATTGTGACACTTATTATACCGTAGCATCACACCCCCTTATAATTGACGCTAAGGGTGGGCGTCACTCAATGTCTGCAAGAGTTTTACCTACGGATTATTGACTTTTAGTGACACTTTTTGAGTGTCACAAAAAGTCAATTTTCTTGTAGTGAAAAAACACTTCCCTATTAGAAAAGTTGTAGTTGATTGATGAGTTGTGCATGAGATTGGAAACAAGCAAAACTATAAGACACTTCTTCCTGTTAAATGTTATCATACTTTTTCAGTAATAATCAGATACTCATTTTTTCTACATCTGTATCACCTTGCTAATCACATTAATTTAATTATTCAAATCATTAATCAAATCCAACAATTTAAAATTTAATCTAAATTAATTATCTGTTGATGGCTACTTTGTTAATGAATAGTCTTGCAAGCCTCATATTATAATCAATGCTATATGCATCATACTGCTTTTACAAAACAAACAGAAAAACAAATTCAATAACTCTTCAGATTAACAGTTTATCAAACATAAAACACAAAAGTTAGATGATGACACAGCTATTAGGATCCTCTTCAACGCTAACTGCGCCGTAATAAGGATAGTATTGCGGTCTCATCTGATGATTATAATAGCCATGTGTTCCATAGAAGATGAAAGGATTAATCACATTTTCTTTTGTTGAATCCTTCTTATCATCTTCCTTCTTTTTAGGCTCATCTTTTTTAGGTTCTTCTTTCTTTTCCTCTTTAGCTGGTCCAACTGAGATTATTTCTGCATGACAAAACTTCCTTAGCTTACCAACTACTTTTACAGGATCAATATCTCCTATTAGTGTTTGTTTCTTGTCTTTCATGTCCACTGAAACTGACTCAACCCCTGAAAGGCCAGAGACTGCCTTCATAGCTTTTTGCTTGATTCTGTCTTCATGTATATCCAACTTTAACACTACTTTCTGTCACACAAAAATTAACTACTTGTTAGGACAAAGCAAAATTTGAAAATTCAGGGTTGAAATTTTAAATAAGAAAAGAAAATTCAGCAATTATATTTTAGCTATGATGAGGAAAATAGAAGAGTGGTTTTAATCAGGGTAAAGAACTAACCTTCATTGTTATGGAAGCTTCTTATATGTGAGATGACAGGCTGAGAACTATAAGGTAGAAGAGCTGTTGATGCAAAATGGAATAGAATATAGAGATGAAAGGAAGATTTAAGTTTTCAAATGGAATTGAAGTGATGAAGTGAAGATAATATGCTTGAGGGTTTTTATAGTAATGAAAGAAGAGTGATTGATGAGAGAAGCAGGTCAACCCACACGAGTCAAGACAAGTATAGTAGTATGTGGTTTTCTAGGAAACTCAATCAGCAGAAATAAAGGACCTTTAACAATATTTCGTTCCTTCGTGGAACACTGGGAACCTCAACCTACATATAACAAATTCATGTGTGAATTTATTATTTTAGTAATGACTAGTTCTACACGTGGAGCTAAAATAAATTTACCATGTCTGAATTTCATCAGTTAAAAAATCAAAGCTTAAGGTTGGTTTGTATCTTATTACTATAAGTTTACTTTTGAGTTTGATTCTATCTTTTCTAATTAATACTCGGTTGGCTTAGAAGTCTATTTTATTTAAATATGTAAATAAACAATATAATTAGTGTTAAATATGTTAACAAATTAAAAGATTAACTAGTATAATTATTTTTTTTATTGATTTATTCCAGTTTATCTATTATCAAAAATTTTGTGATATTATTTATTTGATAGAATATATTGAAACAACTTATGACAATAATTTATAATATTGCTTAGAAGAGTTTTTCAACTTATTTTTATAATTTCTTCAAGATGACTATGCTTTATTTTGGTATTTTAATTCAATGTCTAAAATACAATATAACAATAATAAATTTATTCATGTTTATTAAAATAGACAGGACTGACAGATTTAAAAAATAATTTATATGATTTGTAACCTAATATTTTTACTTAAATTAATAAACTTATAAAAAATTTAAGCATTTTAGACTTTAGAAAAAAGTTTGACTTCGACCTATATTCGTT
Organism: Vicia villosa; assembly: GCF_029867415.1. NCBI lineage: Eukaryota > Viridiplantae > Streptophyta > Magnoliopsida > Fabales > Fabaceae > Vicia > Vicia villosa. The sequence continues at coordinate 609,932 of NW_026705169.1, read as the reverse complement.
AGTCTGACTTATTTCCATTCTTTTATTAAAGAAATTTATTTATATATTGTCGCTCAGTAACCGAGTACATCCATTTGACCCATACTATTTTATGGTGGTGAGGGTGTGTGGTCGGCAGTAAAGCTTCCAACGAACACCGCCTGTTACTACCACCACTATTATTAATAATTTTTTTGATAATAAATTGGATTAAAAAAGCACAAGGGGTGCTAACCCATGAGAACAAAATATAGAAACAAACCACCAACAAGAAAAACCAACTAAGATGTCCCAATAAACATGGCCAAATTAACACGCCAATCCGTTCAAACAAGAGTATCCCTTACCTTATAAAAAGAAATGAACCATTCCCAAGAAACAAATTTAATCATCACAAGAGTATCAAAATTAACTAAGGTACCTCCATTAAAGAGGATCTCATTCCTACAAATCCAAATACCCCAACAAAAAGCAAACCCAAAAAGCCATCTAGTATCTACCACAAAAAGGAACTTACAAGCTAATTCCAATGCTAAAAGACGATTAAAGATATTACTCGTAATAGTAGCCACATCGACGCGAAGCCAATCACAAAACTTGCTCCACCAAACCAAAGAGACGGGGCAAGATCCAAAGAGATGATTCGTGTCTTCCTCCTCCACCCCACAAAGTGGCCACACAAGATTAATTGAACTTGTCAAAATATGACACTTCGCCAAAGCCACCCTAGTTGGATTCTTGTCCAAAAGAAGCCTCCAACCGAAAATCAAGATCTTGCTCAGAATCTTAGTCTTCCACAAACGGTTTAGAGCACTAACCTCCTCTACCGCCAAACGACGACCCCAGTAACTCCCCTCCAAAATCATGTCATAAGCAGCTTTTACAGAAAATCCCGTGGAGTTTTTCCACTAAACATACGTGTCGGCAACCCCACGGTAGGCGTCGTCCCTCCCAAAAAACTAACCAAATTCTCTACACGAGTCCCATCCTCACTTTCAACAAATCCTTCACAGAAGTTAATACGCCACTCCCATGAACCCGAAATCCACAAATCATTATCACTAATCAAAGCACAATAGGGCTCAGCAGACCGAAAAAGAGAGGGAAAACGATCACAAAGAGGAGAACAACCCAACCACCTATCAAGCCAAAAATCAAAACCATCACCATTACCTAACTTGCATGATATGGAAGAAGGGAACCAATTTTCCAACAGACTCCCCCCCCCCCCCCCCCCCCCCCGCACCAACTGAGCATAAATCTTTCCATAATAAAGAGACCTTGTTTCTTCCATGATTCATTGAAACGGATAGCATAACTCTTCTAATGTCACCGTACCTGCAAGAAAGAAGGTTAGTCCATAAAAAATTCTCCTCACACATGATCCGCCACCTCCACTTGCTAAGAAAAGCGAGATTGAACTTCCCGTAATGTTTGACACCTAAACCACCGTCTTTCTTTAGCAAACACACATTATCCTAACCAATCCAATCAAATTTTTTCTTATCCTCCGTACCCCCGATAAAAAAACCCTTTGAAGCTTTATGATCTCCTTAATAACAATGTTAGGCGCCTTAAAGAAAGAGAGCCACCCCCCCCCAAAAGAAAGTTGCTTATTTTGCCACCGTACCAATTTTCTTCGCATCCTTGAAACAATCGGCCTCCACACCTCCCTCCTCCTAGGATTGACTCCCACCGGAATCCCCAAAAAAGTGAAAGAAGTAGAGCCTACCACACAATTAAGGTATGTTGAGGCCGCTTGAACAAAATCTGAAACCAAGCTCACACCCATAAACCGAATCTTCGATAAGTTAACCAAAAGACTAGAGACTAATTCAAAACCCCTAAGAATCGCTTTAACACTCCACAAATTATTCCATGAGACATCACCAATTAGGAGAGTATCATCTGCAAATTGGAGCATCTCAAAATGTAAGTCTTCTTTCACGTTAAAACCCACATACTCACCCAAACATGAGGCTTTCCTCATCAAAGCCAACAAACCTTCCGCCACTAAGAGAAAAAGAAAAGGGGGGAATAGGATCCCCTTGTTGAAGACCCCTAGTCATAACAAAACCTTTAGTCGAACTACCATTAACAAGAATTGACATAGAGCTATTAAACACAAGTTCTTCCATCCACCTTCTCCATATATCCCCAAAATCCATCCTCCTCAATAAATATCTCAAATAATCCCACACGACACAATCATACGCCTTCTCAAAATCAACTTTCACCATCATGCAACTCTTCTTATGACTTTTTGCCATATCAAAAATCTTGTTAACAACCAACACTCCATCCAGCATATTCCTTCCTGAAACAAAAGCCGATTGACAACTCGAAATAAGCTTTCCAATAACCTTCTTAAGCCTAGAAGCAAGCAACTTAGCTAAAATCCAATACATACTACCAATTAGACAAATCAGTCTAAAGTCATCCAAGGAGCTAGGATTATCATCCTTCGGGATTAAGGCTAGGAAGGATGCCGTAACCGCTTTAGGAAGAATCGCAAATTCGAAGAATTCATAAACAAAATTCTAGATATCATCCTTCAAAAAAGGCCAACACACCTTGTAAAACCCCATATTAAAACCGCCTGGACTCGGACTTTTGTCTCCCACAGAATTCCAAATAACATCATTCACTTCTACTTCAAAAAACCGAACCTCAATGCTAGCCGACTCCTCATGAAACAACTGCACAAATTTGATGCCATCCAAGGAAGGTCGCAAAAATGAAGTTTAAGTAAATCTCCTCTCAAAATGACTCCTAATCTCCTCCTTTACTAACATCGCATTATCCAACCAGCCCGTCAGCGAATTCAATTCGACTAAAGAATTCCTCTTAACACACTGTTTCATCGCCTTATGAAAGAAACTAGAATTTGAATCACCTTCCTTAATTCAAAGTGTTCTTGCTTTTTGACGAAGAACACTCTCCTTAAAACGAAGCGCTTTCCAAACCCTACTCGAAGCCATCGACTGATTAATGGCCAAAGACTCAATATCCACCAGATCATCTCCACCATGACAAAATCAAGAGCATTAAGCTCTCTAAAAGCTTCATCCTCTTGGAGATTCAAGAAACCAAAAACATCCACATTCCATCTTCTGAGATTATCTATTAAGACCTTAAGTCTCTCCTTAAAAAGAAAAAATTGATTTCCTACCACCAGGAGCCGAACGCCAACAAGATTCTGCAATTAAAAAATTTGAAAGGTTTAGGTCCCCAATTCTGAACATAACCCTTAAATCAAATAGGACAGTGAACTTAAAGCTCTCTATCACCAATCACATGATTATCAACCTTCCACAACCCCAATAAACCATCAGTAAATAAAAAATGATCCATCCTACTTCGAGTCGAACCATCAAGACTAAGCCATGAATAATTTCTACCCACCACCGCCACATCTACCCCCTCCAAGTTCTTAATGAACCCATTGAATTCCTCCATTTCCCTAACATTCACAAACCAAAAAACACCCCATCACTCCTCCTCAGATTTAACAGCATTAAAATCACCGCCTACACACCACTCCCCTCCAGAAACCTCCCCTTGCACTCCAATAACTCCCTCCAAAATAGCCTCTTATTATCCAAACAGCAAGCCGCATAAACATTAACAATATATAGATTAATACCCTTTCGCTGCACGTTCACCCCCACAAAACCTTCACCCGTAAAGCTGAAAGAGAGATCAACTATACCTTTTCTCCACAAAGTAAGGATGCCTCCCGTTCTACCATTAGAAGATTTGCAAGTCCAATCAACATCCGAGCCACCCCACAGTTCATAAACAAGCTTTTCCTCAACCTTCTGTAACTTGGTATCTTGAATCAAACAAAAATCAAACTTTTCCTTCCTAACTAATTGGCTGAAACGCTTCCTTTTAATAGGATAGCCATACCCCCTCAAATTATATGAAATAACATTCATAAGGAAACTCTCACAAATTCAACCTTCTTAGATAAAGTGATTCCATACCTAATCTCGAACTCCTTAATGGCATCAACAAAAACCCCATCAGACCCCCTCCAACAATCCCAAAAGCCGTAGCCTTGGACCATAGTTTTGAAACTACCTCATTAGAGAAATCCTTCAATAGTCTAACATTCTTTTTTAAAGCCAAATCAAATTGGCCCACACAAGCTGTAATCGCCTTTCGTCTCTCCAAACGCTTTTGACTTGCCACGCGCCTCTTCCTTACTAAAACATCCATAGAGTCCAAAGAAAGTGTGGGGCCCACTTTAAAAGGATGTTTTCTCATAGGCTCTGAATCTACACCTGGCCCTACCCCCCATTGACTCAGCAGATCCCTCATGCACTTCCAATAAAGTAGGACTAGAAATATTACCCAAGCGTGGTCCAGAAGAATTTCCCCCCAAAAAAATGTTATATATTCATTCCATCACAATTAATATTTGAAAATGGTGGATCAACTTTTGTCCCAACCTTGAAACCCTTCGCATCCAACTCCCCAGCATCAACTGATACCCACCACCTCCTCCGCCTCTGATTCACTAACAACACCATCACTCGCATCACCTATCTCCTCTGTTGACGCCAAGGAATCAATGTCTTTATTCGACCTTCGGGCGCACAGATTCTTAAAGGACCTTGTGTATCCTCTAACACTTTTAATCTCATCACCGTATCTCCAGCTTTAACCATAAGAGTTTCATCAATCAGTGAGAAGCATGTTGTCTTGATAAAAAAAGAGCAACGTCCATCTTTGCCTGACATGCCGTTATATCGTCTACACGAATGAAAGTTCCAAAGGGAGTGCTGATAAGTTTAAAAAACTCATCACTCCAAAGATGACACGACAATCTAAACAATTTAACCCATGTAACACGCTAGTCGCCCATCATCCATGGCTCCCATCTCTTGACCTCCACAAACCATTTATCCAGCCAAGAAGCTCCACTTGCAATGAGGTCATCAAGCTCCCCATCTCCACGATCCTCTAACAGACACAGCCTCGCTCCCAACGGGGTTACCTTAACCCAAAAATAACCTTCCATATTAAAGACATCTTGAATATTGTAAGTTAAGCCATCCTTCTCAACCTTTTCAACAAAAGCTTTATTGAATCTAGTGAAAGCTTTCTCATCAAACTTCTCAAAAACCATCTAAAAGTGCCAAACGGATGTATCTGACTTTATTAGGATGTTTATGAAACATTCTCCAACTAAAAGATTATTTAAAATTTTAATATTAATCAGTGACCTCCTAGAAATTAAAGTTGATAGTAAGAAATTTATGGTTATAACCTAAAAAAAATACAAGAAAAAAACAATCTTTAAGTTGTGTTGGACACATGTTAATCTTTTAAATGTTTTTTTTTGGTCGAATCGATCTTCAACAAGTTGAAGTAGAAGTAAATGTTAGGAGAAATATGTTTGTATTTTGACTTTTTTTCTTTTAATTTTAATTTGAATTATTGAAAATGTTCTCTCACAATATTCTTGGAGAAGAAAGTCAAGTACAAGATATATTATAGCAAACATAAAGAAATATATTTAAAGTATATTGAAAGGTGTAATAGAGTGTTTGGAATTTTGCCGCATCATATTACTTAGTGATTTGACAAAATTAGATTAGATTGCAAAATATATAATAATGTATTATGGAAAGAAATTGAAATTCTATTTTAATATTTATAGAAGATAAGTTATTATTTGATGTTATGTGCTGTGTTTTAAAAATTGGACCGGTCATTAAATCGGTGTGGGTATTGAGTTATTGGTTTATTGGTTGAACAATTGGTAGGTCAAACCGCATGACAAAATCGGATTAAACTAGATAACTCGGTTGAATAAACCCGTCTTTATTGCAATACTATATATTTATTAAATCGGTCGAACCAGATCACTTAGTTTCTAAAAACTATCACAACACCTACAAAATTTTACAATTTTAAAAATATCATAATTTCATATATTTATTTCTTACATTCAAATTCTAAATATAATCATCACTCATAATAAAATAATACAAAATATAAATTTTAATAAATTTTAAACCAATTTTAATTGCAAATAGGGGAAAAGTTGTTCCAAATAAGATTTGAATAAAGTCTAATTATATTTTAATTATATTTTTTATAAAAAAATCATGAAAACGGCGTCATTTTGTGAAAAAAAAAGTATGCATTTGAACCACCGGTTTTCTAAAACCGTCGGTTCATCGGTTTTGAACGGTTTTGAACGGTTTGGCCGATTCTCACTGGTTCAATAGTATATCTGGTCCAACAATAACACCAGACCGGTGACCCCTCCGGTTCTCGGTGTGACCGACCGGTTCGGACCGGTTTTTAAAACATTCGTTATGTGTGTATAAATCAGATAAGTGTCATAAACTTTGAGTCTTGCACTTCAAAAATTTTAGTTGACTTTCTTCTAAAATTTGACTTTGATAAGATGGTTATGCTTTAGGAGACAGTACAGATCAAATGTTGAGTACCTTTATCCCAGACCTTCAAAATCTCAGCTATCAACAGAAGCAGAGATACCAAATTACGAGTCATCAGATTTTGATTCTTCAGAATATGAGATTTTTTACTTCTCTTTATTAGCTATTTATTAAGATCAGATCACCAAGTTGAATTTTAAGCTTATAATCCTACACACTTAAACAAATGTTAATATATTCAATTTTCTCTAAGTACTTTGTTATCATCAAAATCCAAGGATTATGAACTGTTTTGTTCCAACAATTGTGACTTAATTCGTCTCACATATTTTTCTAAATCAAATTGGATGAAAAATGACTAATTGGATGTATACAGGTACAAGCTGTATAGTTTGTCTTTCGGATACTCGTCTTCCACCTTAAAGCAATTATAACCACTCAAAAATCTATTTTTTCGCCTGTGCGCAACCTATCAAATTTTTAAAACAAACATTTACCGTCCCAACGCGAGTCTTTTATTTCAAAAAGTAGGTGTCGCCCCAGCGCAAATCCTTTTCAATCGATGAGTCTTTTGATCGTCCAAATATGCATAAACTCATTTTCACAATTAAAATAAGCAACTAACATTTTCTACCCAAAACTATGTAGCTTTGAGTTCTCACCAGAAAATACGTATGAGGGAGATCCAACGTCTTGTCAAGCACCCTAATTAAAAAAAAATTATTTTCCCTCCTTTATTCTTTATGTAAGTATGACGTAACATTTAGAAGAAATTAAAATATCTTAGACTAACATTCTTATTTATAAAGCTGATTAAACGGTTCTCGTTGGATACAACGAATATCGTAGGATGCTAAAAAATTTCCCGCGCATAACCGACTTTTAAACCTAAATTTGGTTGCAATGACTCTAATTTTGTTCTTTTAGGATTTTATTGACGTTTTTCCTTTAAAAATAAACTTCTATGGCGATTTCATTAAATTTCGAGTGTTTGTCCGCTCGTGTATGTTTTGCACTGCCACAACAGTAAACGATTTACAGACAGTTAGTTTTAGATTTTCTGTTATTTTAGTTTGTTGCTTGTGTTCCAATCCTTTGTACTTATATTTACCTTTGAGATATCATTATATAGTAAATACAAATGTTGTATGAGTATATTTTGACCGTCAATTATACTCTCTAATTCTCTGTTGCTCTCTCTTTATATTCAATTACTCCATTTTCATCAATCTTGTAATTCTAAATTATATCTCTGTGTTGACATTTTTTTAAAAATATTGTTATTTTGAGAATTAGTGGTGAACCTTGATTATTTAGAATTTTATTTTATAAAATTTAGTTATTTTAATAAAAAAATTCTTCACCTGTTCCCTCTAAACTCCCAATATAAATTAGTACAGTTGAAATTTGACAGCCTTAAAAGATCTGGTTGTCTTATTAAAATGTAAAGTCTTGACGTTTACATTTAAAGTATGATTTATTGCACTTGTTTCCGTCATGCATTACATCTAATACATATTTCAATATACCAAAAGCTACATGTGATCATATATAAGTATCAACTAAGTGGGCTTCTAGATCTTATAATCACCTAAACACATTGATTAATGGGAATCACTTTATTTAAAGCGTTTAAATAAATCATATATTATTATCATTATCTAAGACAGATCTCAACTACTTAAATCATTGTCATTTAGTATTATCCATAAAGCGGAGTCAACATTAATTCATTAATTAATCAATAAAAAATTCAAAGGCAGAATACGACAATATTTTGTAATAAAAATGTTTCAAGAGTACAACCTTTAAAGCTCATAAAAGTTTAAGGGTCTATTTGGACATTAAGGGTGTGTTTGTTTTGAGTGAAATAGAGAAGAGAGAAGTTGATAAGAGAGAACTTGGTGAGAAATACTAAACTTCTCTTGCTTGGTTTGGAAAGAAAAAGGAGAGAGAGATTAATATAATATGGGTCCCATGCACTTTCCATTTCTTCTCTAAACTGTGAAGAAAGAAAGAAGAAATGTGTTATTTCCTGTATTACCCTTCTCATCTTGTTGGGCATAAGGCTTCACTTTCACGTTTTTTATTTATTTTAACAGTTCTACTTCACAATTTTATAGAATTATTGGGCACAAGGCTTCACTTTTCATTTCTTACAATTTCAAACAATTTTATAAACTTTGACGTTTTTCATTTTACAATTCTAAGCTTAGTTTCATGTTTTTTTTAATAAAGTTTGTGTTTTATTTTACAATTCTACTTTTAAAATAATAAATAAAATTACTAATTATTAATTTTTACAGTGTTATTATTTAATTAATTATATTTTATTGTTTTGTTATATATATAATTAAAAATATACATTCAAAATAATTAGTTAATTTAATTTAAATTAAAATAATTAATTTTATTTTATTTAAAATGTTATTTGTTATAAGGGTATAATAGTATTTTTAAAAATATACCACACTTCTTTCTTTTCTATTTCTTCTTTCTTTCTCTTAAACCAATCAATATTTTAAATCTACTCTATTTCACACTTATTTCTCTCTTCTTACACTCTCTCTTATCTATTTCTCTCTTCGCAACTTCTCTTCCAAACCAAACACACCCTAAGAGTAAACCATATAAGTAGTAAACCATATAAAACCCTTCTTCCTTTTATATTTTATCATACATTTTCAGTAATAATCATAGACTGATTTTCTTTTACATCTGTATCACCTTGTTAATCACATAAATTTTAAATTTAATTTTGAGAATTTCTTTACCCACCTCCCTATCTTCTTGGTCACCTCTGGTGAAAAACTCAAAATACCCTCACTTCGGAAATGCACTTCCGAAATGCTTTTTTTTTCAAAATTTATCTTATTTCGAAAATGCACTTCCGAAAACACGAAAAAAAAAGGTGTTTTCGGAGATGCATTTCCGAAAACACTTTTTTTTGGGAGGGGTGTCTTCGGAGATGCATATCCGAAATATTCTAAGACCAAATTGGTCTAATTGGAATGTTTCGGATATACACTTCCGAAAGAATTCAATAATTATTAAAAAATTAAAATCAAGGTGAATCAATACAATTAATAGGTATAAAATCAAGGTGAATCAATAAAATGAAGGTGAATCAATAAAATCAAGGTGAATCAAAATTTTCTAAACAATTTTAAAGTTAAAAATTATTTTATTAACTTATATAAATCAAAAACATTTTAATTCCATAAATAAATTTTGAATTATATAGAATTAAATATAAAATTTATTCATTAAATAAAATTAAGACAAAATCTTTTTTTAATTTTTTAAAACTAAATAAAAAATTATAACTCATTTTTAATTATGAATCAGAATAGAAATATATAAATATATAATAATAATTATTAATATTGTAAGTGAAATATATAAATATATAATATATAAATATATAATAATTAATATATAAATATATAATAATTATTATAAATTAAAACACTCATTTTTTTAATTTTATAATTATTATATAAATATATAAATATATTTACAATTAATATATAATAATTATTATATAAATATATAAATATATATTAATATTTATAAATATATTATAATTATTATATAAATATATAAATTAAAACACTCATTTTTTTAATGTTTTTTGTAAATACATAATAATTATTATAATTATATAAATAAAAATTATAACTCATTTTGTAAGTGAAATTATTTTAGTTTTTTTAATTAAAATTATTTTAAATTTTAAAATATGAATCAGAATAAAAATATATAATAATTATTATTCCTAACTCATAAATTATATCAAAATATATAATTATTATTATTCATTACTCATAAATTATATCAAACTTATGATATATGAATTAATTAATATCCTAAAATTAATTTTTGGGATTTTTAGTTTTTTTTTTTCGGAGATGCATCTCCGAATTAATCAAAATCCTAATTTTTGGGATTTTTTCGGAAATGCACTTTCGAAGTCTGAAAAAATTTAGAAAAAAAATATATTTCGGAAATGTATTTCCGAAGCAGGGGTAAAGTGGGGTTTTTGCTGGGGGTGACCCCTATAGGGAGGTGGGTAAAGAAATTTTCTTAATTTTTTTAATGAAAATAATAATATTAATAAATAATAGAAGGAGGGAAAAGAATCTAAACAACAAAAGAAATGAATAGACAGTTGATACAAATTGTACAAGTAGCTCCAAACAAAACTCACTAAATATAATTTTAGCATAATTTTAGTCATCACGAAGAACATATACATTGAGTCAAAAACAACTCATAAGTGAAATAGACACTATCACTACAACATTTCTTGTCTCTGGCAACACTTGGAAAACGTTGTCAGAACTCTTAAAATCGTTGCCTAAAAGAATAGGGGACGTTTTTTAGGCGTCTCTTATGCGAGCGTTGCCTATAATCTAAGAGGACGTTTTTTCGTGATCTTTGGGCACGCTTTCTAAAAACGCCGCCTAAACAAAAGGAAAAGGGGACGATTATTTGTGGCTTCTGGGGCGACATTTTTTAAGCGTTGCCATATGCGGCTACAATTAATAAGCGTTGCCTTAGATCTGAATCAAGAGGACCATTTTTAAAGTGTAGCCATAGTTCCTCATAAAATATACAATTTTTCATTTATTTTCTAAATAATATAATTGATTATGACCGGCCTATAAAAATGTCAATTATTATAACTTAAACAAGATCAAATTTAACCGTACATCCATAAAATTTGTAATATTGTAATAAAATCGAGATAGTATCCCGTAAACAAAATTCCTAATGTAACATTTGAAGTATGACCCTAGTAAAATAACAAAAAAACATAGTTCAAGAAAAGAAAAGAAAAACATAGTTCAAGTCTAATGCTTTCAACTAAAAACCAAAAAAGACATCATCCAACTCATTCATGTTAGTCTTCTTGGAATTCATCATCCAGATCGTCCTCTTGAAATTCATCACATATGTTGTCTTCCAAAAATTATTCATCTACGTCGTCCTCTTGAAAAATTCACCATCTATATCGTCCTCTTGAAATTTATCATCAAGATCTATGTCGTCCTCTTGAAATTCGTCACCTACGACGTCCTCTTGAAATCCATCATCTACGTCATCCTCTTGAATTTCATCATTTATCTCATTCTTTTCAACATCTTCATTGATACCTTGTTGCATAAGAAAAAAAATACATCAACCATAAATATTTTTGATCCAAAAGACAATTAGGACATCAACAAGAATTAAACCTTGCACAAATAAAAACAAAAACAACGAGCAAACCATACTCAATTATGCATTAACATACCCTTAACAACATGATCGCGAACGCCGCTAATCAAAAGTATCAGTGCTACAACCATGACTATATTTAAACTCTACGGCTAATACTACCCTTATTACACACACACACACTCAATTATGCATTAACATACCCTTAAAAACATGGCCGCGAACGCCGCTGATCAAAAGTATCAGTGCTACAACCATGACTATATTTAAACTCTACGGCTAATACTACCCTTATCTCACACACACACACACACACTCAATTATGCATTAACAGACCCTTAACAACATGGCCACAAACGCCGCTGATCAAAAGTAACCGTGCTAAAACCATGACTATATTTAAACTCTGCGGCTAATACTACCCTTATCTCACACACACGCGCACGCACACGCACACGCAAATATATTACAAATCTGAAAAAGTAAATATATATATATATATATATATATATATATATATATATATATATATATATATATAACACAACTGACGCTACAACATTTTTTTCTCTTTTAGGACACAACAATTTTTTGGTGGAATTATTTCTCCTGAGATTGGAAAATTGAAAAAATGGTTTCTATCTATTTCAAAGAGTAACCTAATTGGTTCAATTCAACAATAAATTGGGGTTTTGACAAACCTTATTTATATTGATTTATCATTCAATTCTATATCTAATTCTATATCTGGTGTATCATCCCTGAAACCATAAGTAACCTGAGTAAAATAAATTTCCTTATACTTTTCCTTATACTTTCTAATAACAAGTTGTCTGCTATCCTTGCAAAATATTTACCAATTCGAAAGTAATAGTAGTAGGGAATCCATTTTCTATCTATTAGTTTGTTAACATTCCATTAGAGTTTTGATTAGGTCAAAAAAGAAGAGAAACTCTAATTTAGGAAAAACCTAAATCATCGAGAAATCAAGTTACTTTGGCTGAAATAAAAATAAAAAGAAATAGATCATCCTAACTCATAACCAAGCACAATAGCAACGCATATTACACATAGAATTTTGAAAGTTGAAACATACAGCATCTATAAGAATATTTAGTATAAGTCATGTATTATTCCTAAAAATCAAGCTCACCATACAATGTATCTGGTTCAAATGATCTTGCAGCTTCAACACGGCAAGCTCTAAGTATTGTTCGAGCGCAATAACACAGCAACACTCGCAACAATATGACCGGCGGCAACACGACCCGCGATGCACAGCAACGCGACCGACATCAATAAATTTGTGTATTAGTTTGGTTGTTCGTGATTAGGTTTCTATACAGCATTTCTCTTATACATGTGTGAACCGGTTATGGGTATTGGGCTGGCCCAGGTGATTTTTGTTCATGAGTGTTTTTTTTTTCTTTTTTCTTTTTAATTTTTATTATATAAAATAATTTATGTAAATTATTTATTCACCGCAAGACCGTTTGAAAAATATATAAATCTTATTTAAAAATTATTGTGTCTTTAAATATAAGCTTGCTTTTAAATTTTAGGGTGGATTGATTGTTTTATTACAAAAGAGTTCTTTGTTTTTAAATTTATATTACGAAACATGTTTTAAATAATTTAATTTCATAAAATATATATTTTAGTATTAAATTAAATAAATATTATAATAATTGAAGAAATGTTAAATAAAATTTTAAATGTTTGAAGAAATGTTAAATTAAAAATATTTTGCGATTAAATTAAATAAATGTCTTTTGGCCAAAAGACATTTCTTACTAGATTTTTCTAATAGAGATTTTTATACCTACAATATTTTTTATTAGTATTCTCTTTTTTTTAAAGAGATTTCTATGCCTACAATATTTTTTATTAGTATTATCTTTTTTATTTTATTATTAGTAAACACGTACACGTTGAATTTAATAATTGTAGAGAGGAGAAAAATGTGATAATTCTAAACTACATTGCTCTCACATAATTAAGAACTATTAACTATTAATATATTATTATATTTTTAGTTAGTTGTAATCTCCGTGCTCATAAATCAATTCATGTGTGCCACTTAAATTTTCAAATCATATTTATATTATTATAATATTTCTTAACAAAAATTATATTATTTTAATAAATGATTGAACTTAAAATTTTATATATATAATAGTATATTATTATATTATGTGTTAGATGATTTTTTATATTTAAATTTTTTCTAATAATATTTGGAAAAAAATAATTGTTTTTTAGCCTCGAAGACTGCACCAAAAATTTGCTGTTGTTAAAATTATATGTAACATTGAAGAAATGTAGCCTTTTATTAAAACTAATGTAACAATTTAAAAATGTCCCCAAAAATATTTAAGGGGACAATTATTAACCATTGCTAAAGAAATAGTAAAATGATGCTAAAAAATCGTCCCCAAAAGTAATTAAGAGTACAGTTAACAGTCGTTGCCAAAAAAATAAAAGAGTTACGCTTCAAAAATGTCCCCCAAAGTATTTTAGGCAACGATTATCAAGGGTTGCAAATATATTTTTGGCAACAGCCATAAATCGTTGCCTATATAATTTTAGGCAACAATTTTTACATGTTACCTATAAAAGTGTTGCTAGAGACAACAAATGTTGTAGTGTATATATTCATCCAAAATCTTAAAGTGATAGGTGCATGAGTCTTCCCTCTTATAAAGTGTTCTACCTCCACTTTTATAAGAAATGTGAGACTTCCAACTCATGACTTGTATTCAACAATCACCCCCTCAAAGTCGTTGGGGCACTTTCAAGCACATTGTCAGAAAGACTTTCGATACAAGGAGTTGGTCCCTTAATTGAACCATCGACTCTGATACCACTGCTGAGTCATCATGGGGAGCAATTGGGTCAAGAGCAAAATACAAGTGAAAGAGACACCATATATTCACTCAAAATCTTAAGGTGATAGGTATATGAGTCTTCTCTCTTATAAAATGCTCAACCTGCAATTTTAGAAGCAACGTAGAACTTCCAACTCACATTTGTACACGACCCTGCAATGCCAAAAAGTTAAAAAGCTACCACCATAAATAAATTGCAAGTTAACTCCAAAAAATGTCATCTAAAAATTGCTATAATTGAGTTAGATCTTAAGGTAGCTAGACCACTAACACCAAATCAAAGACCACCAGCAAAGAAAGAAGAAACACATTCACTCTTAACCTAACCAATAATCTCAATTCATTATTGATTAATTCGAAAGATAGAGTTTTGAAGCCATTCAAAGAAAGTACAAGAGTTCTCCATTGAACTTTTCAAGAACCACTTCCAAGACAAAAACAATACTTTTTTTCTCCAATTTTTTCATGTTTGATGATACACCAGAAAAAACAAAGTCATTTCAAGCTCTCCAATGGTCAAAAGTACGACATGCTAAATCATAGTAAAAACTCTCATAGACTCTGTTGTGAATTCAATGCCAAGAATAAAATATAATACAAGGGAAGAATAAAGAACAAGGAAGAAGAAGAACACAAGAATTGGTTATAACTTCTATTCTTTTACTTTCTCTTAGAAAACAAGATTACAAGTTTACAAGAATAACAAATAACCTCTCTCACCCTAAATTAGGATATGCTGTGTTGCAATGATGAGAGACTAGTATGTTATTTATAATAAAACCTAACATACTAACTAATGGACTTTTTCCACAAGGCCCATTACACAAGCCAACTTAATAAACAAGCTAACTTAACAAATTAGGGTTTAAACACTAAACCTAATTTAACATGCTAACAACCCTAGCATCTTCGACACAAGCATTGGAACAACCTTCGGCTTCATGCTTAATCCTGTCGAACCAAGAAGCTACCCTTCGACCATGCTCCACCTTGGATCTAACTCTACAACATCCAGGGAACAACTAGCTTTCTTCATGCAGCTTTATCAACTGCATACAGTGGAAAAAATTGCAACTCGGCAATGTCTTGGTGATCATATCAGCAACATTGTCCTCAGTCGAAACCTTCAGCACTTGGACTTCTCCACGCTCGATTACTTCTCTGACGAAACGCAACCTCACATCGATGTGCTTAGTTCGCTCATGATATATTGAGTTCTTCGACAAGTGTATTGCACTTTGACTATCACATTTAACAGTGATACCTCGACCTTGAAGTTTCAGCTCCTTCGCAAAACCTTCAAGCCACAATGCTTCTTCTTCGACTTCATCATGGTTATGCAATTCAGCATCAACTTGCTCCATCTCAACAGGAATCTCTACCTGTTCCAGCTCTTCTGCACTTCGACCATCATCATCATCAGTTTTCTTGAAAGCCATCTCAGCTTCATTGAAAACTACATCTCGATTGATGATACACCTCCTGTGACCTGGCTCTAGGCACCACAGCCTATAAACTTTGACTTCTTCAGGGTATCCCATGAACATGCATTTCAAAGCTCTAGGTTCGACCTTGTCTTGCCTAATATGAGCATAGGCTACACAGCCAAATACCCTCAGTTTTTCGAGATCTGGTGGATGTCCCGACCAAACTTCTTCTGGTGTTTTCATATTTAACGTTGTCGAAGGACATCTGTTTATTAGATATGTTGTTGTCGAAACAGCCTCAGCCCAGAACACCTTCTTTAATCCAGCACTAGTCAACATGCATCTGACTCTCTCCAAAATAGTTCGATTAAACCTTTCAACCAAACCATTTTGCTTTGAAGTACCTGCAGTAGTTCTGTGCCTTGCAATACCAGAGGCTGCACAAAAACTGTCGAACGCCTCATTGCAAAATTCAAGGCCATTATCGGTTCTCAACCTCTTGACCTTCTTGCCAGTATGATTTTCGACCAGAGTCTTCCAACTTTTGAAATTCCCAAAAGTTTCATCTTTAGTCTTCTGGATGAATACCCATAACTTCCTGGAATAATCATCTACTATGGATAGGAAATACCTCGCTACAGAATGTGATGCACACCTTGCAAGCCCCCAAAGATCAGCATGGATGTAATCAAGGGATCCATGTGTTCTTTGTTTGCCTTTGTTGAACTTCACTCTGCAAGACTTTCCAAGTACACAGGGTTCACAAAACTTCAGCTTTTCGACTTTGTCTCCACCAAGCAGATTTTGTTTCCCTAATTCGACCAGACCCCTTTCACTGGCATGGCCCAATCTCATATGCCAGATTTCTGTCTTCGACAACGGTTTTGTGGATGCAACATTTGTCGAACCACTTACAACTTCAGCCTCAAGGGTATACAAGCCTTGTTTCTTCACGCATCTCAAGACTTCCTTCGACCCCTTCATGACTCTTAGGATACTTTTCTCTCCTTGGAAAACATATCCTTTCTTGTCGAATTCACCAAGAGAAAGCATATTTCTCTTCAAATCAGGAACATACCTGACTTCAGTCAACAACCTTATTGATTCATCATGGAACTTGAATCTCACAGATCCAACACCTGCAATCTTGCAAGCTTTTTTGTTTCCCCGCAGTACTGATCCACCATCTTGATCACATAATTCCTCGAACAAGTCTTTGTTTGGAGTCATGTGCCAAGTGCAACCTGAATCCATAATCCACTCTTTCCTAGAGTCACCACTTGAAACCACAAGAAATCCAGATAATTCGAAATCATCTTGAACAATGGCAGCGTTGCCATTACCCTTACCTCCATGATCTTTCAGGCGTTCAGGGCACACCTTTCTTGTGTTACCCTCCTTCTTACAATGATAGCATCGAATGCCAGATGTTTCGCCACTGTAAGACTTCAACTGACTTTTGCCCTTCTTCTTGTCGAACTTACCATCCTTTCGTAAGAATTTTCCTTTAACGGCCAAACCTTCACCAACAGTCGAAGGTTTATGCTCCTTTCATTCGTTCAAGTCCTTAGAATACAGGGCTGATTGAACTTCTTCAAAGGTCAGGGACTCCTTTCCATACAAGAGAGTTTCTTTGAAGTGAGCATGTGATCGAGACAAAGCGCACAATAGTAACAGCGCTTGATCTTCATCATCGATCTTCACATCAATATTATCAAGATCAAGAATCAGCTTGTTGAACATATCCAACTGCTCAGCCAACACTTTGTCTTCAATCATCTTGAATGAATACAAAGCTTGCTTCAGGTATAGTCGATTTACCAGCGATTTGGTCATATACAAACTTTCAAGTTTCACCCATAACCCTGATGCCGTCGTCTCCTTTGATACCTGTCTGGGAGCCTTATCACCAAGGCTCAACAAAATTGCGCTGTGTGCTTTCACGATCATAGTCTTCTTCTCCATTGTCGTTAATTCAACATTCATGGTTGCCCCCCCTTCAACGCTTCCAAACAACCCTGTTGAACCAGTAGGGCTTTCATCTTCAAGCGCCACAGACCAAAATCATTCACTCCGGTGAACTTTTCAATCTCATACTTTGTTGAAGGCATCTTCTCCATGCTCACCGCACCAATTTGTTGTGAATTCAATGCCAAGAACAAAGTATAATACAAGGAAAGAATAAAGAACAAGGAAGAAGAAGAACACAAGAATTGGTTATAACTGCTATTCTTTTACTTTCTCTTAGAAAACAAGATTACAAGTTTACAAGAATAACAAATAACCTCTCTCACCCTAAATTAGGATTTGCTGTGTTGCAATGATGAGAGACTAGTATGCTATTTATAATAAAATCTAACATACTAACTAATGGGCTCTTTCCACAAGGCCCATTACACAAGCCAACTTAATAAACAAGCTAACTTAACAAATTAGGGTTTAAACACTAAACCTAATTTAACATGCTAACAACCCTAGCATCTTCGACACAAGCATTGGAACAACCTTCGACTTCATACTTAATCCTGTCGAACCAAGAAGCTACCCTTCGACCATACTAAAGTTCGATCCAATATCTCACAGACTCACCTTACAAAAAGATAAATGAAACTCTCAAAAAGAAGATTAGGATTCTTTGGAAAAGTTATCTGTCACTTCAACCAACTAAAATTTTTATACCAAACAATACTAACTAATTAACGTGACAAACAAACAAGTGGGAAGCCGTCTCAACAAAATCACATTAATTTAATTAACTAAATCATTAATCAAATCCCCCAATTTAAAATGTAATCTTAATTTTTAATTAAACAACAAAATTCAATAAACGATTATTTGGAATACTCGAACTAGGATACAAAGGGACGCACCCTAGAGACAATCAAGGGGAGAGGAGAACCATTCTAAAAAAGAACGATTATTTTTGTCATTACAAAAGGATAACCACCCCCAAGACAAAAATATGATAGAATTAAGACATTTCTCAAAGCTAGACACCTTATCTCTAAACAGAATTTTGTTACGAAAAAGCCATAAATTCCAAGAAGTGGCTAGCCAAATCAGACCCACGACGTTGTGAAAGGGAGCCTTCACAAAGTGAAAATGCAGAAGAGAGTTAGTGAGAAGATTTAAAGGCAGAGAAACCTTATCGCCCATCTAGTTCGCAACGGCTTTCCTGATGCGGGAAGAGATGAAACAGGCATCAAATAAATGGGATGCCGATTCGTCTTCGATAAAACAAAAAACGTAACACTTATCTGAGTTCAAATGAATAACTCCTCTCTTTGATAGTTGATCCCGCGTGGCCAGCCTGATGAGACGCCAACCAAACATGAGGATTCTTGAAGGAGCCTTTAAGTCCCATAAGAATGCGAGTGCCGTTCTGATTTCGGTGGTCCAGATGAAGAGAGAATCGGCCTTAGAGATAAGGTTGTAGCAGAACTTCATGGAGAAGTTACCTTCAGAGGTTGCAGCCCAAAAAAACTTATCAGTACCAGCCTGGCAAGAATAACCAGCAGTAACGAGATTGAAAAATTTGTCCATGATAAATTGTGTGTCGACATCCAATCGCGGCCCGTCTTTAAGAACACTCCTCCACAATTAAATATCTATCTAAGCGAATTAACTATAATTTTAGTGATTAACCAAATGTCTCACGTCTCATGTGTATGAAATATCCCATATTTTGAAACTAGTAGTTGGTGGGTGGTTTAGTCTAGTGTCTCAGTGTTCCTTTCATTCTTAGCTCCCAAGGCAAGTATTGTTGCTAAAGTTGCACACAGCATGGTTTTGTTTTTCATAGGTAAAATGTTAATGGTTAATTACTTTTTTAAAGGATAGGCAATTTATTGCTAGGCATCGAACCTTTATCATGTTTTATAGTTATCTACACCACTGGGCTACACTTTTGTGACAGAACAAAGTTGTTAATAGTAAATCCAATAACTCAGAGAATTGATGTTTAAGTTTAGATAGTATAATATTGATTAAGAATGTACTTATACAAAGAAAATGCAAAAGAATAGTCTTGCAAAACTCATACGATAATCAATGCTATATACATCATGCTGCTTTTACAAAACAAACAGAAAAACAAATTCAATAAATTTTCAGATTAACTTTTTATGAAACATAATACACAAAACTTAGATGATGACACAGCTATTAGGATCCTCTTCAACGCTAACTGCGCCGTAATAAGGATTGTATTGTGGTTTCATCTGATGATTATAATATGCATGTGTTCCATAGAACATCAAAGGATCAATAATATTTATTTTTGTTGAATCATTCTTAGCATCTTCCTTCTTTTTAGGCTCGTCCTTTTTAGGTTCATTTTTCTTTTCCTCTTTAGCTGGTCCAACAGAAACGATTTCAGCATGACAAAACTTCCTTAGCTTAGCCACTACTTTTACTGCATCAATACTTCCTATTAATGTTAATTTCTTGTCTTTCATGTCCACTGAAACTGACTCAACACCTGAAAGGCCAGAGACTGCCTTCATAGCTTTTTGCTTTATTTTGTCTTCATGTATATCCAACTTTAACACTATTTTCTGTAACACAAAATGAACTATTGTTAGGACAAAGCAAAGATTCAAAATTCAGTCTTGAAATTTAAAATAAGAAAAGAAAATTCACCAATTATATTTTGGCTATGATATAGAAAATAATAGTAATCAGGGGTAAAGAATTAACTAACCATCATTGTTATGGAAGCTTGTGAAATGTGAGAGAAGAGCTATAAGGTAGAACAATTCTTAGATGCAAAATAGTAGAATAGGATATAGAGATGCAGTGAAGAATGATATTTGAAATTGAAAAGAAGTTATGAAGTGAAGATGATAGTTAGAGGGTTTTTATAGTAATGAAAGAAGAGTGATTGATGACAAAGGATGGGTCAACGTAAACAAGTCAAGACGAGTAGTTTGTGGTTTTCTTGGAAACTTAAGCAGCAGAAATAAAGGACCTTTTCCAATATACGTTCCTTCGTGGAACACTGGAACCTACATATACCAAATTCATGTGAGAAATTTATTATTTTAGATATGGCAGGTTCAATGGTGGACCTAAACTAGACTGTACTAAAGAAAAGTATTTATATATGGTCACTCATTAAGCGAGTACATCCATTTGCCCCCATACTACTTGATGGTGGTTCAGGATGCATGGTCGGTGGTAGACTACGGCGGACACCCCTCTTATTGCCACCACTATCTATTATTATATATATTAAAATAGGTAAATTTTTATCTACCCAACTCAAAAAGTTAGGTAAGATTACCTCTTTTGTGAAATGTTTTGAAAATAACAAACAATTGTAGTATTTAATAAATAATTAATTATGTTAAAATTCGATGGTATAATGTGATTGGTTGGAGATATACTATCAACTTTTTGTGATGGGTAGAAAAGTTGTCCCCATTAAAATATACTTCAGCATCTTAAATTTGTCGGGGGAGTTTTTTTTTTTTTTTTTTTTAAACTGGAGCATTGATACATTTCTTTGTAGGACTAGACACTTTTGGGAGAGAAACCACTTATTCACCCAAAAATTTAAAGTGATAGGTGAGTGAATCTCCCATGTTCAAATCACCGCATTCATATACAATGTGAGACTATTTCCCCAGTTATTTACACTTGTATTATTATTCTAACAAAATTTATTAATTTAACAACTAATTACTAATATCTTCAATATAAAATAATTTTATAAATTTTAAGAAAATGTTTATATTTTTCTTGCAATCTTTTCATCTATTTCATCATTATTAATATATTCTTAAAAAGATATAATTAATTTTAACTATTTATTTAATATAGATAAATTATTTAAGTCAATATAATACAAGTTTTGTTTAGAAAAAACAATACAAACTACTTACAAAACTTAGTTAATAGATAAACATATAAAGTATAAAGTAAGACAAAAAAAAAAGTATCAATCTTAAAATATTTACACAAAAAATTTAAATTCGAACGACTCAAACTCTATGTAATCAACCATCACCGTTAAAATCAAGATATAAGATAAATCTCTCTATTTTCCGAAGAATTTATTTTTTATTTTTTATTTTATTCATAAAAATCATTAAGTTATATCATTAAATTTTATTAAAATGACGTGAATAACCTTATTGAAATAGACAATCTTTTATCTTTTAATTTTTGGTGAATTTGTCTCTCTGAAGATTTAACATTTTAAAAAATATTGGAGTTAAAAAAGAAAAGAAAATATAAAACAAAATTATTAATTTTTTTTAGGGTTAAATACTATTCACCCCCCTGCCAAAGTAGCGAGATTTGGTTTTCCCCTTATTAAAAAAAATTTAGCCTTCGCCCCTTAGAAGCTGACTGGGCATGTGGAATCTTGCTGACTGCCAAAGTAGCGAGATTCGGTTTTCCCCCTTATTAAAAAAAAATTTAGCCTTCGCCCCTTAGAAGCTGACTGGGCATGTGGAATCTTGCTGACTGGGCGCCTGATTTCTTTGTTTGGCTGCTGACGTGGCTTCCTTTGAAAAGGCTGGAAAAATAGCAAATAAATAACTTGCACAACCCAAGATTCGATCCCAGCTCCAAGGGGTTCACAAGCAGTCCCTCTACCACTAGGCTATAGAAGCTTTCATGTTTTACATATGGAAGGATCTGTATATGTAACATATTTTCTACTTTTCTACTTTTTTTTTCAATAAAAGTATATATTCATATTTATAATGTATTATTTATTTATAAATTTATTATTAATATGTATATATTACTTTATGTATTATTTATTTATTTATTTATTTATTTTACATAAACGTTTTTTTAATAATTTTATTTAAATGTTTTTTTTATTCAGTTTTTTTAATTTATATAAACATTTTTTTAATAATTTTATTTAAATGTAATATTTAATAATTTATATAAATATTTTTTTAATAATTTTCATAAACATTTTTTTAATAATTTAGATAAACATTTTTTTAATAATAATATTAATAATAAATAATTAAGTAATAGATAAATATTAATAATATTAATAATAACTAATTAATACATAACTAATATTAATAATAAATAAATAAAATAAATAAATAAAGTAATATATAAAATATTAAATAAAGATTTAAATAAATGAAATAATAAATAAAGTAATAATATTCAACTTTTAAAAAACATTTTAAAAAAAGATTTATATAATTAGAACGTTTTTAATTATAAAAAACATTTATATAATTAAAACGTTAATTAAAAATACATTTATATAATTATAACGTTAATTAAAAAAACATTTATATAATTATAAAAAAACATTTATATAATTAAAACATTAATTAAAAATATTAATTAAAAACATTTATTAAAATTATTAAATAATACATTTATATAATTATAAAAAACTGAAGAAAACATATAAATAAAATTATTAAAAACGTTTATATAAATTAAAAAAACTTTAATAATATAAATATAAAAAAAGCTGTACATATTTATTAAAAAAAATGTTTATTAAAAAAATTAAAAACGTTAATTATTAAACTTTATTCAACTTTAAATAAATTATTCAACTTTATTAAAAAAACGTTTTAATTAACATTTATATATATTATATTATATAATTAAATAATACATTTTAACGTTTTTTTTAAATTTATTTATTTTTTTTTTAAAAAAGCTGTACATATTTATTAAAAAAAAACGTTTATTAAAAAAATTAAAAACGTTAATTATTAAACTTTATTCAACTTTAAAAAAATTATTCAACTTTATTTAAAAAAACGTTTTAATTAACATTTATATATATTATATTATATAATTATAAAAAAAACTTTAAAATATTTAATTTACGTTTTTTTATAATTATTTAACATACAGTTTTTTTAAGTATATATGTACAGCTTTAAATAATACATTTAAACTCAGCTTTAGATATAGTATAACAGGAGCAATCTTATTTCAATTAAAACAAATTGGTTTAGTGGTTTGGGGGTTGGTTTATATGCATGACAAAATTTTTTTTTAATAGGAGGGAAAACCGAATCTCGCTACTATTACAGGGGGGTGAAAGCCATTTAACCCTTTTTTTTACTATCATGATTTGTTGTATAGAGTCTGAGTCGCTCGAATACAGAATTTCTCTCATTCTTAAAATGATGAAGATTTAACGTATTTAAAAATATTGGGGAAAAAAAAGAAAATATGAAACAAAATTATTGAAAAATTCTATAAAGTCCAAAGACAAAAAAAAAAAAAAGAAAATTTAGCAAGATGCTTATTACTCAACTAAAAAGATTATTTAAAATTTTAATATTGATTAATGACCTCCTTGAAGTTAAAGTTGAGATAAAATTAAGAGCTATATATTATTTGAAGAACAAAATTTTTACACCATATTTGATACTATATCTCAATTGTAGTATACAATTGTCTCTATATCTCTCTTATTTTTTTTATCTCATATATTTGTACAAATTTTAAAAATACATTGATATACACCATAAAATTACAAATGACATATTTTTGACATTTAATTTTGAGTGTATAAATATAATTTCTCTAAAATTAAAGAAGACGATTTCTCTATCCATCACAAAATGTTTGGTAGTATATTTTCAACAAATCAATTAATGACAAATTATTTTATTGTATTTAATTATATATTTAATAGTTTAAAATTTGGAGATTTTCAATGCACTTTATTCTATGGGATCTTTTTGAAGTGGGTAAATAATTTTTTTTCTTAAATATATTATAATAGATAAATTAATATTCGATGTCATGTCTGTATCATTAAATACCTTCGTCTGTCAATAGTGATAAGAGCCACAATGATACAGAGGTCATAACTCGGATGATCAACTTCTACCATGAGACGTCAAAAATCAAAGGTAAGACAAATGTTTTAAAAATCAGACCGGAGATCGAACCGGTGAACCTTCCAGTTTAAGATTTAATTGGTTCAACCAGTTAAACCTAAGTCGAACAAGTTTTGGTAGGTCCAAAAAAAATTAGACTTAGCGTCGGCTTAGGCCGATACTACACAAATACACATCACTAGACAGTGTTGTAAGAAACCGACACTAAGGAACATGTACAAGATAGATAATGTCACCTTAGGCTGAAGCTACATAAATGAATACAACACTATAGTGTCTCCAAAGACCGATGATACATGGTTATATAGTAACTAGTGTCGCCCCAAGCCGACACTAGCTAAATGAATACAACATAATAGTGTCGACATAGGTCGATGCCAACACTAAACATGTTTGTACTATAGCGTCGGCTTTTGTGTATTAGCATCCATTTAACATTTCCTTAAGCTGGCGCTAGATTTAGTGTCAGCTGAATGCCACGCTTTGCTTCCAAATTTGAAGTGTCCGACCTAACCCCGACGCTTAGCTGACACTAACACCCTTTAGAGTTTGTTTTTTTCCTTTTAGTGAGGGCTTTTAGTGGACGTTATAATTCAGTTTTCTTGGATTGAAAGTTGTTAAATATTGTGATTGAATTTTAAATCCACTGGTTTCTCTACATAGCCTACAAATACTAGCCCAATAGAATTTATGGAGATATTGTACCCCCTTCAGACGACTTCCTATAGTTTAGACTTAAACTCTTTGGCTGGAGAATATAGATTTCAAGGATCCAAGGGCTATGCATACTCAATGTGGTGTTACCTAGTCCTTCAAATCGAGTATATCAATCTCTTATGTTAATTATGTGATTTTATGATAAGAATCAATTTTGATAAAACAGTATCATAGAAAGATGTTGTATAAGATGTCTAGACATACTGGTCATACATCACTGCAGATAGATGTTAAGCAGGATATCTTGACATGTTGTACCAAACATCAGTGCAGGTTCAGGTTTTACTTCTTGGAAGATTTGATTTATTTAATGAGAGATCCTATGTTATTTTATCTCTCATATTTTTGTAGTACAAGAATGATTTATTTTGGAACAACCGTTTCTATTCCAGCCGTGCACTTGTTTCATAAAATAGGCCAATGTTGAGACATTTTAGGAAACATGTGATGTTTGTTCGTTATTTTAAGGAGAATATTATGTAGAAGATTTGGAACTGCTATTTTTGGATATGCGTTTCAAATCAACTAAAGAGCCCGAAGCCCATGCTTATGAAAATCTATTCAATAGAACATTCTAAACCTAATGGTGTAACTAAGTTGTGCAATTGAAGTGTTTTTTTAGGGTTTTAGTTTGTTCATTGTTCATTGTGAGTCACTATATTATCATCTTGATATTAGAGTTGGATTGAGTTTGAGTTGTAATTTGTCAATCACTCATAAGCTTTTAAACAAAAGTGGATTGTGTGTCTTGGAAGAGTGTCTTCTATATTTGATTGTCTTTGTTGTTATCACTGTTATGTGTTTGATGGGAACTGAGAATGGTCTCATATCTAGGAGTGTATTAGATAGAAATAGCACGGGTAGTGATTAGGTGAGAAAATTGTAAATAAGAGGTTGTTTACTTAGGCTTCTAACTAATACAAATTTGGTGGATTTCCTCCCTAGCTTGGATGTCCCTAGAGTAGGTGATGTTGCACCGAACTGGGTTAACAATTACCTATGTTATTTACTTTCAACAACATATTATATCATTATAATTATTATTGTTGTTAGGACTGGTCTATTATCAGTGTCGTGACATTTGATTCGACATCTGGTATTTATCTTTTCGGGTGCATGTTGTATCAAACAAAGATTATCCGAATCGATTGCTGCAAGCCACTAAGGTAGAATGGTCGACAGTGATTTGAATGCGGTTTGGGGCAAATTATAATACATAGAATAAAATGTTGTGATGGGAGGCAAAAGGTAAGAGGAAGTTTTCGGAGAATAAAGTTTAACACACGTGTTCTATTAAATCACACACACACACACACACACACAGACACACACACATATTTTATGACCCACTGTTGGATGTTAAGTGTGAAGTGTAGTTTAATTTTCATGCAAAATTGTGACACTTTTAAGCCTTTTCCTTGGCTTTTGATTAAAATAGCTTATGTAAATAAGTGATTCTTGCAACATGTACATATTTGGTATTTTTAATGTGTTTGCTAGTTTTTCAGTGTTTTATGATCACAAAAGTGCAACAAAAGTTGGAGAAAAGTCGAATAATCAAAGATTTGGTCGACGCAGAAGGTGTCTGTGTTTAGAACGGTTGGCCTGACGAATTGTGTGGCGTGTAGGCGAGCGTTCGCCCGACGAAGCTCAGGAATATTCGGGCGAGTGAAGGCAGTAGTCCCTGGAGTGATTGGCTTAGGGATTTTCCCGACAAAAGGGAAGGCGAGCAAGATTCGCCAGGCGAGATATCTAGTCCGGCCGGTGAATGGAGATATTTTCTACTTCTCTTGTGCACTATTGCTGGCACGTGTTTTTTGTAAAGGGGATTCGCCCGACGAATCTGGGTGTGCGGCTCTTGTGTATTTAGGCACTTTTGTAGTTATTTTGGGAATATTATCATCATAACACACTTTTGTGACCTAGAAACATTGTGAGAGCAAAAATACCCTTTTCTTCATTTCTTAATCATAGTTTTTTATCTTCAATCTTTGAGCTTTCAAGTTTGAATATCCAAAAGCTTTGTTTGTTGCTTGTTATGCAAGTCATTAGGGAAATGGGTGGCTAAACATCTCTTTGTGTCAAGATTAGAGGTAGATAATCTTATCACGTATATGTATTTCTCTTAATCTTGTGTATGTGAACAAGTGATGATTAATATATGGTGAAAAACCTTGTTTTATGGTTTATATTTGATTTGGATCATTATTAAGAAATGAGTTTCATATCTTGACATAGGTTTTTAATCTACCAACAATCAATCTCTAGAAATAATCTTGTGAGTTGATATTCACTAATATCAAGCTTGTAAAGTAATCATTTTGATAGTTAGGTTAAGAGATCATCTAAGGATCAAAATGATAAAACTCACAATATGTTTTAGAGATGAAACATATTGAGAGGATATGTGGTTATATTAATCATTTATGAGT
Organism: Vicia villosa; assembly: GCF_029867415.1. Taxonomy (NCBI): domain Eukaryota; kingdom Viridiplantae; phylum Streptophyta; class Magnoliopsida; order Fabales; family Fabaceae; genus Vicia; species Vicia villosa. Next base: position 581,989 of record NW_026705169.1, on the reverse strand, counting down.
TCACATGCTTTATTAAGAAAATACGTACGAAATAGATTATCAAATCCTAATCTTGACACGTTTTTACTAATCGTTTCTAAAACCAAAACTCGTTTACTGTTACTTAAACTTTTTATGTGATCATTCTGTTGCGAAACAAAAACTCTTTTGAACCTTATGCTCAAAATAATTTCAACTATAGAACGGCGGTAATATCACCAATCCCAGTGGACGCGGTAAAGAAAATACTTGTCCTATAAAATGTTTCAACACTGGACACAACAAGAAGCATATTGCATGAAACTGGACAAGCTCAAAGAAGAGATAAGGATCCAACTAAAGAAGAGTGATATATATTTTTCCAAATTGTAATTCATAATGTTGAATGATGCACTATTGGACACAACAAGAAGCATATTGCATGGAACTAGGCAAGCTCATAGAAGAGATAAGGATTCAACTAAAGAAGAGTGATATATATTTTTCCTAATTGTAATTCACAATGTTGAATGTGTTCCGTGTGACTTTACTAGGTTGTTGGTTGAATATTTGTTGCATTAGTTACTATATGAAAATGCTCGGAAAGTAAGTTATTGTATATGTAGGTGTGGAGTTTCTTGAATTTGGCTTGCAAGCACGTGATCAGTTATTGTATATGTATTTTTCAATGTCATGTTATGCTCAAACTCATTTTGTTGTATTGAGTAGAAGTACCCTTCTACTTCCAATAATACAAATTTTCTTATAAAAAAATAAAAAAAGAAACAAACTAAATTTTTAAAAAAAAGTTATCATGTCAAAATTGATGGGTCATCAGGAGGATAAGCATTCACATTGAATCAAACACTCAACTAAAATTCAAAGAATGACCCAAACAAGTGAGAGAGATGTCATATATTCACCAACAACCATAAGTTAATAAGTGTACTGGTCCTCTTACTTATAAAATGTCCAACCTCCACTTTTCCACGCAATACGAGACTTACCCAACTCACTTATTTCTCAACAATCTCTCCTTCAAGTAAGAGTCCATCCATTATGCTCTATCTCAAGCGGAAGCTCTATCATTCATATATTTTCACTACCGTTAACATACACTCTTACCACGTCACGAACACATCGACATAACACGCTGCCTGAATACTACTATATCAAGAAGATTTTCGATACAAAGAGTCAGTCTCTTACTTGAACCATTGGCTCTGATATTACTAATAGGTCATTATGAGATGAAGACATTTACATTGAACCTAATAGTAACCTAAAAGTCAAAGACTCACCTAAACAAATATGGGTCTTTTAACATAAAGTACACCTCAATGTCCCCTTTTTTATGGGGACAATTTCTCTACCCATCACAAAAAGTTGGGTAGTGTACATTCCACCAATTATATTGCATTATTTAATTTTGCCCTATTTAATTAATTACTAAATAGTATATTTTTTTATTGTTTCCAAAGCATTTTACATTAAGGGTAACTATATCCAACTTTTTTATGTTGGGTAGATAAGAATTCACCCTTTTTTTATATAAGACATATATAATTTACATTTATTTGTAAAAAAAAAGTAAAAAATAAGAAGAATTGAAAGGAGTGTATGGAAAATAGTATACATGTATAAGTACTCTTAAAAGTTAGGTTGGCGAACAAACGCCAAAGATAGATAACTAACCTCACTTCTTTATGTTAATTCCCACTTTTACCTCTAAACTCTCAATCTCCTATTATTAAATTAAACTTAGTTCATCTTAATATAATGGATATAGTTGACCTTGCACCTAGCCGCCTTAAAAGATCTCGTTGTCTTATTAAAACTAGTAATAAACCCGTGCGTTCGCACGGGTTCTGGTATGGGACGCGCATTTGTTTAAGTTGTTTATCTGTGAAAAAATAATAATTGAATATATAATTAATAAAAAATATTTTGATCAATAACTACATGTCCCGTTAATAATCAATATTTTGATCAATAATTTCATGTTTCCGTGTATAAATATTAGTTTGATCAATAATTTCATGTCCCCGTCAACCTTAAAAAATATTTTGATCAGTAATTTCATGTCCCGTTAATAATCAATTTGATCAGTAACTTCATGTCCCGTTAATTATCAATATTTTGATCAATAACTTAATGTTCTCGTGTACAAAAGATTTATTAAAACATAATACTCCCTCCGTTCCTTTTTAAGTGTCGTTTTAGAAGAATTTTTTTGTTCCTATTTAAGTGTCGTTTTATAATTTAATGTTGTAATTTGTCAATTATACCCTTATTTTTTCAATAACTCCACCTCACATTTTTTAATTTTTTATTGGAAAAAGAGAATGTATGAATGAATTTATTTGGAAAGAGAAAAATAAATAAGGGTATGATAGGAAAAGTAACTCTAACAATCCACTATCTTGGTTGAAGAGCTTTTTGCTAAAATGACACTTAAAAAAGAACGGAGGGAGTATTATTTTGGCATCTTATTTTATACACTAAAACTAACTTAAAAAATATTATTAATTTCATTTTAGAAGCATAAATTTTCTTATATATTATACTCTTTTTAAAATCCAAAATTATAAAAAACTTTTTAGAACTATAAATTGAACCCCAAGAAGAGAAACAACACTTATATAAATTGATAAATAGAGAAGTTAAATTTAAAAAACTTAAAAATAAAGATTGTGATATAAAATAATATGTATTTGCTGGGCACATCCTAACTAAGTACTTGTATGTGATAGCCATTAACTCTCAAATGTATGAGTTTCATCACAAGATTTGAAAATGCAATGTATTTGACGGGAAATGCCCCAAGTATAAGAAAACAATTATTTGAGAAACCTGAGATTACTCTTTGACATTATGACAGTGTTTAGTTACTATCAAAAGAACATAAAAGGATATTATCATCGGCAAATTTCTTTCATTTCAATTTTATGATAACTTCAACATTATTCCAAATTGAAATTTGTTATGCACCAAACTAAACAATAATGAAAAGCAAAAGTACTTCACACAGTTCATAACTCTGCTAGAACATGCCGCATTCTGCTAAAACTTCTCATACTTATTGAACAACAGGTGCACAAAACCACTGCCAAACATTCAACTGCTGCAAGACTGAGGTTAAGTACCTATATTAAAAGAATGTAGCAATACCTAAACCAGTTTCCTTTGGTTTTCGTTTACAGACAGTCAAAGTGCCAGCCTATTTAAACTTCATGTGCTAACTTAGTACATCTTGTTTATAAATATAAGATTTTGTATTTGACCAGAACGATTTTACTCTCCTCCCTCCCAAAAATATTAATAAAGCTACCCATAATAAATAATTTTGAAGTATAATTTTAACTATCACGTTGTAATTCAGATCAATTTCAAAAGTAAAACAAAATTTTGCCCTTTGAAAACAGCAGGTGAAGCAACTGTAGCAGCTATCTTCTGCGCTTTGATTCTTTCCGCATCTCTGTCATGTAGCTCTTCATATTTGACTTCTCCCATAAGCTTAGCACAAGATCTTCCTTTGTTGCTTCATCTATTAATAACAGTCACCATATCAGTAAAAACACAAATTCTTAGTGCCTAAAGAAGGTTCATTGTGGAGAAATTGTAATCACCTATACTTCTCCATCTGTCATCAGGAAGACCAAGGGAGCTTTGTGTGTGATAAGAAGCATCTTCCCAAGAATAAGGCGACTTTTTCACCTTGTATGTCCAAAACCAACAGCCAGACCATAGCAGCAGCTGAATGGAGGACAGAATTAATGAATAGCAACACATAAAGCAATATTAGTTTTCAAAGTTCAGCACTACAAGAAGAGAACTATTCTCAGTCAAGCCTCAGTTCCAAAATGTTCTCAGACAAACTCCTCCACAACACAACCTGCAGACTGAAGTCACGACGCAAAACTTCACATCATCGACATCAACACAACAAAATCAAACTACACTACGGAAACACAAGTAAGGAGAAGTAGAATAAATATGAGAGAGTAACCACCATTCAAAATCAATAGGAGATCGAAGAGTGAAACCTGACTGATGTGCCAAACAGAGTGTATAATCAAAGTATCCATATCAGAGTATCCCACAAATGAGTTGCATCATAACACCTTTACGTTTCAGCTCAACATAACCAAACTTAATAAAACAAAATCACTTTCAAAAGAAATCAAATTGAAACGACTTACTGTATCTCATTTTCATAAGATTTTGATTCGTATTGTAGCACTTAAGACCAATCTTTCATTTGATGGAGCCCACACAACTTCGCCAACACTCAAAGATTTGTGAATTCCTTTGACAGCTTGTACCTCTCCACTGTAAAAACAGTGTCGTTATAAGGATTTCTATCAGTAGATAAATATAAAATTTACTATTTAATGAAGTTAAGCTATACAGAAATTGCAGGCTGCCTCTTTCTCGCATATGTTCGTTCCTCCCCAGTCATCATCAAATACTTCAAATACTTCCATGGATGATGACCAATCAATGAACCATTAATTTCCATATTAAAAAAAGAAAGCATCCATGCCTATAATAATGGCAAAAGATAGAAACAAACACTACACCACCATGCATTTGTTTCAATCATTTGGATGCCTTGAGGCCTGGTGATTTGGCCTGGCTAGTTGTCGAAGACATAATACGCAACTGACTCGCTATTACTGTGAAAGATGGCCTAGCTGCTAGATTTGGTGCCCAACATTGATCCATCAGTGTCCTCCATTCAAGATCACAATAATTCAGAATTGTTGGTCTTAGTGTGTTGTTAACAATTCCACCTGCATAAACATATACCCGACGAAGAAAGTGGTTAGCTCAAATTATCAATGAGCTTTGGTTAAAGTCAATATCAAAAAACCAAAACATATTTGTAGCAAATAAAGTGATTAGTTTAGACATTTAGTAGAATACATGTAAGAATGCTTATATCTATTCTATATTCAAATATTCCATGTTTATTCTACATCTACCTTAAAGGACTTGCCTCAATTTTTGTTAATAGAAGTATGAGAACCTTACCTATTCTATATTCAAATTTTAGTGAGTTTCATCAGAATAACAAATCATGAACATACAAAAACAACTGCACAGTGGTACAATCAAAATTCATTTTGCTAGACAAAAGTAATGTAGTAACATAGGGTATTCATTTATTGCAAAAGCATTTAGTCACTGTCGTGGAAGCTTGCTCATATTGGATCATACATCTATTGTGTTCCCTTTGTTGCAGCTAATGAATGCACTTACACTCAAGCAATGGTATGAAATCCAAGAGTTGTATCATCATTATCAGTCTGCAGCCATGGCTTAATAGGGACACCGTTTTTCAGGTTGTATGCAACTCTAAAGAGAATGGCCACTTAAGTACATAACTTTTGCAGGATTCATGTTTAGTTTTATAAGATCCTGCCAATGAAGGGCAAGATTTAGAGGGGAACATTTGATTAACTCTATTCTAGATGCCATATTTGTGCCGTATCATAATTAAATGGCGAGAAAAAGTGGAGGACATAATAGTTACACATCTGTTATAATAATATTTTTTAGGTGTAAGTTGTATTTTGACTATAGTTACAGTACGGGCATATGTTCTCTATTATAAGCAACAACCAGTCGTAAGCTTACCGCAAGAGTATGTATAAAAATTTTGAGAAAGAATAATACACAAATATAAACTTATACACACTCTATAGTGTTTTCCATCATGATACTTAGTAGCATGCCTTAATAGCCTGTAACTAATGTAGTGCTTGGGATCCAGACTCTCTATAATAGGGTCTACTTACTGCAGAAATTAGCAAAAGCATGAGCATATGAAATATGAATAGTAAAAGATCTAGCCTTTTCTAAATGAGCTACAAAAGTTAGGTTTCGACAAAGCAGTATCCGTCGGCGTCTGAAGCAGTCAAGAAGATGGTTACAAAATCAACAAAGTGATAATATAGTAAAGCTACATTGCTGCAATGCTTCATTTTCAGCAGCAACAACAAATGCAAAAAGAATGAATATATGAAACCAACAATTACTTCTTCAGTAAGTATAAGAAACCAACCACCACAGAGATGTCAACTACAACTAGAGAAAAACCCAAATACGGTGTATTCTTCAGCTGCGTCGTGAACTTTTCGAATGACCTTTCTTGGTGAAATCGTAGACGAAGTGTCATATTCACCAATATAATATTTCTCCATGAGTTCTCTTGCACTTTTTCTGTGGCCAGCGTCTTCAAAATCATCGGTTGCATCTCTCCCTTCATAAAAGTCAAAACACAAAGTTTTAATAAGATTGTCATTTCTGATAGTGGATGAAGTTTTTCATGTTTAGTTATGCAATGCATATTAGTGTGACAAAAATAAAGGAAAACATTAGTATGGAATCAGCAAACCAGCATATAGCAAATATTACATTAGCAGAAATTATCACCTCCTCCAAAAGCAAGTAAATTAATGTGAATAATCGTTAGTATATAAAAACAATTACCTGGCCTTTCACCCACATCAAATTTCTTGCTGGATCGATTTTGTAGACCTATACATTTTTTACTGTTCTTTGCTTTCCACCCATTCTCCCAGGCATCTTTTTACCTAAACAGCGAGGAAAAAGTATATTAGCATAACAACTATAGGAGAGAAACATATATGTAAAGAAAATAATTAAAGAAAATTATACAGAAACTTAATCTAACATATTTTAAATATATACAAAAACAGAAAGCTAATATAAAGGACTCCATCTAACCCTTCCAGGAGAGTCATGTTGTCCTGTAGAACCCATGGTTCTATGTGCTTTAGAATTCCCATGGGATGCTAAACCTCCCTTAAATCCATACCTCATCATTACACCCTGAAAACAAAAAAGATAACTTAAATGAACTTTTGAGTAAATGAAAACTAATTTTAATATCATGTTATTGCCTGATTTACTCAATGGAAGGATTCAACACGAGACAAGAAAAGACTTTCTAAACCCGCTGTTTGAAAGATAACATCAAAATCCGACTTCAAATCATTAATATTCAAGTCACCAAATAACTTATCAATGGAAACCTCGACTTTAGAAACCATGTCTACTAATTATTTGTGTTCTTTTGATGAAAGATCCTTCTCCTTGAAATATACCAGTTGGAAACCGCCTTGTTGTCGTGAATGCTGCAGCATTGATTCAAAGCAGGCTCAAAACATCGATAGAAACATTCAGTCTCAGTCGAAGGAGCTGCGGCGAACTGAAAATCCCCTCAATCATTCAAATAGCTGCCTCAATCGAATCGAACCTCCCCTGGACCCGATCAATGACCCCTAACTTAGAATTAACCTGTTGATTTGAACTCTGCATATTGATACTTTGATCCAGACTTTGGTTTCTCACAATTAGCAGCCGCACGTGCCAAGATACGTTAAGACATCACACTCTAGGTTACTTTTTGCAAGCAGTTCCAAGATCCACATTGTCTATAAGCAAGAAAAAGTTGTTATGGGATTTGAGTTGAACAAAATTGTAATTTGTATCAGATAGTAGCAGCAAAAAGATCAACGATATCAACCAAATCCATGAAAATATGCAATTATCGAAATATCAAATTCATAATGAATTATAACTTCACTAATCAAGTGAAATTTTTAACACTTGTAAACCCTTTAGCACATAAAACCGGTACTCTAGGACCTAAAAAACATAATTCACTTTCATATAGATAAGTAAAATCAGAATTGAAACAACTATTAATTCAAACATAATCATTTTATTCCGTTCCATTTTATCAATCCAGAACCGCGGAACCGCAGAATTTCAACAATTATGAGCATTATTACCTGATTCAGCACTTGCAGTATTCAGTATATCAGGTGTACAACTTGGTTTCTCGCCTGCATCATTCGGTACAGCAGCTGTATGACTCGGTTCAGTCCCTACATCATTCGGTACAACAATCGTAATATTTCAGTTCAACAGCCATGCAACATGGTTTAATATCCGATTCAGCCAGCACCTACAAAATCACAACCTTATCATTATTTGCATAGCCAAAATAACTTACATCAAGTATAAAAAGAAGAGGCATAATTGGAGGAACTGCATATCCAAGTCCTTCAAGAACAGCATCTATTGAAAGATGTAAACCTCCAAGAGAGTCAATTCCGGTAATCGGATATATAAAACTCCCCGCAACAGCCATGACACCATAAATCCCTGAAACAAAACAACTCATTGAACCTAATAGTAACCTAAAAGTCAAAGACTCACCTAAACAAATATGGGTCTTTTAACATAAAGTACTCCTCAATGTCCCCTTTTTTATGGGGACAACTTCTCTACCCATCACAAAAAGTTGGGTAGTGTACATTCCACTAATTATATTGCATTATTTAATTTTGCCCTATTTAATTAATTATTAAATGGTATATTTTTTGGTTGTTTCCAAAGCATTTTACATTAAAGGTAACTATATCCAACTTTTTATGTTGGGTAGATAAGAATTCAAATTTTTTTTTTTTATATATAAGACATATATAATTCACATTTATTTGTAAAAAAAAGTAAAAAAATAAGAAGAATTGAAAGGAGTGTATGGAAAATAGTATACATGTATAAGTACTCTTAAAAGTTAGGTTGGCGAACAAACGCCAAAGATAGATAGCTAACCTCACTTCTTTATGTTAATTCCCACTTTTACCTCTAAACTCTCAATCTCCTATTATTAAATTAAACTTAGTTTATTTTAGTATAATGGATATAGTTGACCTTGCACCTAGCCGCCTTAAAAGATCTCGTTGTCTTATTAAAATGTAAAGTTATGTGTTTTATTAAAGAATAATTTTTTTTTAATAGACAATGGTATTAAGAAATCGTACTAGGAATACAACTCTTACAAAACTTTATTTAGAGTTGATACTATTTAGAGGTAATTCATACTAATCATAAAAAATAATCTTAGAGTTGGAATCATTATTACATAACAATCTCCAAGAATAAGATATAACCCTAAATATTACCGCTTCAAAACTAAAGAAAGCGTTTTCGAAGATGATGGCGTTTCTCCTTAGCCAAATATATCAAATTAAAACCAACCCAATAAACTATTAAAGAATAACTTATTGCTCTTGTTTCCGTCATGCATTACATCTACCACATATTTATGTACCGAAAGCTACATGTGATCGTATAATAGTTTTTCAACTAAGTGAGTTTCTAGACCTCATTACCATTTAAACACATGGATTAATGGGAATCATTTCATTTACGCGTTTAAATAAACCATATATTAACTTAGAAAGATCCCAAATAATCAGACCATTGTCATCTAGTATTCATGCAGAAGAGTCAACATTAATTATTAATCTATCTATATAATAGATCTATCCTACGTTTGGTGGAATGTTGAACAGTGAATAACTATATATTGAAAAAATAATAATATGTTATACATGGATCAAAACAGGTGAGATTGTTTTCACACGAGACTAAACAATACAGAGCAAACCTTCGTTCACATGTTTGATTAATTGATTTATATATACAGACGAAGTTGCCAGTAAGAAGTGGAATTATTATAATAAGAAAAAGAAAACTATTAGATCAAGGGTCTATTATTCGTCAAGGGGCTTGGACCATTTAGACTATCATATCATTAAATTAATAAACGAGATTAAACAATAATAAATAGAGTCTACTCCCTCCGGTCTCAAATATAAACAAAAATAAATAAATTAGAAGAGTCTATTAAATCACTTGTTCTTGCTTATTTGTGACTTGTACATTGTCAACTAGTTCATCAACTAGTTGTTCATTTTGTGGGTTATGAAGGTTGGGTTGTTGTCTATGTGTGTTGTATGACGGTAATACAACCAAAGGGACAACAACCTGGAAAGATTTTTTAGGTGAAGAAGATTCTTCATGAGTGTCCATAATATCCACTTTACGTTTTTTTTACTTCCCATTGAACTGATCATTTTCAATAAACTGAGCATTACCAAACTCAATTATTTCCGTACTATGGCTAGGAAATAAAATATATACCCTTTTAATATTTTAGGATACCCAAGGAAAAAACCAATAATGGTTCTTACATCAAGCTTCTTTTCATGTGGATTATACGCCCTTTTGCCAGGCACCCCCCAATATGATGATGCCTTAAACTAGGTTTCCTTTCGTCCATAAAGAGTCTTAGAAATTGCCTTACTAGAAATTCTATTAAGTAAATATGCAACGATCTTTAATGCGTACGTCCACAATGATAATGATACATTGTTATAATTTAAGATTGATCTAATTATATCCATGAGAGTACGATTCCACCTCTCAGTCACACCATTTTGTTGTGGTGTGCCAGACATGATATATTGTGCACATATGCCACTACTTTCAAGAAACTTTGAAAATGGACTTGGACATTGTCATTTCTCGTTATATTTTCCATAATACCCACCACCTCTACCAAACCCCACTATTTTTACTTTTCTATCTAACTTCCTTTCTACCTCATCAATGAATATCTTTATGATGTCAATCGATTGAGACCTTTCATGCAATAGATACAAATAATAGTAACACGAGATCTCACTAATTAAGGTGATGAAATAATTTTCTCTACCCCAAAAAAGGACATTGAAGGGACCACAAATATCAATTTGTATTAATTCAAAGAGTTCATTGTTTCTTGTAGACGAATTCTTTGATATTTGTTTGGTGTGTTTTTCTTTAATGCAATCCAAACATATGTTCTAGTCACCAAAATCTAATTGAGGTAATATTTCACCTTTCATTAACCCAATTATTCTTTCTTTGAATATGTGACCTGTCTTTCATTTCCTTTTATAGGTTAGATCAAAATGAATCCCTGCATAATATGTGACACATGACTAGTCACACATGAATCAAGCCACAAAGTATTATTCAATGTCTCAATAAGATTTGATTCAAAATTTACAAAAATATAAAACAATTTTTTCTTTTTGAACAACATCTTGCTTTTAGGAAAATCCTTTTGAAGTGTCCATTCTCCTTGCAGAAATATCACTTATTTTTCTTTTGGACTCCACCCTTTTTAACCTTTAGTGGAGCTTTGCCCTTCTACTTGTCCTTGTCGGACTTGACTTTACTACAACTGACTCCATCATGAGTCATGAGATGAATATGACTATCTTTCATCTTCTTTATCTGTAGGAATATTCCTTAAAACCTTTGTTGACGAAGAGAAAGAAAACATATTTCGAGATTGTCAAGAATTCAGAAAGCCGAAAATTAATCTGGTTCGAGTGATTTACGGTATCGGGTTCGGTCGGTTCGGTTCATTGATCCATTCATTAATGTTAGAATATTTTATATTAATTTGGAGATCATATAAGTTAATATACAAAAATATTATAAGATATTTATAATATTCTAAAAGATATTATAAGATATATTTATAATAGTCTAAAAGATATTATAAGATATATATATTTATAATAGTCCAAGAGATATTATAAGATATTTATAATATTTGGGAGATATTATAAGATTATAATAATATATTTTATTCTAACAATTAAGGAGATATTTTTGAGATTTGGTATGGATTTGTTGGATCTTGGCTATTATAAATATGTATCTCTTCTATTATTATAGTGTGACAATCTTAGAGCTTACATCAACAAGGGAAAATAAGGGTTTAGGGAATTCCAAGGGAAAACTTAGAAAGACAATGGTTTTTGGAAAACCCTTGGAGTTATCTAAGGGAATTGGAAAATACTTCTAAACACCTTGGGCTTGAGTGATTCTTATATTGAGAGTTGAAGAGGTTGGGAAACACTTGGGTAGAAAATAGAGTTTGTTCTTTGGGAACTACGAAGGCTATTTTCTTGTAACTCATTTGTAATATCTTGTAACAACTTTTTGAGTATAGTGAATTGGAGAGCTGCTCTCTCCTCTAAAGTAGATCGTTTGATCGAACTGGGTAAACAAACCTTTGTCTTTTTCCTGCCTTATTCTGTTATATTATGTGTGTACGAATTATTATTGTTGTAGACCATTTATGTTGGTTGCTACTTTTTTTTGCCTCACAAATTGATATTGAATTTTGTCGTAATTAACAACAAGATTCACAACATTATCCTCTTTTCTTCTTCAACCAACATGACCATAATTTTTTGAAAGTTCCATTTTTCTTCGATGGTGTTGTAATTCACCTAAAATTGACAAAACTCTAGGGGAGACGTGTTAATGATAAATTGTATAGAAAAAATTCATTCACATAGTTTAGACCATTGAACTTTGTCATTGTATTGCTCAAACAAATATATTTGTTGCAACTGCAAATTTAAGACATGTTCATACATTATGCTTTGAATAAATGTTATGAACTCAAACTAGTTTAACTGTAATCATGTATCTAAATTCCCCCTTGGGCGATGCCTTAATACATTAATTAAAATAAATTGATGCTAAATGAACATACTTTAACGAAAATAATCATATTCAAAATAACATGCATGTCTATCTTTTGATATACAAGCAACAAGCATGAAAAACACATATTTTTAATTTTATTCATTAGAAGTTACGATCTATCTTTTGATGATCTATATATATCTTATAATAATAATAAATTGTTTTTTGAGTAAAAACATGTTGCACATATAACATATAACATCTAAATCAAAATTCATTTCCATAATTTAGAATTGTAGACTTTAATAAATTTGACCACTTTGATGACTAACAAATTCTTAATATAATAATTCAAAAACAATAAATTATATTTAATTTAAAAGAAAAACTATACATTGTTTGAAGCAATAGCATTTAAAAAGATTAAAATGGCAATGTTGCAAGTCAACCAAACCAAGATAAGCACCCAATTTTATTAACCGGTAACAGAGCCTTTAAAAATGACATGCACTAGTACAAATAACATTTTTTATGATGAAGCTTTCACCTCGAATATGCTAAAAACCGAGAGTATTGGTCCTGGGAGCTTAATAATTGATATTTTTAAGAAAATAAACATCATTTTCCGGTTTTTTCAAAAACCGGGGTAACATAGCTATAATTGAGCGCCATATTTGATCCATAAGAAAATAATAAACCTATTCTCTTAGTTTTTTGGAAAACCAAGCGAATATAGCTATAAGGGATCTCGCTTAGATTCCCTATTTGTTCATTTAAAGTTTTTTTTCAACGATTTCCCATTTGGCGTCTTTCCGGATATCATGTTTTTCTTTCTTAATTAGTAATTCTCAAAATCTTTGTTATATCAATAAACAAGAATAGACAATAATAGAAAAGGAAGTATTTCATTGATAATAATAAATAGGACAACACATAACTATTCCACATATTCAAACTTCTGACTCCACTCAACTTCAACATTATCCCTATTAACTATCTCTAGCTGAGAGAAAAGTTCAAAAAGAACTCTTCCATATGGTATGAGAAAAATCATTTCGCATCCGAGGTTAAAAGCGCTTTTTGTAGTAGTGATGTTATATATCATATTTCTGTATATATGCATGGATGGATACTGTAATGTTCCAATGTGCATGGATATATAACTAATACAATGTTACTGAATGTGTAAATGCATGGATGTATAAAGCTTCAGTATTATGGATATTGTAACGTGTTATGTATTTATACGTGCTATATACTATTGTTTTGTTCCGTATAGTTAATTCATTAACGTCCATATAACATTACAATGTGCTATATATCTTTTCATTTGCAAAAAATTCAAATTCGACAGCTGATAGAGAGTAGAATTATATTATTTAAGTTAATTTAGAATTTATATTGATGTATTTATGTATTGTTATTTAGTGGGCTCTTATTAAAATTTGGGCTTTTAGGTTTATTATCCATTAAGAGTATTATATAATGTAGTCTCATAGAGACATTTGAAATCATCAGAGAAATCAATGAAGCTTATTTCACATTCTTGAACATCGAAACCTCCCATGGCATACCAATTTCACCCCACCATAGACACCACTCCTACCACACCTTCATTTCCATCTTTTCCATTGGAAATTTTTACTCCTTATTATTCTAACACTCACGTTGCATCATCATCACCAAGTTTGTATTTAAATCATGGATATTCTCCACATCTACAACCTACATATGACCATTACAACAATAGATCATCTGCAGCTTTTTGGGTCCAGCCTTTCCTCATGTTCTCATCTAATGGCTGAAATTTCATCAAAAACTAATAAACAAAAAGTGCAGTTTTGGAAAGAGTGAAAAATTATAGATGAAGGGGTGTGATGAGAGCAGAAGAGACAACAGAAGAGAATTGGCTGGAGAGGATCCAGGTCCGACTATTACATACCATTCTACTAACAAAATATCTCAACTCCTTTTATTCCTCCCTACCAACCCACACCAGAGCTATCAGATTCAACATCTCATCATTCTAACATTTTTCCAAAAGACCATCACAAATATCACCAGCAACAAACAACATCTTCCATTTCATCTCATCTACATCCATCCTATATCATTTCCCAGCAAACTCACCTGTCCACAGATTCAATTGAAGAACTTTTTCAAGAATGTCTTTCGAAAATATCTCTGGCAGAAGTAAAATACCTCAATAACAAGAAAGCTATTGATGAACAAATATAAGCTTCTCAGAAACTTTTTAAAGAAAGATCTCAACAATGATCTGGTTCCTTAAAAAATCACGAGAAAAACCCAATGGAAGTTATGTATTCAAGAGAGATGCAGAACAAAAGACACAAGAACAAAAATAAAAAGATAGTTTTTGTTCACACTTAATTTCTCCAACGAAATTTCCGGCGTCGTCTCCGACGAAATTTCCGGTGTTTTCTCCAACGAATTTTTGGATGTTTTCTCCGGCAGTACTTCCAACGATATCTCCGGCGAAACAACCATCTTTGCGGTTTACAAACTTGTTTTTGCGACCACTGGATTTGCAACAGCCACAAATAAAACCATCGAATCTGCAACAACCTATGGCAAAACTGTCAGATCTGAATTCATAAGTACTGGAACCAACCGATTTTTGCATCTTAGTTTTTGACCCTGGCGGTGTTGAATACTCCTATGGCGATAGACTTACAGACTGCATCATGGTTTTTAATCCCGATGAAAAAAAATAAAAGAGGAAAGTATAACGTGAGATGGAAAGAGAGAAAGAAGAAAGAGAAAAAGGAAAAAAAAAAGATGTCACGTATGGTAACCTGCTGTCTCTTGCCAACCATATTCCACTCTTGCTTTTACACGTGACACTTTTATTTAAAAAAATGAAAAGAAAAATATGTCCACTTTTGGCATTCACATGAATGGCATTTAGATTATGCTAGAGGAATTATGTGTTAAATGGCTAGTTCTTTTGTTGAATTCTTTTTTAATTCTTCTCATTAATTTAGAACCTTCAGGATAAGGTTCAAGTGGACTCCGCGACAATGATAGAGAGAAGAATTATATTATTTAAGTTAATTTAGAATTTATATTGATGTTTTATGTATTGTTATTCAGTGTGCTCTTATTAAAATATGAGCTTTTAGGTTTATTATCCATTAAGAGTATTTTTTTTTCAATAAGCAATTGATTGAAAGGAAAACGCACTAGGGGTGCAACCCTTACAATCGGGAAAAGAAAAAACAAAGAACCAGAACTACAACACTAAATTGGTAACTTATACCAATCGTAGAAACTAGTTCTAGGAAACAAAATACTACACTCCGACCACCGCCACGACAGGAATACAATTCTGTTAAACACCTTCTCAAAAATAAAAGTTTCATTGTTGAAAACAATGTCATTCCTCATAAGCCATAAACTCCAAGTAGTCGCCAACCAAATAATATTAACTTTATCCCGGTTACTTGATTTTGACACCTTGGATTGAATATCATCAAGACCCAAAAACGCCTCCCTTAAAAGACCTGAGCTAAAACCAACCCACTGAAGAACCTTTTCCCATATGTTCTTTGAAATATGGCAGAAGAAGAACAAGTGTTCCAGGGATTCCTCAATGTTATCACAAAATGGGCATTTAGGATCTATGTTGTTCGCTACCAAACCTCTAAGCAGCAACAAATCCTTCAAGGGCAGCCTAGAAATCAACAACCTCCAAGCAAAAATTTTTATTTTTTGCGGAACCAACGATTTCCACATTGTGCTCAGTCTCCTAATAATAACAGTACCCCAAGCTGGCTCCTTATACTCCTCAATTAAAACAGCCACACTTGCTACTGAAAACACACCATCATGGCTTGGCATCCACTCGAAACCATCCTCAGCAGCAGGAACCAGCAAACACGAGTTCACCATATCCAAAAACCTCTTCCAATTTGCCGATAGCAGCCCTCCCTCTAAGTTTAAAACCTGTAACAGAAAAACAGAATCGAACAGAGATTCAAACTTCCACCTTTGAGTACCATTTTCCCACTCCACAATATCTCCAACTGATGCATATCTATTGGTTGAGAGATCAAACAAATCCGAGAAAGCAGTTCGGAGCGATTGATTTCCCAACCAAATGCTGTACCAAAAGGAAATGCTAGCGCCGTTGTTTGCCGTGCAGTGAACGCAGGAGCTGAAACCTTCTTCCGCGTTGTCCCTGAAAATATCAATGGAAAAAACATCACGCCACCAAATCGAGTCTTTCACATTAGACCCTTCCCCCGCTGGCAGGAACACCTTTAGCCTAAAATTATTATACCTCCACTTCACAAAACTCTTCCAAACAGCCCCGTCGTCCTTCAAAAACCTCCATTTCCACTTTAGAAGGAGCGCTCTATTAAATTCTCCTACATCTCTAACTCCCAAACCCCCTTTTTCCTTAGACCTACATATCGTATCCCATTTCACCCAGTTTATGCTCCTCTTGTTAGCATTCCCGTTCCACAAGAAATTGCGTTGGATTCCTCTGATTTTTTTCAAGACTATACTCGGAGCTTTATAAAAAGAAAACGTAAAGGACGGAATAGCATTAAGCACCGCGTTAATGAGCATCACCCGACCTCCGATAGATATATTCCGCCCCTTCCAAGTATCCAACCTTTTCCTAAAATTATCAAGGACTTTAGACCACACCTTTTTATTTCTCGGATTAATTCCCACCAATATTCCAAGGAACAAAAAAGGAAAATTACCTCTCTTGCAAGCTAGGAACTTAGTAGCCGCATCCATAATCCAATCTCCCACATTTACTCCCATAATTCTGCTTTTGGAAAAGTTAATTTTCAGACCTGAAATTAACTCAAATCCTCGCAGAATAACTTTCAAATTCCACAAATTTGCTGTAGATGCTTCCCCAAAAATCACGGTGTCGTCAGCGAACTGAAGAATGTCCATGCCCTCATCGTTCCCAAGCTGAAACGGTTTGAAATTTCCTCCCTCAACAGAATTTCTAACCATTGCTGTAAGGGCTTCCATTGCTATCACAAAGAGAAACGGGGACAACGGGTCTCCTTGACGCAACCCTCTGTGAACTTTAAAATCTTGAGTGGCACTCCCGTTAACAAGCACAGACAAATGACTTGAGAAAACACACGCATCCATCCACATCATCCACCTCTTGCCAAATCCCATCCTTACCAACATATCTCTAAGAAAATTCCACGATAAAGAATCATAGGCTTTCTCGAAATCGACTTTCAGAAGAAGACAGCCTAACTTATTCCGTTTTGCCCAGTCAATTACTTCGTTTACCATCAGGACACCGTCCAGCATATTCCTTCCAGGCACAAACGCTGATTGATTACACGAAATAAGACTTCCCAACACTTTTTTGATCCTAGCTGCCAGCATCTTCGAAAGGATTTTGTAAAGACTTCCAACCAAGCAAATCGGCCTGTATTCAGATAAATCTTGGGGATTTTGGTTTTTGGGAATGAGGGCAATGAAAGCCGAAGAGATAGACTTGACCAGCTTTCCTTTAGCATAGAAATCCACACAGAATTTAAACAAGTCATCCTTAAGAATCATCCAGAAAGATTTGAAGAATTCAATCGAAAAACCGTCCGGGCCGGGACTCTTATTACCATCACACTCTTATAACACATTCATATTAGTTTCAATATCTGAAAATCTTAATATCGATAATTGTTGAGTGCTAAATTGTTGTGAATTTGAGTATGAATAATTAGCATTCATCGGCTTAATTTTTGTCCTTTTCATCAATAAACCTCAACTTTTGTGTATATTTTGCATAGTTTATGTTATAGTGTATATTGTGCGTTCACGTGTAAATATCATTGAGGTTAATTGTTTTTATCTCATTTTTGTAGGTACTCAAACCGTGATATTTATGCATTGCAAGATAGATCACTGAATAAGCTTTCCAACGATTTTGACGGTGTGTTAATCAAAACTACGGTTCTCAAATGTGGGTATCAAAGTTTAGTGCTTCTGTGTTGTTCGACAAAAAGATTAGACAATTCTTTCTTTTTCCTATATTAAAATTAAAACTAAAATTTACTATCATTAACGTATAAAATAAAAAGTATCATAAATAGTATTGATAGAATATAGTATATATATTAAAACAAAAAGGTAATATACTTGAAAAATTGCCCGTGAAACAACACATGTTAATATATATATATATATATATATATATATATATATATATATATATATATATATATATATATATATATATATATGATTGAGAGAAATTTAAAAATTCATTTTGTAAACTATATTTAAAACAAAATAATGATTTTTTGTATAATATTTTTTATATTAAATAATAACAAAATTGTATTAAAATTAATAACAATAAAGTTCATCAATAAAAGATAGAAACTAAGTCTAACCTCTTCATAAACATAAAATTTTGAAGAAAAAAATCACAAATTCTAAAACATAAGAAAGATAAATATAAAAGTTAATAACAAATCACAATTGATAAGAAATTGACTATAGAATAAAAGAAATATCATATGAAAACAACACTTTATATATTAGGTAGAACATAAAAAAATCTGTAAATATTTTAAGTTTTAAAAAATGGAGATGGTTAAAAAGAAACTCAGAATGAGTGGTAGAAAAAAGAAATGATAAATAAAGACACTTACATTTTTTGTTATAGTTCCTTTGAATAATGAGACAAAATTAAAATGAGATTTGATTTTGATCAACATGAACTTTAACCATGAAATATTGAAGGAAATAAGAGAGAAAAAGAAAGAGAACTAAAAACATAAGATCTCTAAACTAAGAAAAAAGAGAGAAGAGTGTTTAGATATGATGACGATAGAGTGTTGAAGTGGTATAATGAAGTAGAAAAGAGTGATTGTGACGCCACATGAAAACGTTTTAATGTGTTAATTTGTCTTGAACCAAATCATAAAGTGGATGAGTAAAAGAGACAAATTAGTTAGAAAGTAGAAGTAACTTGAAAAAATATATATTAACTATAGTTAGAAAAAATAAATTTTAGACATCAAATAACCTTGTTTTAACAAAATAATACTCTCTGGTCTTATTTATAAGCAAAGATTCTCTTTTTAGATTCATTGAATAATGAATGTATTTGGTCTGCATAATGGACCAAATACATTCATTATTCAATGAACCTAAAAATAAATTTTTGCTTATAAATAAGGCCGGAGTAGTACTCTTTTCTTATATTATAGATTGTATCATACTCTTTTCATTTATTATAGATTGTATTATTGGTCTTAGCTTGTAATTAGAAATATAGTCCTATTATGAATTATAGCTTCGTATACATCTCTTTTAAATTGTCTTACTAGGAGATGAATAGCCACCATGACTTTGTTTTGATTTTTTCTTTACCCACCTCCCTATAGGGGTTACCCCCAGCGAAAACCCCACTTTACCCCTGCTTCGGAAATGCATTTCCGAAATATTTTTTTTCTAAATTTTTCCAGACTTCGGAACTGCATTTCCGAAAAAATCCCAAAAATTGGGATTTTGATTAATTCGGAGATGCATCTCCGAAAAAATAAAAAAAAATCTAAAAATTCCAAAAATTAATTTTAGGATATTAATTAATTCATATATCATAAATTTGATATAATTTATGAGTAATGAATAATAATAGTTATATATTTTGATATAATTTATGAGTTATGAATAATAATTATTATATATTTCTATTCTGATTCATATTTTAAAATTTAAAATAATTTTAATTAAAAAAACTAAAATAATTTCACTTACAAAATGAGTTATAATTTTCATTTATATATTTATATATTTATAATAATTATTATGTATTTATAAAAAAAATTAAAAAAATGAGTGTTTTAATTTATATATTTATATAATAATTATAATAATTATTATATATTTATAAAAATTATTATATATTTATATATTTATATATTTATATAATAATTATTATATATTAATTATAAATATATTTATATATTTATATAATAATTATAAAAATTAAAAAAAGAGTGTTTTAATTTATAATAATAATTATATATTTATATATTTATATATTAATTATTATATATTTATATATTATATATTTATATATTTCACTTACAAAATTAATAATTATTATTATATATTTATATATTTTATTCTGATTAATAATTAAAAATGAGTTATAATTTTTTATTTAGTTTAAAAAAATTAAAAAAAGATTTTGTCTTAATTATATTTAATGAATAAATTTTATATTTAATTCTATATAATTCAAAATTTACTTATGGAATTAAAATGTTTTTGATTTATATAAGTTAAAAATAATTTTGAACTTTAAAATTGTTTAGGAAATTTTGATTCACATTGATTTTATTGATTCACCTTCATTTTATTGATTCACCTTGATTTTATACCTATTAGTTGTATTGATTCACCAATTTGGTCTTGGAATGTTTCGGATATGCATCTCCGAAGACACCCCCTCCCAAAAAAAGTGTTTTCGGAAATGCATCTCCGAAAACTCAAAAAAGGGGTGTTTTCGGAAATGCATCTCCGAAAACACATTTTTTTCGTGTTTTCGGAAGTGCATTTCCGAAATAAGACAAATTTTGAAGAAAAAAAAAAAAGCGTTTCGGAAATGCATTTCCGAAGTGAGGATATTTTGGGTTTTTCACCAGAGGTGGCCAAGAAAAGAGGGAGGTAGAGAAATAAATTTCCCTTTGTTTTTTGTCTTTGAATACTTCCTATACTCTTTAAATATATCCCCTTTGACTATAAAAAAAAAAGTTATGAAAGATCATAAATTTTATACAATAAACATCATCTCTCAAACACATACAATAACTTCATTGCTCAACAATTCATAAACACTAACTCGGCCTCTTACAAACAACTAAATAGCAAGGAAATTAACCATTATGAAAAGAAGACTAAGGAGAAAGAAAAAAAAAAAGTAATCCCTCAAACCTTATTTATAAGCAAAGATTCCTTTTTTAAGTTTATTGAATAATAAATGTATCTGGTCTACCATGTAGATCAGATACATTTATTATTCAATGAACCTAAAAATGAAATATTCTTATAAATAAGGCCGGAGAGAGTACTAAAAACAATGTACTTTTTTTTCTTCCAATTATTCTAAAAGTTAACAGATAACACATGCATTAGGATTCTCTTCCACACTAGTGTAATAGTATTGTGGCTGTGCCATCATAATAGGATAATGATAGGCTTCACAAATCTTGGCAACACCAGGTGCTTCTGACTTTTTACTTTGATCCTTTTTCTCCTCAGTAGCCTTCTTTTTCTCTTCTTTCTTAGGCTCCTTGGCTGGTCCAACAGATAGTATTTTAGGAAGACACAACTTCCTCAACTTTGTCACTACTTGCACAGGATCCATGTCTCCAGTTAAGGTTAATTTCTGGTCCTTCATATCTAAAGAAACTGACTCAACTCCTACAAAAACAATGGTTAATTTAATTTATTCTCTTTGATTTGTCTCTTATTTTTATGTAAGCATGGAATAACAAAGAAAATGCAAGTGAACTTAAAGTGACAAGAGATTGAAGTTCCATACCCGAAATATTAGAGATCGCCTTCATGGATTTTTTCTTTGTCTTGTCATCATGTATTTCCACTTGTAGCACAATTTTCTGTATTGGAAAAAATAAGAAGATTGTTAGGAGTTAGAACCTCTAAAATCACTTCAAAACATGAAAAAAAAAAATTTTGAATATGTGACATGAGATCTCAAACTTTGAACCAAAAAAAACAAAAGTAAAAAGATTGTAGTTAATTGATGAGTTGTGCATGGAATATGAAACAAAGCAAAACTAAGTAAGAAATGTGTACAAAATCTAACATTCATTGATGCTGACAGGGTTGTTGAAGTGTGAGTGAGGCAGAAACTACAAGGAATGGTGTAGTGAAGTTTATCTAAGCTTGAGGTATTTAAAAAGAAATGAAGAAGTCAACTTAAGTCTTGGAAAACTTAGCATAAGACTGATGTGTTCAACTTGAATTATTATAAAAAGGGTCTGCACATGATTGACAGTTGTGTTTATGATATTGTCATTATTCACATACAATTAATCAATTCAATGCTTGCTTTGGGATCTACAATACTTTCAACTTCAATTATTTTGAACATAGTCAAGAGTAAACCATATGAGATACTTCCTTCCTTTTATTTTCTATCTTATTTTTCAGTAATAATAAGATACTCACTTTTTTTACTTGCTAATCACATTAAAACATGGTAGTTCAGTTGGCCAAGTAGTTAATTCAATTTACAAATTAAATTATAATTAGAGGGCAAACTCATGGGGCAAGGGCACCATGGCCCCATCACTGTCGCCATAGCGGCGGCCGGCAATGCACTTGGTGGTGTGTGGCTTCACCTCTTTCTTCAATATTGAGCGCCGATATCTCAAAGGATACTCCGTCAAACATTGTTACAGCACCATAATAAGGATTATATTATGGTTTCATCCGAAGATTATAATAGGCATGTTGTGATACTAGGAGATTGACAACAAACTAATGTTTCTTCCTTAACAAGTCATTGATAAACTTGAAAAGCAAGAAACAGCCAGTAGTTTCTAGATTATCATTAGAGGCAGAATATAAAGCATTGGTTCAAGACACTTATGAAGGACAATTGCTCCTCTACTTGCTATGTGACTCCTAAATGTAATATCAAAATCCTATCATCATCTATTGTGATAGCCTTGCACACATAGCTGTCAGTCCAATTTTCTACGAACGGACAAGGTATATTGAGCTAGGTTGCCATGTAGTTCGAGTCAATGCAAGTAGGAGTTGTTCATTTGCAGCCAGTAACATCAAAAGAACAAGTTGCACACATTCTAATCAAGTCCTTACATCCAGGTCTACTCAATAGTCTACAAGACAAGTTAGAAATGATTAACATACATTCTAATCTGGATAAATGCAAATGTGTAGTCTAGTTTATTCATCTCAATCATGGTCTTTATATTACATTCCTTCCATGCTTAATTTCAGTTTTAACAAAGCACGAAGGAACAAGTAAACTCAACTAACTAACTATCTCATAACTAACTCATAGTTAGTTATTATTCTAACCAATCTGAACACACAACTCAGATTACAACAAAGCAATCATTGAATCAAAACAACACAACCTACAACATACCCTAGTTTACATGGATTCAAGAGAACACACTCCAAGTTTTGCTCTCAACTTGCAGAATGACTCCAACTTCAAATGTTTAGTCAACACATCAACAAATTGTTCTTCATTATTACAATGACTCATCTCAATGGTTCCTTCCTTGGTTAAGTCTGTGAGAAAGTGAAACCTCACATCTATGTGTTTACACCTTCCATGCACATGTTTCTTCAATAGCTTGATTGTAGAGCTATTGTCACACCTAATGATTGTGCATTCCTTTAAAGTTTGTCCAAGTTGAACATTTCGAATCCACAATCCTTGACATGCACGTGAAGCTGCAGTAACAAATTCTGCTTCAATAGTTGAAAATGTTACAATTGGTTGCTTCTTCGAGGACAATGAAATAGAGCCAGATCCAAGTTGGAAGACATATCTTGTGGTTCTTTTCCGATCATCATTGTCCCTTGCATAGTTAGAATCACTCCATCCTTGCCACATCATACGATCTGCCCTCTTGTACAAGATTCCAAGGTGTGCAGACCCCTTAAGATACATGAAGATCCTCCTTGCTGTAGCTAGATGAGTTTCAGTTGGCCTTTCCATGTATCTTGCTACCAAACACACTAAACAAGCAAGGTCAGGTCTAGTGGCTAGCATGTACATCAAACTTCCCTCCATCTGCTTGAATTTCGTGGCATAAAATGGCCTCCCATTTTTATATTTTATTAACTTGAAGCCTGGAACAATGGGATTACAAATTTTGTTACACTGATCCATGCCAAATCTTGTGAGAATTTCATTTGCATACTTCTGCTGATATATGAAGATTCATATGTTGTCTTGCTTTACTTCTACACCAAGAAAGTGTCTCATTTTTCCATATCTGTCATGACTCATGGGAAGCATCTTTCTCATTGATGCTTTGAGATCATCTACATATAGATTGACTATTAGAATCTTACCCTTTCCTTGCCTCTCTTCTCATAACCTAGAAGTTGCTCAACATAGACATCTTTCATTAGCTCACCATGTAGGAAAGCACTTTTGATATCTAGTTGGTACAACTACCAATTTCTGCAAGTGCTAGAACAGCTCTTATGGTCTACCATCTTGCCACAGTTCCTCATTATCATTCTTGCTCCACTCCCATCATTTGGACTCTGCAAAGACCACATAAGGGATGTGCACAAAAGCTACACAGCCTGATACCACTATTATTGGGGTGTTCGAGAAACGACGCCTCGAAGTGTCAATGGGGAAAACGTTCATAGTTCAAGAGACTTTGATGCCACAAATCCATCCAAAACCTTGATGCAGACTCTGAATAATGCAAATGTGTAGTCTTGTTTCTTCATCTTAATCATGGTCTTTCTATCATATTTCTTGCCTACTCAATTTCAGTTTTAACAAAACATGAAGAAGAAAAGAAAATGCTTTTCCCTATTAAAAATGATTTTTATGAAATTAAGGAGAAGCCTTTGTTGAATTTATGATATGAGATCTCAAACTTTGAATGTCAAGTACTTGTACTAGAAAAAACAAAAACAAAAACAAAAAAATAGTAGTTGGCTAATGAGTTGTACATTGGAAACAGAGCAAAACTGAGTGAGAAGTTTTCAACAAACAATTTGAATTCATTTTATTGGATCATAAAAAACAAAAAGAAAAACTAGGAAGTACAAAATTTAACATTCATTGATGCTGAGTTTGGTGGGGCAGAAGTTACTAGGATTGGTGTAGTGAAGCTTATCTAAGCTTGAAGGTATTTTAAAAGAAAAGAAGACCATATAAGACTGAGAGAATGAGAGAGAAGAAGTCAACTTAAGTCACTTAGCATAAG
Organism: Vicia villosa; assembly: GCF_029867415.1. NCBI lineage: Eukaryota > Viridiplantae > Streptophyta > Magnoliopsida > Fabales > Fabaceae > Vicia > Vicia villosa. Next base: position 556,664 of record NW_026705169.1, on the reverse strand, counting down.
ACACTTGAATTATTATGAAAAGGTTTTATATATTACTGACAGTTCTGTTTATAATATTATCCTTATTTATGAATCAATTAATTGTTGAATATTTGTTCAACTTAGAGAATTAAAGATTAAGTTTAGACTTTATCATATTGATTAATAATGTACTTATTATATAAATAAAATGTATAAGAATAGTCTTGCAAGTCTCATATTATAACTAATTTACTACTTTTACAAAACAAGAAAGAAATATACAATAACTTTTCAGATTAACTTTTTACCAAACATCATACACAAAAAATTTAAATGATGACACAGCTATTAGGATCCTCTTCAACACTAACCGTGCCATAATAAGGATTGTAGTGTGGTTTCATTTGATGATTATAATATCCATGTGTTCCATAGAACATCAATGGATCAATAATATGTGTATTTGTTGAATCATTCTTGACGTCTTCCTTCTTTTTAGCCTCGACTTTTTTAGGTTCATCTTTCTTTTCTTCAACACGGTAATAAGGATTGTATTGTGGTTTCATCTGATGAGTATAGTAAGCATGTGTTCCATGAAACATGAAAGGATTAATCACAACATTTTCTTTTGCTGGATCTTTCTTAGCATCTTCCTTCTTTTTAGCTTCATCTTTCTTTTCTTCTTTAGCAGGTCCAACTGAGATAATTTCAGCATGACAAAACTTCCTTAGCTTAGCCACTACTTTTACAGGATCAATATCTCCTATTAGTGTTAGTTTCTTGTCTTTCATGTCCACTGAAACTGACTCAACCCCTGAAAGGCCAGAGACTGCCTTCATAGCTTTTTGCTTGATTTTGTCTTCATGTATATCCAACTTTAACACTACTTTCTGTCACACAAAAGTTCAACTAGTTGTTAGGACAAAGCAATTATTGAAAATTAAGTCTTGAAATTTAAAATAAGAAAAGAAAATTCACCAATTATGTTTTAGCTATGATGAAGAAAATAGAAGAGTGGTTTTAATCAGGGAAGAGAACTAACTAACCATCATTGTTATGGAAGCTTGTGATATGTGAGAGGAGAGCTATAAGGTAGAACAATTCTTGATGCAAAATGGACTAGAATTTAGAGATGCAGTAAAGATATGAAGTGAAGATGTAATTGTTGAAGGGCTTTTATAGTAATGAAAGAAGAGTGATTGGTGAGAGAGGCAGAGTCAACATAAACAAGTCAAGACAAATAGTGTCAGTGTGGTTTTCTTCGAAACTTAAGCAGCGGATATAAATGACTTTTTCAAATCTATGATTTGTTTGAGATTTTTTCTTACCACCTCCCTATCCCTATGGGGTCACCCCCAGCGAAAACCCCATTTTACCCTGCTTCGGAAATGCATTTCCGAAATATTTTTTTTTCTAAATTTTTCCAGAGTTCGGAAGTGCATTTCCGAAAAAATCCCAAAAATTAGGATTTTGACTAATTCGGAGATGCATCTCCGAAACAACAAAAAAAAATCTAAAAAAATCCCAAAAATTAATTTTTGGATATTAATTAATTCACATATCATAAATTTGATATAATTTATGAATAATGAATAATAATAATTATATATTTTGATATAATTTATGAGTTATAAATAATAACTATTATATATTTCTATCCTGATTCATATTTTAAAATTTAAAATAATTTTAATTAAAAAAATTAAAATAATTTCACTTACAAAATAGGTTATAATTTTTTATTTATATATTTATAATAATTGTTATATATTTATAAAAAAATGAGTGTTTTAATTTATATATTTATATAATAATTATAAGAATTATTGTATATTTATAAAAATTATTATATATTTATATATTTATATAATAATTATTATATATTAATTATAAATATATTTATATATTTATATAATAATTATAAAAATTAAAAAAATGAGTGTTTTAATTTATAATAATTATTATATGATTATATATTAATATATTATATATTTATATAAGTTAAAAATTATTTTTAACTTTAAAATTATTTAGGAAATTTTGATTCACCTTGATTTTGGAAATGTATCTCCGAAAACTCAAAAAGGGGGTGTTTTCGGAAATGCATCTCCGAAAACACCTTTTTTTCGTGTTTTCGGAAGTGCATTTCCGAAAACACCTTTTTTTTCAATAAAAAGTACGTTTTCGGAAATTCATTTCCATAACAAGGGGTATTTTGGTAAATTCGCCAGAGATGTTTAAGAAGGATAGGAGGTGGGTAAAGAAATTTCCTTTGTTTGATTTCCAAATTCCAATATACTCTTCCTTCGTGGAACACGGCAACCTACATAAAAGGACATTAGACGGTGAAGAGTAAAGTTGGATTGATCTTTAATAAGAGTATTTGTAGATGTACATACATCCATCAAATATGAGTACATCCATTTGACATTTTACTACTTGGTGGTGGTTAATGTTGTAATTAGTTTAATAGTTAATTTAATGATTAATCTATGCAAGATATTAAAATTGTAAAATTATATTTAGTATGTAACGTTGATCTATAAAAAACTATAGGATTATTTGAAAAAATTCAAAATAAAAAGGTATGTAAGCAGACATGTGTAATCATGAAAGATATGAAAAAAAGAAGAAAAAAAAAAAACAGAACCAATTTCTCTTGTGAATTATACCTATTTGTTCTTCTCTTTGTATAACATTTTTTATCCGTCTTACACAAAAGTCCGTCAAAGAAAAGAAAACTTAATGTCATAATTAATATTATTATTTTTACTTTAAACTAATGATAATTAAAACACACTATTAACCAGAATAATTGATAAAATTACTTTTATCTCTTTTTCATTTTTCACATTTTTTAATTTGTGTTCTGCCAAAGATCCGAGGATTCATTTCTCCACGGTGGCCTAAGGTCCAATAATAGAGGCTTATTTATCTAACATGTTCCAATAAATTCGAGATATAAATCTATATAAAGGGTTTTCAAGTATACATTCTCTAATCTCCATGCAAGTACCCCCCACCCCTGGAACTGTCGCATCGGAGATTAGCAACATCGATTCAAGGTTGTTGCTGATTTACAACGTCGATTCAAGATCAACGTTTTTGGTTTAAGAAGCACCGCGATCGCAACCTTGGATCCAGGATACCGTATTAGGGAATCAGCGGTGAAGCTTCGCTCGACCGTAACTTTTCCGACCTCATCCATTTTTGGTTTCGCAACAGAATAATGGCGTCGTCTATGGAAATCGATTTCCGATTCCTGCGATTTCCATTCACGTTCGATTTTCAGATCTGAAACCCAAAAGCATTTTTGGTGGAGAAGTCGAAGTCTCACGAGGTTAAAATTTCATATCTACACTGATTGAATCCGTCAAACTCCAACCCAATTCCAATCAATCGTTTATATCAAATTCGAACCGCTGTGAAATGACAACAATAGACATTCTGAGACTGGATCCAATTCTATGAAATTCCTGTCAACTAGAGGTCTCGACCTCAATTCCTAGGAAAAGTCTGTCGGTAAACACCCTCGGATCCAAATTCAGATTCACATAAGCAAAATCGATCAATGGAGAAGCATTACGGGACCCTCTCTAGTAAAATGGTCCCATATCTGGACCGTACCAAATGTCTCATCATCTAAATGATAAAAACCCGGTGTTGGGAAATCAACAAAGCCCCGGGACTATACTCGAAGCTTGACTTGATTTCTGCAAATTCAAGGAAGGCACAATATCAATAAAACATAAAAATCCACCTTCCAAAATAATCAACAACAAACACAAGAAATTATAAACATAAAATCAGAGTTGTATCACAAACCAATTATAGACTTGCAAAACAAATTAAACCAAAACTTACTGACATTAGAAAATCAACCTCCCAAAATAATATCAATACAAAAAGAAAAAAAAGGCAAAAAGTTGTATTCACATATTCTTTTAAGATATTTATTTTCTTTAAAAGATAATCAAATGTTTCAAAATAAAATATATGTTTAACACACTAAAAGAAAAAAAAATATAGAAAAAATATAGAAAGTAAAAGTAAAAAAAAAATATACAGAGAAAATAGAGGAGTTGAAGATGAGAAGAATAGAGAAAGAAAATATGACACGGAAAATAACTATTATGATTTGAGTCTCATTTAGAACAGAAAACAATAATTTATTGAATAAATTTTTTGAGTCTGATTTGAGTCTATTCCAAACAATTTTTTTTTGAATAAAAAAAATCCTCTTATGAAGAAATAGTGGAAGTAGAAACTTGAAGGAACACATACCTTGAAAAAATATCCGAATTTTATGTTAACAATGAAGGTGGAAACAAATCGGCCAAGTATATGTGAAAACAGATCGACCATGTATGTCTCATGACTAAGGTCAAGATACTCCAAAACCAGAAACACATCGTTGGTGATGTCAATCATTTATACATCATCCTTAGTGTTAATAATTTTTAGCCATCCATAAGTAACAACAAACAAAATGAAAATGAAATATAAAAAACCAAAAATGATAGAAGAGAATAAAAATAAAGTTAAAAAGGAAAGAAAATATTTTTCTCTAGATCTAATGAAACACCAAACACACATCATAGCATCATGTCAGATCTAAATCACAAAACAAAACACCATCAATGATAAACGTTACGAAGAAGAACATAAAGCACACAACAAAACATCATAAACAATATATCAGAAAACCATAAATGGAAGTAAGCACTAAAAAAATCGAAATCAATGATAAACTTAATGAAGAAGATGAATAGTAAAATGGAACATTCTAAATTGTAGAAAATTCTATATTGCTTTAAAATAGAACACTTAAAGCATACATTGTATTGAAAAAATCCTAAATTTCATGAGCATAAATTGTAGATCGTGAATTTTTACCTATATTGTTGAAGTTGTTTGATAATCTTTTCCTTCTTCATAATGTCAGATCTAACCCCAACCTGAAAAATAAAAGAGGAAAATATGTTAAAAAGAAGGTGACAAGGAGAAAAATGATAAAGATATTAAAAAAAAGTAAATAAAGATATGGATTTAGGTTGAAGATGAATGAGAAAGTAAAAGAATTAGGGCCAAAAATTGTCGGCTGCGGACAGTTTCGGGCCAAAAATTGTCCACGTGTCCGTTTCACATATCGGTTTCTGCGGGTGACGGTTTTTGCGGGTGGATTCAATTGGATAACATAACTCAGAAAAATTAAAAAAAATATCAAAATCAATAACGAAAAATCAAATTTCACTTCTTTTTGAAGTAAGATCCGGAATGTATATAATCTTTGGAGAAGATCTAAGTAGGAGAACAAAATAACAATGTATCTTTTCTTGTTAGTAAATAGTTGGAATAAACTTAAGTATAGAAATGTTAACTAGCCATACATATGGTGGATGAGAAAGCTCGAGATCAACATGTTTTAAAAACAGGAGTTAAATGGTGTATGACTATGGTATGAAGAGAAAGCTCGAGATTAGCATATTTTAGAATCATAAGTTAAAAATGGTGTATGTGGTGTGTTTTGGAGAAAAAAAAGGAGAGAAGAAAGCAATTGCAAGTGAGAGAAGAAATGAATTGATTATAAGAATGATTGTAGATAACACATGACACGTGAATATGATCATGGATATAAATTAATTAACTTGTATATAGCATTTAAAGTTGTACTAATCTGTTGGTCTCAAAACTGAATAACATTTACATAATACTAATTATGGGTTTGAAAATTGAAGTAGCATTTAAATAATATTAATTTGTGGGTCTCAAAGTCGTCTAGGAAATGGTGTAGGAAACAGATACTATTAGTAGTACACTATACTATTCAGATCAAAATAATCACACTTTGGTCGGATATGAGTTTCGATGGATTAATTGTCACCATCCGAACCGAACCTATAGTACTCATTGAAACTCGAATTTATCAGTTTTTTCAACCGACATCCGTCTGTAACCGCCTGTTTCAACATATTTCAAATCGGTCATAGCGGATCTCGGGCGGGTCTCGAATTGTTGTCCATCCCTATCACCGACAATTAATGCATTATTTTGAACAAATTACTTTGTTCAGTTATAGATATTTGCTTCTTTATATTTCAAGTTTTATAAGTACACAGTATGTATATTAGACATGTTAATGACCAATTTTTAGTCATATCATATCCAATTATTTGCGGTCTTCTTCAATTTAATAGTCTTTCTTTATCCAAAGGACACAACTGCAATATAGTACATATCTTATCAACAAATAGGTTCTCCCATTTGTATATAGGAAAAAATCTATTATTGATCTAAATATTTTTAAATAAGAAAAATAGTATTTATGAAATTATGATCCAATTATTTTTTATTAAAAACGATATTCAGGAAAATAATTTATTATTAATCTAAATATTTTTAGATACGAAAATTTACTATTCACTAAGATATTCATTAAGATATTTTTTAAGCAATGCCTAAACAAAAATAATATTTATATACGGAAAAAATCTATTATTGATATAAATATTTTTATATACAAAAAAATGGTATTTATGACCCAAATATTTATGATTCAAAAATGGTATACGGAAAATAAATCTATTATTAATCTAAATATTTTTATATATAAATATTTTTATTATTGATTTAAATTTTTTTCTTTTAATCTTTTATCAAAATAAATATATTATGAAAATAAAGGTGTGTACCAGATCATAACCCGTGCGAACGCACAGATTTGTTACTGGTTTTAAAAACTTTGAAATACATAAGGCATACCCTCTACGATTTTTAACTCACGTTGCATTACAAGACGATTCTTTGTAATTTTCAATATTCCCTCCAAAATATTGGGCGAGAGTGCCTTGTACCAAAAAAATTTTGTTTAAAAACATAATAATTTGGTATATAGGGTAGAAAAGATGGTATTTTGGTGAAAAAATAGAGAAGTGAGGTACTTCTGTAAAAAGTTATCCACTTGAAGCACTATTTTCTGTCATAAAACAAAAGTAGAGGACTGTTAGGAGTTTAGAACCTCCAAAATCACTTTAAAACATGAAGGAAAAAAACATTTTTCCCAATTAAAAGTGATTTTTTGAAGAAATTAAGGTGAAGCGTAAGTTGAATTTATGACATGAGGTCTGAAACTTTGAATGTAAAGTAGTTACTAGTAAAAACAAAAACAAGGTAGTAGTTGTTTAATGAGTTTTACATGGGATTGAAAACAGAGCAAAATTGTGTGAGAAGTTTTCAATAAACAATTTCAATTCATTTTATTGAATAATAGTAAAATAAAACAAAAACTAGAATGTACAAAATCTAGAATTCATTGATGCTGACTTTGGTGGGGCAGAAGCTACTGTAGTGAAGTTTATCTAAGCTCGAAGGTATTTAAAAGGAAAAGAAGACCATATAAGACTGAGAGTGAGAGAGAAGAAGAAGTCAATTGAAGTCACATAGCATAAGACACTTGAATTATTATGAAAAGGGACAGCACATGATTGACAGTTGTATTTTTAATATTGTCATTATTCACATACAATTAATCATTCAATGCTTGCTTGAGATCTACAATTATTGTTCAACTTCAATTATTTTGAACAATAGTCTCTAGCATTTTTTAAACTGTGGTAGTAGTAGGTTGTAGTTGCAGATGCAGTTGCGATTATTGCATTTGCTATGATGCATATTGTGACTGTTGCGGCATAAATTTTAATTGAAAGGTGTTTGAAATTATCATTAAAAAGTATTTGGATGTAAAGATTTTTCAATACATGGGAAGTAACTTAAGTTTTTGTGTTCTGAATATTATGAGTCTTGATGAAAATCTTGAAGAAACATTGGAGAAACTGTCTGATATGATTTTTAGTGGGAGATTAGTACCGAAGCTTACTGATACCATGATAGAGAGAAGAATATTCCCCGTTCTTTTTTCATTGGAAAAATGTTAGTGGTTACTTTGTTAAATGATAGGCAATTTATTGCTAGGCATCGAACCACTACAAAAAAAAAAGGTCTCCTGCCACACCCAAGAAACCGAGGCTATATGCAATATAACCGTGGCGTAACGCTGAGGCCACGGTTTGACCACGGAAATCCAACTGTGGAGTATACGGCCGTGGCCTAAAGTAAAGTCCACGGTTTTTTGGTATAGACCACGCCTTTTTGACAACCGTGGCTTTTTTAGGTCACGGTTTAGGTAGCTTGATTAAGGCCGCGGTTTGTATTTGCCATGACTGCAAAACTGTGGCTATATGGTAAAGCCACGGTTTCAATTTAACGTTTACGATACAGTTTTGGTTCAAGATATAGCCACGGTTTGGTTATGACCACATATTTAAAACCGTTGTTATATGTTATGCTTTCTAAACCATTTATCTTGCCACAGTTTATTTCTGTATCATTACATAAATATGTCATTATATATATATATATATATATATATATATATATATATATATATCACTTACATCAACTTTGAAGAATTTAAAACTTGATTACTATAATTGTATGAATACAAATTATTTTAGTGTCTACACATCAATGACAATAGCATCGTGATTGACTAAGTACATTATACATCTAATAAACCTAAACCAAAACTAAATATAAAACGAGTCCTGGATTCGCCTCTATGTTTTCACTTGCTATATGTTTCTGATATAACAGAGTTAGGTCATCCTACATGCGAACCTTGTTTTTGACCTATTGTTCTCTTCCGAATCTGTTCATTACATTCCAAATATTAAAATGTCAAATATAAGTATTAAGAAATTAAGCAAAAATAATTTATTTATCATACACCTTTTAACATCGTAACCATACCATATTTACTTAATTAATATATACAAAAAAACAACAATAAGACTAGCAATTAAATGCATTAGTACCTTTACATATTATTACATTAACACCACTTGTCACATATTATCTTAATTCAATCCAACATCATGGACACCATATTAATCTACCAACACATTCATATATGACTAAACAAACATTTTTCTAATGTTTTTGTGATGTCATGTTCATCTATATGATACCATATGTTCATCTTATAAGACTATTCTAACCATATACTCTATATTTTCTAATAAAATGTAAAATATTTTATCAATACTCTAATTAGCTTACTTTGATAAAAGTATCACTAACAAACACATTAAATAAATTAATAAAAATGAATTATTTAATTATTCAACATCAGAACCAGATTGTAAATACAAATTTATTAAATTCAAACCGATAGCATCATATCAAAAGATATGAGCAATTAAGCCTAATTACAAAAACAAACAGGAGCAATTAATTTACAATAATACAATAATTATATCTCTTTATTCTATAATAACTAATTCTTTATTAAGATAATTAAGATTTTAAACATAATAAATGTGAATTAAAAATTATAATTATATGAATAAAGATAATTCTTTGTTGTGACGCAACATTGTACTAAAAAGATTATAATAAACAAATTCTCTAATATCTATGTAGGTAAATAAAATGTCAATAACAACTAAAATATATTCAATAATAAATTAATCAAACAACTACATAACACTACGAAAATTAGCCTCTGATTTAAGAGAGAAAATTCATAATATAAAAACCAACAGAAATTAGCCTCTGATTTAATTATGTAGTTTTACTAACCTGGGTGTCAAGAAATGTGCATGCTGCCTCGAGGACAACTTCAAGCCCTGAATTCAAAAGGCAAATAATCAGGGGAAGTGTTACTATATAAATTCTCAAAATTCCTATTGCCTCTCCTTTGGTTCATGTCAGAATTGTCTGATTGCCAGACCTCGCCTACGTCGCCAACCTCGCCATGATTTGTATCAATTTAACAATGATATCATGATTTGTATAATAACTTTCCATTAGATATACATGAAACCCAAAGCTTTACTTGTAAGAAATATTTGCAGCCAAATGAGATGAATTCCAAACAGCTTCAATAACAAATTTGACTTAATTATTGCCGTTCCATCCAAAGATCCAGTAGCAAGAATCTGCGTGAAGTATTATCATGGCAGGGTTAAACTAAAGTAGATAACAAATCCGGATTCTCATCAAAATATTAATCATACATACATTGGTGTCCCATGGATGTTTTAGTGAAATGAATCATTTACAATTGGAAGGAAATTCAGACTTTCATCCCTAATGATCTTTAACACTAGCACTTATGCAACCATCCTTACCTTTAAAAAATCTCCAAGAATCATGGTTTTCACATATCAAATCAAATTATAGACAAGAACCCTTGTCTTCAATTAAAAGCTAACTTCCAGTAAAAAAGCCTTATGTTTCTTATACAATCTCAACTTATACAAAAACTCCAAACATACATCACTTATACATACACTTTAGCATCTCAAAGTTGATTATCATTAAATGCAACACATTCAAAAGAAAAAACAAAAAGTAATTTTATTAACCTCTTCACCAGAAGTTTTTGCGGGGGGTGTTGTAAATGACGGACCGGCAGTGAAATCCAAGTGCCTCGCAAATCTCCAAGCGGCTAAGTCCAGCATCAAGTCACTCTTCTCCATTGACGTTTCTTCTTAAAACCTGTTATCCCATGTCAGACCCAATAGTGAGTGAGCCTAAAACAAGAAAGAACCCAAACATGGATATTCAATCTAAGAAGAATAAATCTTACAGCTCTAAGGAGCATAACTTAACTACTGCAGTAGAGAAAGAAGAGAAAATAGCTGCACCTACAACAATAATGATTAAACACACAACGGATTTAGCGTATAAGAACCCTTAAAACCATTGGTTATATAATTTCTATTCAAACCATTACATAAGAATTCTTTGTAAATGATCAAAGATAAATTATTAACCTCTCTTTGTGGGGTTTCTCAACTAAAGGACACATTAACTCCTGTCAATCCAATTGAAACTAGAGCACCAACAAGTCCAACTCCAGCTCACAAAAGCCAACCCCTTTGAAGATTAAAAGGTTCCTTCAAATTTGCAACAAAGTTTTTACCATCAAATTGAAATAAGTATCAGCACATAACAAATTCTAATTCTTCTAGGTATAAGCCAGTTGTAAACCAAACATTAAACTAACAAGCTGCAAAATGAAATTAATTAAATTGTTAATACTTCCTTAGTTGTTAACTTCACATATTCCTAACAAGTCATTTCACGGTTGTGAAATTCTACTTCCTTAGGTGTAAGCCAGTTGTAAACCAAACACTAGACTAAATGAAGAGTACTCATAAAAGTGCAAGTTATTTCCCGGTTTTCCAACCAACTTCAAGAATTACAATAGTCGTGTTGAATGAATTGGCATACATACCCCTGATCTAAAAAGAGTAACTCTGCCTTTTCATCTAAACTTAGTTCATTAGGTCAAATCTCTAGATATGGTAGAGCTGTTGCTTCAACCAAAACTAGGTTAAGGGTGAAGGGCACTTACACCATCTCATTTTCCAAGTGTCAATGCACTTGGAACTGTCAGCAAACTAACATTATGTTCTGCACAAAGGGCTTTCACCAATTTGACATAATCGGGTTGGTCACAATCTTCGACTAGAGTATAGAGTTGTGCGGCATGCTTCTCAATCACTTTAGCACCCTCATGAAGACCTCCTGCAAGACCTCCTGCCTAAAACAAAATGTATGAGAAAGATTAAGATAATGAAAATAATGGATAGAAGCATAACTGAAAAGGAATAGAAAGATAAACAAAAGCATCAGCGAAAAGGAATGAGAGGTGTGAAATATACTAGGAAAATGCGATTTGCAGGAAGGCAAGGAGAGAGAGGTAGCGCTGCACAAGGCTTCAATTGGGAAATTTAAGAGAGGTACTAACCCAGCTTTGGTTTTGTAATGATACCATTGTGTTGAAACCCAAAATATCAGCTCCTCTCCATCTCGACGAACCGTGATCAATGACATCAATTCGCAGCGTCGTTCTTCATTTCTGCCCTACTCTCGCCTTGCTTTCATGAACTAAAATGACTTACATAGTACTCAATTCTACATTGATAATCCTATAAGTTTGAAAAACGAGTAAAAATCTAATACTTCATAACTAATCATATATTATTCTACATTGCGAAAATAGTAAGGTTACGCAGAATTACCAGAAACCTGAAACTATAGTTCCCTTTCTCTTTGGTAATTTTCCTTCCACGTGCCTCAAACACTCTCTGTAGATCTTTAACATCACTCAATAACATGCACAACATTGATTCCCATTGGTTCCTATTAATTGAATCACCCACAAAAACTAGTTTTTTTCCTCTTATCAACTCCAACATTTTTGTTGCATTGAATCTATAACACAAAAAAACAGTACTTAAAGAATAAAATTAACTTCACCTTTGCTACTAACTTCACATATGTTACTCCTAATAGTAAAAAGTCTCTCTTTAAGACCGACTAATCCAGAAGAACAATGCAGGGGGCCCAATTGAAGCTAGTCCTTTACCTTGTATGAACCGACCCAACACTAAAATAACGGTTAATCAAACTCATAAGCATAACCACACTTGCAAAATTAAAGGGAAAAAAAGAGACTAAAGTAAAGTATTCCAAAAGATTGAATTTGACAGTACCTTGGAAGGTCACAATATTGAGGTTGCCATCTCCACTTAGTAAAATTTCTATCCAATCTTCCATTCCCCTCGCAATCAAAACCTTCATCAACAAAAGGATAAGAAGCTCCACCATAAAGAGGATACCTTTCATCAAAAACCCAATACCCTTTACTCAAATCACACCCTTTAACCATCTTCTTCTTCTTCTTCTTCTTCTTCTTCACTTCACCTTTCTCAAAAACCGAAACTTTACTTCTACCCACTAAACCCACCACTCCAACCATCGTTCCATTACCACGCATTTCACCAAAACCAAAACTCGAACCAACAATATCGTCTTCTATAGCTTTAGATTTGGATTTGTTGACGCTTCTGGAAAGACGGTTATCGATTAGAGTAGAGATATTTGCACGAGTGAAGATGTTTTTAGTGAAACAGTGGACTGTTAACGGTAGAAGATTTGCTACAAGAGTGTTTTGTGGTGAAGGTGTTGTTGTGGTGGATTTAGTGAGGAAGAGAGTGAAAAACCCAAAATCCAAAATCTTCAACTAAGCTGCGACCCAGAGATGAGAAGAGATGAAGATTCATGGTGTGCTTGTGAGTGAGGACCTTTAATTTTAGGGTTTGATTCGGTGATGAGGAGGTGAAGTTGAATTTAGGGTTTGGAACAAAGAAATATGAATTGTCAAATGAGGGGTTCTTGACTGAGAACTATCTCTTAGGGTGTAGAAGAACAATATTAGGTTAGAAGTATAACACTTGTATTTACGTTTTCAATTTTTTTTAATCTAAAAAAAATTAGAAAAGAAAATAATTAAGAAGGGAAACTAAAAAAAATAGAGGGAAGTTTTGGCGGTATATTTTTTGGGTTTGGGACACAGTTTGAGATGAAAATTATAATGTCGCGGTTTTTCTATTGCGGCTTAAACTATCTGCAGTTTGTTATCTCTTGCAAATGAAGAAAAGGCCACAGTTTCACACTCCGGATTCAATATTTCAAAACATATGACCACGGTTTTAAAACTCTGGCTAAAACCTATATGTGGCCACAGTTTTTGAGTTGTGGAAAAATTTAGCGTGGCCGTAGGCCATATTTCTAGTAGTGTAACCTTGATCATGTTTCATAATTCTCTACACCACTGGGCTACAGTTTCGTGACAAATCACAGTAGTTAATAGTAAATTCAATTATTCAGTTTTCATGATAATTATAGTCACAAAAGAAAAGGCTTGGAGAAATGAAGTTATAAGTTTAGACAGTATCATGTGTCAAGAAAAAAAAGTTTAGACAGTATCATTCTAATTAAGAATGTACTTATTATATAAAGCCAATGTAAAAGAATAGTCTTGCAAGCCTCATATTGTAATCAACACTATATACATCATTATGCTTTTGCAAATCATCAAAGAAAAGCCAAAAAGAGAGACAAATACAATAGTTTTTCAGATTAACTTTTTATCCAATATAATATAAAAAATTTAAATGATAACACAGCTATTAGGGTCCTCTTCAACGCTAGCAGCACCGTAATAAGGATTGTATTGTGGCTTCATTTGATGATTATAATAGTCATGTGTTCCATAGAACATGAAAGGATTAATCACAATATTTTCTTTTGTTGAATCCTTCTTAGCATCTTCTTTCTTTTTAGGTTCATCTTTCTTTTCTTCTTTAGCAGGTCCAACAGAAATGATTTCAGCATGACAAAACTTCCTTAGCTTACCAACTACTTTTACTGGATCAATATCTCCAATTAAGGTTAATTTCTTGTCTTTCATGTCCACTGAAACTGACTCAACCCCTGAAAGGCCAGAGACTGCCTTCATAGCTTTTTGCTTGATTCTGTCTTCATTTATTTCCAACTTTAACACAACTTTCTGTAAAACAAAAGTTCAACTAGTTGTTAGGGTTGAAGACTCTCTTAATTTATAGCACAACGTGCATGAAATTAACAAAAAATAAAGCACAGAATGAAAAATTGGAATAATGATGAAGAAAATAAGGATAAGAACTTACCATCATTGTGATGGAAGCTTGTGATATGTGAGATAAGAGCTATAAGGTAGAAGAACACTTGATGCAAATTGTAATAGAATATAGAGATTCAAGGAAGATGTAAATTTTCAAATTGAAAAGAAGTTATGAATTGAAGATGATTGTTGGAGGGTTTTTATAGCAATGAAATAAGAGTGATTGATGAGATAGGAAGGGTCAACGAAAACAAGTCAAGAGAGTAGTGTGTGGTCTTCTTCGAAACTTAAGCAGCAAATATAAAGGACTTTTTCAAATCTATAATTTGTTTGATTTCCAAATTCCAATATACCATTCCTTCTTGGAACGCAGCAACCTACATAAAAGGACATTAAGAAGGTGAAAATTAAAGTAGGAAATTTACTATTTTAGTTATGACCAGTTCTAAGGTACACCTAAGCTGGATTAATCCTTAAAAGAGCATTCATACAAGTACATCCATCAAATGTGTACGAGTACATCCATTTGCCATTTTTTTACTGCAATACCATGTATTTGAAATTAAAACACCACTTTGCCAAAGTTTGAAAAAAATTTCCCAAGGCTCCAAAGCACGGTCATTGATCGGACGAGCGAAAATACTATTTGTTAAAGGGAGTTACTAGGAGCATTGATACATAGTTTAGAATTAGACATTTTTTTTTGAAAGACACACCATTTATCCACCTAAAACCTTAAAGTGATTGGTGAGTGGATTGTCTCATTTATATATTCTCAAGTCACCACATTTTAATTCAATGTGAGACTATTTCTCCACTTACTCACACTTGCATTATTATTTTAACTGACTCGGCCATCCATTGACTGAACACGTGAAGGGGTTTTCTACTTTTCATTTTTTAAAATTATTTAAATGTACAGGGGTGCTATCTATACACTATTATTTCTTACAGGTATGTACACCGTAAAAAACAACAAAGCAAATGTTGGTCGCACAAAATCCAAGAAAATATAAATTAATAAAAAAATAGAAATAGTATATTAAGCGTAGATTTATACGGTGTAGTGTACATTTTAAGTGTACATACTCCCTCTGTCCCAAATTATAAGAGAAAATTACTTTTTAGATTCATTGAATAATTAATGTATTTGGTCTATATAAAGACCAGATACATTAATTCTTCAATGAATCTAAAAAGTGATTTTCTCTTATAATTTGGGACGGAGGGAGTATATCTTTTCTGTTCAATGTATTAATTAATCACTACAAGAAAAATGGTTATTAGCTGGGTGAATTTTCCAGGTGACTAGCACCTCGCAAATGATTGTAGTTAAGGGATGCAAATCACCTCGCAACTTAGTTTTCTTAAAAAATATATATATAAATATTTTTCCGTCTCGCAAAGGAGGGGGAAAGTTTGAAATTTTTGGAAAAAAAGTTGCAGAGTGTTAAACACCCCGCAACAATGTTTTAAAAAAGTTTTTGGAAATTAAATATTAAATTTACCAAGAAGTCAGGGGAGCAGGTGATTTTTTGCAGATTGTATTGACACAAAATTTGCAAAGTGCAAACCACCCCGCAAGTCTCAATGCCTTTTTTCGTTGCGAGGTGAGGTCCACTTCGCAAGTTTCTTTTGAAAATTTTGGAGAAAAATAAACCTGATAATTAATGACGATAGAAAGTGGTAGGGACATGTGTCAGACACGGAGATTGCGGGGTGTGATGCACGCGGCAAGTGTCAACGATAATAAAATTTGCTAGGTATTTATCATCCCCCAAGATTTATTTAATACTGTTACCTTTTCAAGTCCATCTCCCAGGTTCTCGTTCACTCTCTCGTTTTGCAGTTCACTCTCTGAAGGAACCATCATCTCCCAAAATCTCTCCCAAACCCGATTCACTCAAAAAACAAAATATCCACAAAACCCTTCTTGCAAGCTGCATCATTCCTTTCGAGGCTTCCAGGTTGCAATCGTTTGTTTCTAGGGTTTCAACATTTGGGGTTTCTCATACAGTGTTGGTGATTTCTCGTTCAGGGGTTTTGAGTTCGTGGTTTTTCAATCAAGTACTCTAGTGAACTTCGTTTTTCGTTTGAGATTTCTCTTCCATGGTTTCTACGATTTGAGTTTGATATTTTAGCGTTATGCCTTTGCAGTATTGGACGTGGTGTTACTAGCTAAGAATCGTGAGTTTCAGATTTCTCAAAGGGAAGGCGGCGACGGTGGAGTTCAGGTGTCTATTTCATTTTGATTGTAACAATAGTTTGTTGGAACTTCGAATTAAATTATAATGAGAAAATATAGAATATGAAGAAATGATTATAAAGGTAACTTGAGAATTATTTGTATATTTCCAGACTTCATAGTCTGTTTTCTTTCTTTTTATTCTGTCCACATTCTCAATCACATGTCTCATTATTGTTACATTGCATACAAAGAATGTCAAACTGAATATAAATAAACCAAATGCTACATGCGGCCTATATGAGACTCCAACATCAATTTATACGGCATGAATTTTGGAGTCTCGAGTTTCAGAGATCTCTCGCCAATGCATAGTACGGGCATAAATATTGGACTGTGCCGCCCAGTAGTAAAACTGTTAGTTGATGTATAGGATATATAGGTCACAACAGAAGTGCAAAAAATACAGAATAAATATTGTTCTACCATTATGGTAATCATGATCATATCCTGCTTCCTTTGTAACCCCCCCTCGTATGAAACACAACACCAGTAAAACTTTCTAGATCTTCTTACCATTCTTGAGATTACGTACAACCATAACAAGTTGTTGTCTTTCTACCTCTATTGGAAAATTATGTGGCTAATGTTAGTGTTATTTGATAGAATTACTAACATAGAATTACTAACTATAGTTATCAGTACATAATTGTTAGTCCATTCAACAATAACAAAAGTCGTCCTAGCGGTGGATAACACTATAACGGTCGCCGTAGGTCGCCGTAGAAATGAGGCATAAAAGGAAAGGATAATATGTAAGTTTGGGCATGTTTTAAAGCATCTTTTTCGGTTTCATTTTACAGGATCTCTACGAAACGAAGAGGTGAATTTGAAGGTAAAGGCTGGAACCGCAGCGGGCAAGTTTGTATCTGTTGGCAGAAATCCTTGTGAAATACGATGAATTGATGTGTGATCCAAGGTTTGGTTTTGATATGTGATTGCAGGTTTTTTCTCTCAGATGGATGCGGAATACAATGGCTCGAGTTGAACTGATACGAAGAATTGACATTGGCCTTGAAGTGTTTTGGTTTGGTATGAATTTGTAGAACTTGAATTGTTTGCTTTGATTTGCAGCTTCATGTAGTATTATTATTTTGAATTCTTTTGGGCATGAATTCAATTCTAATTTTCTGTATATTTTTTGCAGGTAATGTACCTTGCTTGACATATTTGTTCGGCAGCTTTGTATTGAGATGCAGAATTGAATCTGAGTTAGGTTTGAAGTTCGATTTGGTTTGAGGTGAGAATTAATCAAGCTAGTAGAATGTTATAGAGTTAGATTGTTTATTTAGCTCTGAATTCCTTTTATGCGTAGTTTCTGAACGTGTTTATAAATGTCAGCTCTTTTCACATAAAATTACCGTTCGAAATTTCCGTTAATTTATAATTCTTTTCACATCATAAAAATACACTTTTACATATGGTGGAGGTTGTGAGTCAACAGGGTCATAATAGGAGAAGACATAGTATAATTAGATTAGGCGTGGTTGTTTGATTCAGGTGAAACTGTTGCAGGCGATTAGTGAAAAGAGTGTATTACAATATGTTGCCTAGTTGGAATTTAGAGAGCATAAGAGGTAGATGCTTTTTGTGATATGATTTCCAAGATGAGGAATTTAGGTCCCAAGAAGAGATGCTTATCTGTTTTGTGACTGTCTATTGAGTGCCAATCGTGACTCTGTTGCCTATGGCCAGTGTGCATTGGAATTTAGGATTCTTTAGAGGTTTGTGCTTGTAGCAAGTAATTACAGGGAGTGAGTTCAGTTTTAGAGTCATTTCGAAATCATCTTCCCAACACCAGTATGAAGTAGCTATTCTGTCAAATTGATTTCAATAGTGGGATTTGATCTCTGGGTGCTTAGGTTTTTGTCGTATCGGTTCTCGGTAGTACTTCTTTTTCTTATAATTAGAAAAAGTATTTTTTTATAAGTATTAGTACTTCTATTCTGTCACCAGTATGAAGCACAAAAAGTAGAAAAGAAAAAAAATGAGTTATTAGCATTAGAACTTCTATTCTGTCACCAGTATTTCTTATTAGCATTAGTATTTTTATAATATCTTATTTCAAAGTTTTCTTATAATCATTAAATAAATCTAAAAATGTCATTGAATTGTAATTTAACATTTTTTTAGTAATAAAATTAAACTACATAAAATTTAAAGTGCAGGGGGTCAACAACTGACAGAGTAAAATTTATCTTAATGATGCATATTGTTTATTAAATATGTTATAATCAAATTCTTTTCTTTTAATTAGGTAAAATGCATCCACGTCCCGAGGATAAAAGTAAGAGTGTTAAGAAAGTTCGTCGCACGAGGATACGTGTAGTTGAGGTTCCTTCAAATTCTATGTATTGCCCTTTGCCTCAGTCTAATCAGGGGGTTCAGCAGACTACACGAATATAATGCGGACATCCCAGATCCTCAATGAATATTATTTTGAATTTAAATATTTTTGATTAATTATAAATTTCTTTATATTAAGTATGAATTTAAATAATTAGAAATAATTATAAACTCGCATTTTTAAAATTTTTTGAATTTAAATTATTTATTATATTTATATTATTCTAAATATTAATTTTAATATTTAGAATAATATAAATATATATTTTTATTGAATTTAAATTATTTATTATATTTATATTATTCTAAATATTAATTTTAATATTTAGAATAATATAAATATATAGTTTTTTATTATCTGCGTTACATTTTGCGTGGTGTATGTTACATGGGATCTTAAACTATTTGCCCGGTGAATTTCACCCTGCAAGTTTTTGAATATTCAAATATTGCCAAGTGAAATTCACCCCGCAAGTCCCCTAACACTGTTCTGACTCAACTGTCACACCTGCTCTGAACGAAACTGTCACATGGAACATAGTTCACTAAAAAGTCTTGGAAAGCGTGTTTGCGGGGTGAAAACCACCTGGCAATGTTGCGGGGTGAAAACCACCTGGAAAAGTTGCGGGGTGTTAATCCCCTTGCAAATATTTGCGACTAACGTTTTTGCAGGGTGAACAGCTCACCTCGCAATTACGGAGTTGCAGGGTGATTTTTGCTTTTGCGGGGTGAATTTCACCTGGCTAATTGTAGTTTTTTTTGTAGTGAATATATATTCAAATTTTATCATCAAAGTTTTTTTATTTTCTTTGATGTGTGCTCAGGCTAATGGATGGTCGAGCCTACAAAGAGCAAAATTTAATGTTTATGCTCGTCAAATCAATGGCATGCGTCAGAGTAAGAAGTGGCATCCTAAAATTTTTTGTTCAACCTGTGACAATTTGGTATTTTAATTTCAAAAACATGGCATTGTATCAAAAAATTATTCATTTGCATTTTACTATTTAGTGGTTTTCAATGTTGTAATTAATTTAAAGGTTTAAGCTTAGCCTAGAACTACCTCAGAAACAGCCGTGAATCACCGCGCCAGCCCCGTTTTCAGTAGATGTTAATTCAAACATTCATACTACCCGTCCTACCGGATCGATCATGGTGATCAAAACAACGACATAACAGCGATATCAAACCATTGGTCGGCGGCGTCGGTGTCCAAAAAACAGCAGGACCGCCATCAACCACCAACACACCGTTAGAAACTCCTTAAAAACTACGTTTCACCTATCCTAAACCGCATGCATTCTACAAAATAACAGAAATAGAGAGGAAAAAGTTGAGGAAACGAGGGAACTTACGTGTTCGGTGAGACATTTGACGGGGCGCCGAACGACAAAGATAACTCCGAGCAGGTGACGAGCAGGAAACTGGGAAAGAAATGGAAGTGAAAGTGACAAATAGCTAGGTTCCCTCCTATTTATAGAGGGTCCCGCCTAGCGCGTGACCGAGCAAGCGCCTAAAACTAGCCTAGCATAGCCATCATTGCGCCTTTATGATGGCACGTGGCCCAACGCACGCGTACAACGTCACCGATTTGCTTTTCATCAGCTACTCGTCTCCTCGGTAATGCTTAATCTCCTCGGTAACCCTTACTCTCCTTGGTAATCTCCACCCCTCGAGTAAGCTGAAGCATGAAACCCCTTAGGGGCACATCCCCGTAAACTCTTCCTCAAATCAGGGCCTACTCTTAAGTTACACTCCCACGCTTGGAGCAACGACTAGGGGGCTCCTGTTCCGAATTGGCTTGATGGCCAGGCATGGCCCAATCCAATCCTACTCCCAGAATGGCGCAATGACGATTGTCCCAATCACCTGAGGCCAGGGGAGGCTCCCCTCGAGTCGAGGACTGTCCTCTTGATCGAACAACTTCCATCCCAGTAATAAGGCACACACCATGTTCCCTTCAGGGGCGTAACAACCTCTGCTCGACAAACGATCATGTCGACCAGGAATCCCCCGTCTGCCTGATCAACGGCTAGTTTCAGACAGCCTCCCAGAATTCCTAGACATGTTCCTAGAATCTTGGCAGTCACACGTTTTGGGCATAAATCCACGATCTTACCCAAAACGTGGACCAATGGCCAAGCGCTTGGGAACAATATAAAAACCCTCTCATTTGAGGATTAGGTAACACAATTTTAAATTCTTGAAACACTCTCATATATCTGTACTCCTACTTACTTTCTCGTTGGAGTGCCTTGTTGGTACACCCCCTCCTCCCGTTCATCAACACCGTGCAGACGTCTCTGACCCATATTCTGATCCGATCACCCTCTAGATTAATTACCTACAAATTTGAAAGGATAACCCAGAAAATGATCATAAGAAAATGTAGCAAATATAAAAAATCTGAAGAAGAGATGCATTTGGCAATGAAGATGAAGGTAATACACGATCAGGTAGGATAACTATCCATTCTTACTGAAGACGATGATGATAAGACAAGTTGTGAAAAGGCTAGGGGAAGATTCATATAGATTTAGAGTCGAAAAGGCATGTTTTTTATGGACAGAATTTGAAAATGGAACCAAATCAAACTTTTCCACATTAACTATATGTTCTTTACCCACCTTGCCATAAAAACAAAACCATACCAAAAAGATGAGAAAATAAAAATAAATAAAGTTGATGGAAGCTTTAACGTAAAGCATCATCCTTAACTTGGAAAGTGAGACGTCAATCTAATGACTTTAAACGAGGGATGGATAGGAGGCAACCAATTTGAATCTGGTTTTATCGTTTTATTTATATTTTTCTTTTTTTGTCATTAAGGTAAAATTAAATTTACTATGAGAGAAAAAATAGAACAAGTTTATAGAAAAGATGATCTTGAAAGAAATATATAAAAGTTAGAGATTTTTAAAATTTTGCAAGCAATAGTGTAGCGTCGTCCATGCATATGAATATAGAGTTGCGATTATTTGGTTTTTAGTCGTTACGCATCGCTTTGGTCATTTCCTTCTCTAGTTTCATATTTTCTTTCACCCAAGTCACCTAAACTTTAAGCCATGCATTCTTTTCATCTATTTTCTTAAACTCGCCATGACTCAACCTCAAGCAAAGGAAATTCCTTGCATCCACAAGTGAGCAAGAAATGTCCCATAATAAGTTTGTTAGTGAAAATACTTTAGCATATTAGTAAAAAGTAGATCATGCAATGTTAATGCTAAAATGATATTTAAATGAAGTGGTCTAGACAAGCATCTAGAAATTTAATCTAATTTAGAGGGTGAGGCTAGAGATCAGGAGTAATTTCATTGCTGTGAATAGGAATTAGTTTAAATGTAATTATTTAGTGTAATTACCGATATAGCCCTGTAACCTTTATATATACGAGAAATAATAATGAGAAAAGTATCAAGCCAAGAATTATTGACATGGTATCAGTAGGTTTTCGATCAAACCTGTGAGTTTTAGGTTAATCTTGGCTTTATTCAGCGTCACCCCACTGGGTCGCTCTTGAAATCGTCTCGGTAGATCTCGTTTCTCGGTAATTGAAATCATCTCGGTTCTCGGTAATCTCTTCCAAGATTGTGATTCTAATCTCGGGTGCTTACAAATCGTGTTTGCTTGGATCGTGTTATCGTATCAGTGTCTGCAAGTATTCTGTATTAGGGTTTTGACTCGGTGTCGGCAAGTATTCTGAATTAGGGTTTTGACTCGGTGTCGGCGAGTATCCTGAATTGGGGTGTTGATTTGGTATCGACAAGTATTTTCTTCAGTGTTCCGTTGGTGTTTCTTGTTTCACGTTAACAAAATTGTTACGTTAACAAAATTGTTCTTAAGTCATCTCTGATATTATGGCTTCCGACGAAAGATAGATCATATTTGTGTTCGTTTTACCGGAAAGAATTATCTTGTTTGGGAATTTCAGTTTCGGATGTATGTCAAAGGGAAAGGATTATGGAGTCACTTGGACGATGTCTCTTTGGCACCGTTAGAGACAACTGACTTAGATGCATGGAAAATAGATGATGCTGAGATTATCACTTGGATTCTCGGTACTATTGATCCTCACATGATTAATAATTTGCGATCTTTTTCCATTGCCCAAGAAATGTGGAACTACTTGAAGCGTATCTATAACCTAGACAACGCGGCCAAACGTTTTCAGTAGGAGCTAGACATTGCCAATTTCAAACAAGGAAATCTGTCTGTTCAAGAATATTATTCTGGTTTTTTGAATTTGTGGACAGAACACTCTGCGATTATACATGTTGATGTTCCCAAGAGTTCTCTCGCGGATGTCCAAGAGGTCTACAATACTAGTAGGCGAGATCAATTTCTCATGAAGCTTCGTGCAGAATTTGAGGTTGTCAAAGGTGCTTTGCTGAATAGGAATCCAGTTCCTTCTTTAGATACTAACAAATATTAGTTTGTTATGGAATGAATGTCATGGTTTTCATTGATTCTTGATCTGATATATATACAAGTATATGGTTGAATACAATATCTAATCATTCTAAATATAATTGCCTAATATTAAATCATTTCCATATAAACTAATGGCACATTATGACATTATCTTTACATAATGTGCTGTTATGACAGCATCTTCATGATATTATTTGGCAAGATATCAGTAGCCAACCTAAGATCCCCCCTCAAGTTGGAGCATGCAAATTGTGGATGCCCAACTTGTTTAGAAAGTAATCAAATTGTTGTTTTCCCAATGCTTTAGTAAATATATCAGCGAGTTGAATATTTGTGGACACATGGTGAGTTGAAATGTTGCCTCTGAGGAGTTCATCGCGTAAAAAATGACAGTCAACTTCGATGTGTTTTGTGCGCTCATGGAAAACTGGATTGGCAGCTATATGCAATGCCGACTGACTATCACAATATATCTTCATGGGACGAGATTGAGAGACGCCAAGGGAGAGTAAAAGTGCTTTCAACCATTTGAGCTCACATGTCGTAGTAGCCATGGAACGATATTCTGCCTCAGCAGACGAACGTGAGACAACCTGTTGCTTTTTGGTTTTCCAAGAGATAGGTGAGTTCCCAAGAAAAACAATCCATCCAGTAAGAGAGCGCCTTGTCAAAGGGCAGCCTGCCCAATCCGTGTCACACCAGGCATTAATTTGAAGATCACAATCAGCTTGGAGAAGAATACCTTGGCCGGGATTTCCCTTTAGATATCGAACAACACGAAGGGCTGCATTCCAGTGTTCTTCTAAAGGTTTTTGCATGAATTGAGCCAACATATGAACCGAGTAAGAAAGTTCAGGTCTAGTGACAGTTAAGTAGACCAAACGGCCTACTAGTCTTCGATAGCGATCCGGATTGGAAAGTGGAGTTCCAATGACCAAGGGAAGATGTTGATTCTGATCTAAGGGAAAACCAACAGGCTTAGCACCTAACAATCCAGCTTCAGTGATGATGTCAAGTGTGTATTTTCGTTGGCACAAGAAAATTCCTTTGGAATTGCGAGCCACCTCAATGCCAAGAAAATATTTTAAAGGGCCAAGATCTTTCATATGAAAGCATGTGCTCAAGTAGGATTTGAATGACTCAATTGCTTTGTTGTTGTTTCCTGAAATGATAAGGTCATCCACGTAAACTAACACATACAACTCTACGCAGTCACGACATATGGTAAAAAGAGAGTAATCAGAGTAGGATTGTGTGAAACCATACCGTTGAAGAGCGCTCTTATGTTTGGCAAACCAACACCGAGGTGCCTATTTCAAGCCGTATAGAGATTTGCGCAAGCAACACACCTGATTTGGAATAGATGTCTTGAAACCAGGTGGTAATTTCATATACACTTCTTCATCAAGCTCACCATGTAAAAAGGCGTTATGAACATCCATTTGATGAAGTTCCCAATGTTTTGCAGCAGCAACAGCGAGAAACGTTCTTACAGTTACCATTTTGACAACTGCAGTAAAGGTTTCATGATAATCCAACCCCTCAACTTGGTTGTTCCCCATAATAACGAGCCTAGCCTTATAGCGTTCGATAGTTCCATTTGAGTGATATTTAATTCGATACACCCATTTGCTGCCGATAGCCTTTTTGTTTGGAGGAAGTGTTTCTACTGTCCAAGTCCCATTATTTTCAAGAGCCTCAATTTCCAGCTGCATGGCATTTCGCCATCGGATATCTTTGACAGCTTCAGCAAAGCCTTGCGGTTCTATGGCTGCAGAAACAGCGGCTAAAAACTGCCTGTGCTGTGGTGAAAAGTTAGCATAATTCACATATTCGGATAAGGGATAGGGTGTACCTGAAGGACGTGACGGAGCGATGGAACAATTTGAGGGGCATATCTTAGAGATGGTATTGGTCACAAAGTTTTGCAGCTTGGTAGAAGGAATCTTGACACGATGGCCACGTCCCAAATTTTCGACTGTATCAGCAGTAGGTGGTTCTTCATTGATTTCAACAGCTGGTGGCGTGTCATGAGACTCAGGTGAAGGGGATTCAATATGAGATACAATTGGAACAGCTGGTAGCATGCCATTTAATTTATCATGATCATGTAACCTTGCAGTTTCAACTGCTGGAGCTGAAAGGACAGCAGGTATAGTAACAACATGCTGAAAGGGATCATCTTCAACAATATTGTTATTGAAAGAGACATCTGGCAAGGTGTGGTCATCTTTACATGCATGCTGGTGCGGTATAATTTCTGCAGTAAACGGAAACTTATCTTCATAGAAAACAACGTCTCTCGAGTTAAAGAAAACACCTAGCTCCAAGTCATACATACGCCACCCCTTGGTGCCATAAGGATATCCAACAAATGCACACTTGCGACTTCGACTAGCGAATTTGTCACCCTTATGATGTTGATTATGTGCATAAGCTAGGCAGCCAATGACACGAAGGTGCTCAAGAGAAGGAGGCTTACCATACAAGAGTTCAAATGGAGTTTTACCATCTAAATTTTGTGTAGGAGTTCGATTAATCAAGTAACATGCAGCAAGAGCACATTCCCCCCAAAATTCAATTGGAAATTGGGCTTGAAAGCGCAAAGCACGAGCAACATTAAGAATGTGTCTATGCTTCCGCTCTACTCTTCCATTTTGTTGTGGTGTTCCAACACATGAAGTTTCATGAATAATACCACGATCACGAAAAGTTGGTTTCATACAAGTGAATTCAGTTCTATTATCGCTTCAAATTATCTTTACATGTGTACTAAATTGTCGTTCAACCATTGCTAAAAATTGATAAAGATATCTAGAGACTTCAGTTTTATCAACGAGAAGATAAATCCACACTGCTCTCGAGAAATCGTCAACAATAGTTAAAAAATATCTAGCACCGCAAAAAGTATCATTTCGATAAGGCCCCCATAAATCACAATGAATTAAATGAAAAGGAGTGGCTGCTTTATTTTCACTAATAGGAAAATTGGCTCGTGACTGTTTTGCTCTAAGGCATATGTCACAAGTCTAAGTATATAAATTATTTTTGCTACCGGGGCTAACATTTGGAAGCGTTTGCAGAACTTTCAAAGATGCATGTCCTAGTCTTTGATGCAACAAATCCAAAGAAATATCTTTATTAGTCTTCATTGCAGCCGCCTTGACAATCCCTCTAAGATAGTATAGCCCATCTCTTTGTTCACCCGCTCCAATCGGTGTCCTCGAAGTGGGGTCCTGTACAAGACATAACTTGTCAGTAAATTGGACAGTGTAATTAGAATTTTTCAGTAGTTGTGACACTGAAATAAGATTGCATTGCAAACTAGGTACATATAGGACATTTTTTAGTTGCAGCCTTTCATTGAGCACCACATTTCCTTCTTTGGTGGCCATTGTCTCTTCACCATTTGGGAGTCCAATAGAGCACTCAAAAATGTTGTGTATATTGGTTAGACAGTCCAATTGACCAGTCATATGGTGTGAAGCACCTGTATCAATAATCCATGGCAAGAAGGAACACTTACCGTTGAGCTTCTCAGTTGAACCTAGTTTAACATTATTTAAAAGACTAGCCAGTGTTTGCAATTGATCACTAGTAAGACCGAAATCACCATGTGGAACTTCAGTAGTGATCTCTTTTGTTGCCCCCTTTGCTTGTGCTATGTG
The DNA here is from genome assembly GCF_029867415.1 of Vicia villosa. NCBI lineage: Eukaryota > Viridiplantae > Streptophyta > Magnoliopsida > Fabales > Fabaceae > Vicia > Vicia villosa. The sequence continues at coordinate 529,498 of NW_026705169.1, read as the reverse complement.
AGCCTTAGCGGTACCTCCTCGATTTCTGTTATTGAATCGTTCTGGTTTCCCGCGTCCAGACCCCTTCATTGGTCCACGTGGTCGATCTCCCCACCATTCAGGATATCCTATGAGTTGAAAACAACATTCTGAATCATGCCCAGTTTGATTGCAGTGACTGCATAATTTTCCTTTCTCTTTGTGTTTGAAGTTTGAGTGTACTGCAAATGCCATTGTTTCACCATGTTCTTCTGTCACACGAGTTACTGTGTGTAGTCGTTCCTCTTGCACCAGTGTTGCGTACACTTTGTTTAGTGTAGGTAGAGGATCTTGTGCAAGAAGATTAGACCGGACTGTCCCGTAGAGAGTATCATCCAATCCCATGAGAAACTGGTGAACTTTCTCCTCCTCACGCTTCTTTGTAATTTTATTGCTGATATTGCACGTACACTGCCCGCACCTGCATGTCAGAATCTGATCATAGTTCACTAATTCTTCCCATAATTTTTTCAGTTTGCCATAGTATGTCACAATGGTCAAACCTTTCTGTTTGCATTCAACTAGTTCAGCTTTGAGTTGTTGAATACGTGGTCCATTCACAATGGAAAACCGCTCCTGGATGTCGTTCCAAAGATCCATAGCTACCTCCATGTGCGACATAGTCGATCGCAGCGAAGGTTCAATGGTATTCATGATCCAAGACACCAATAATGAGTTGTTTGTCCACCAATCTTCAAGATCTGAAGATCCGTCGTCGGGTTTGCCAATTGTTCCATCGACAAAACCGAATTTCTTTCGTGCTCGAAGAGCTGTTCTGAGTGAATGAGCCCATTCATCATAGTTTTCTCCCTTTAATTGCACATGAGTTATCAAACTTCCAGGATTGTCGTTGGAAGTGATATCATAAGGGGAGATGGTTTTTCTGATGACAACTCCATCGCCATTGTTGACTGTCTTTATGCTCTTGCTCTTGCTCTTGCTGTTTGCTGAAGCTGCAGAGTCTTCACTGTCTGACATGATTCAAACGTTGGCTTTGTTTTTATTATGTATTGTAGCTCTGATACCATAACAAATATTAGTTTGTTATGGAATGAATGTCATGGTTTTCATTGATTCTTGATCTGATATATATACAAGTATATGGTTGAATACAATATCTAATCATTCTAAATATAATTGCCTAATATTAAATCATTTCCATATAAACTAATGGCACATTATGACATTATCTTCACATAATGTGCTGTTATGACATCATCTTCATGATATTATTTGGCAAGATATCAGTAGCCAGCCTAAGAGATACATGTGTTGGTAATAATGAGAAAAGTATCAAGCCAAGAATTATTGACAATTGCATCTTTTATGAAATTAAGGTGAGTGGAATTTATGACATGAGATCTTAAACTTTGAATGTCAAGTACTTGTACTAGAAAAAGCAAAAGAAAAAAAAGATAGTAGTTGGTTAATGGTTGTACATGGGATTGGAAACAGCAAAATTGAATGAGAAATTTTCAACAAACTATTTGAATTCATTTTATTCGATCATAAAAAATTAAAGCAAAAACTAGGATGCAAAAAATCTAACATTCATTGATGCTGACATTGTTGGGGCAAAAGCTAGAAAGATTGGTGTAGTGAAGTTTATCTAAGCTTGAAGGTATTTAAAATGAAATGTAGACCATATAAGACTGAGAGTGAGAGAAAAGAAGAAGTCAACTTAAGTCACTTAGCATAAGACACTTTGTTGATCCAACTATTATGAAAACGGTCTGCACATGATTGACAGTTGTGTTTTGTAATATTGTCCTTATTCACTTGCAATTAATCAATTAATGCTTTTTGGAATGTACAATACTTGTTCAAGTTCAATCATTTTTAACATTGGTCCAGAGTCAACCATGCAAGACAATTCTTCCTCTTATACTCTATCATAATTTTCAGAAATAGGAAAAGATATTCATCCACCAGTTTTTACACCTACACCGTACTATTATACATAATATCTAATAATTTTGTTTTTTTAATAATTTAATTTTTTGATTTTTGTGCAAAAATATAGTATCTTGGTATTATATACGGTATAATGGTACATGGTGTATGCAAAAGGTGTAAAATAGCCACCTCTTCAGAAATAATTAGATACTCATTTTTTCTTACATGCGCATCACCTTGTTAATTGCAATATTAAACTCGCAGTTAATTCAGTTAAGGAAGTAGCTAATTCAGTTAACGGTAAAAATTCTTTAAATTAACTGTAATCTCACAATTTTGGAAGTAATCTAAAATCTAAATTAACTATTTATTCAACCGAGATAACCACATTTTTAGAGATTAATGAGACGTCGCACTTGATGGAAAATCCTATATTTCGACATTAATGAATGGTTTTGTCTCTTGTTGAACTATGTTCCTTTCTTCTTTCTTTTTTCTTTTTTATTTTTTCCTGTAAGGCAAGTATTGTTGGTAAAGTTGCCCAAAACATGGTTTTTTTTTTTTTATAAACAAATACAATAACTATCAGATTAACTTTTTATCAAATATAATATAAAAATTTAAATGATAACACAGCTGTTAGGATCCTCTTCAACACTAACAGCACCGTAATAAGGGTTGTATTGTGGTTTCATTTGATGATTATAATAGGCTTGTGTTCCATAGAACATCAAAGGATTAATCACAGTTTCTTTTGTTGCATCCTTCTTTACATCTTCCTTCTTTTTAGGTTCTTCTTTCTTTTCTTCTTTAGCTGGTCCAACAGAAAGAATTTCAGCATGACAAAACTTTCTTAGCTTAGCCACTACTTTTACTGGATCAATATCTCCTATTAAGGTTAATTTCTTGTCTTTCATGTCCACTGAAACTGACTCAACCCCTGAAAGGCCAGAGACTGCCTTCATTGCTTTTTGCTTGATTCTGTCTTCATTTATCTCCAACTTTAATACAACTTTCTGTAACACAAAAGTTCAAGTAGTTGTTAGGATTGAACACTCACTTTCTTAATTTATAACACAACGTGCATGAAATTAACAAAAAAATAAAGCACAGATTGAAAAATTGGAATAATGATGAAGAAACTAAGGATAAGAACTTACCATCATTGTAATGGAAGCTTGTGATATGTGAGATAAGAGCTATAAGGTAGAAGAACACTTGATGCAGATTGTAATAGAAAATTGAAAAGAAGTTATAAAATGAAGATGATTGTTTGAGGCTTTTTATAGCAATGAAATAGGAGTGGTTGATAAGAGATGAAGGGTCAACGAAAACAAGTCAAGAGAGTAGTGGGTGGTCTTCTTCGAAACTGAAGCAGCAGACTTGAAGGACTTTTTCTAATCTATAATTTGTTTGATCTCCAAATTCCAAAATACCATTCCTTCGTGGAACATGGCAACCTACATAAAAGGACATTAGTAGGTGAACATTATAGTGGGAAATTTACTATTTTAGTTATGACCAGTTCTAAATACAAGTACATCCATCAAATGAGTATGAGTACATATAAGTCTTACTATTTGTTGGTGGTTAATGTTGTAATTAATTTAATAATTATTTTATGCAAAATATTGAAATTGTAATTATATTTTAATGTGGAAGCTATACTATACAAATGAACATGCATATAAAATAAGTCTTATCATCTAGAGCTGTCAAAATGGCCTATCCGGCCTTAAACGGGCCGGTCTTGACGGACTCTAGATTTTTAGGACTGGACCAAAACAGGGCTATGTAATATGGACTCGAAATTTACTACCCGAGCCTGGCCCTAGATGAGCTTCGGGCTTCCCAGCCCTAAATGGACTTTTTTATTTAAAAAAACTTAAAATAAAAACTCCATAATATTTATTATAAATAAAATTAAAAATTATTTTATTTTAAACATAATATATTTTTAAATAGTATATTATCTCTTATAAATACTATAATGTGTTTCTAAATACAATATATGTCTAAATTGTATAAAATAATACTTGAATATTTATTATAAGAGAAAAACTAATATAATAGGATGAAAAAATGTTGATTAAATAATGTATAATGTTTAAAAGAGAAAGATTAAATAGAATAGAGATAAAATTTAGTGAAGTGAGAAAAATCAATATGTTATTTTGGAGTAAGATAATATAAATATTAATATATTTTTTAAAAATTTATAATTATGCGGGCCTAATGGGCACGATTCATATGGGTAGTAGGCTTTTTAGGGCTGGGCTAAAAAGGCCTTGAAAAATATGGGTTCTAATTTTAAGGCCCAAGCCCTATAATTTTTCGGGCCTGGCGGGCTGACCCATTCGGGCTAGCCCATTTTGACAGCTGTATTATCATCTATCTATGTCATGTTGATATATCAAAGATTATAGGATTATTTGGATAGATTCAAATTAAAAATTATGTAAAAGTAGTCGTCACTAATCCTGAAAGACACGCAAAAGAAAGAAAGTCAGAATCAAATTCTTTTGTGAATTGTGTATATTTGTTTTTCTTGTCTTCTTTTCCTTATATAGCAGTTTCGATAGTAACGAGAGCTCCTATAATGATATTTCATATTGCGAATCGCCTAGTTATATGTACACAAAATTAGTGGCTTCTTCCTCAGGTATGGCTAAATTTATCATGGCGTTCACAATTTCTAATTTAGGCTCCTTTTGTAAAGATTTCATGCATTTTGATTTGACATATCTTAAAGAATACTTGACTGAAACTTTCTACTTAGATCCTGAGTTGTCCAACACTAAAAATGAGGTCGGTGTGATTTTGGAATCATGCTTGTCGTGTGAGAAGATCTTCATGTGACAACCTCAAGGGAAACAGGACGAGAACTTTTATTTTTACACTGAGGTGATGTAAGATTTTAAAGTAGGTATCCTTTTCAACATCCTGCATTCCTAGATCTTGAAGATTATTAATGTTGCCCCCTCCTAGCTACATCTGAATAGTTGTGTGTTTATGTGAGGTTTCGAGATGCTATGCTAAGGTCTCAACATTACCCTACATCGAGAAATATTTTTATTCTACGAGACCAATAAGGGTTAACATGGGTGGATTGGTTTTCATTAGTACCATCCATGGGCAAGCTCTTCTATCCCCTTACACCTCTAACTACAAACATTGGAAAGACACATTTGTCTAAGTCAAAGGTAATACCTGATGTCCCCAGATTATGTGCAAAGTGGATGGACTCATAGGTTCCTTTTGTACCGAACAAGCAAGTCCTTGCTATAATGGTCTATGACCCAACCAAGATTAGTGAGACAGAGAGGGAGACAATCAGTATATTTAAGTGGTTTCCATTATGGGGATGCAAGGCCTTATTAGGCTTGAGGGAAACCTCCCCACACTATTGAAATTTTTGTGTAAAATGATCTATTAAACAACAAAAGATTTGGAAATATTACTCCGGGATTTATCGTGTCTACAGAGATGGTGAGAATGCCATTCAACAGTTTATATGGTTTCGAACTCGGGTTTGAATGAACAAAAGTGTAAAAAAAGGAAAAGTAAATATGAACATAAAAAGAATTCATTCTTAGGAAAGATAAGATTTATCAAGCATTGCATACAATCTACTTCTCACAAACTTAAACGTATCAACCAGTTATACTCAACCTACGATACTCGTCAATGTTATCACGTATATCTCACATCAGTGTCCATCTCTGGAGCACCTACGAGATCAACTCACAACCAAGGTTATCTCTAACGCAAAGTCACGAGAACATCTGTATTCTCGCGTTAGCGATCTCTCGCGCGCCACTTTAACACGAAAGCATTAAGAACGGATACACAAGTGATGGTCAGCTCTAAATCTATCTCTAGAGTTCAGAAACTAAGAGATAATCATCCTAGATAAGGATTCAAGAAGTTTATCTCTAAAACAATCTAAATCTCAAGCACAGAGCAAAAATCTAAGTCAACAATAAACACAGATTTATAGAGCAACTTTTATATAACGCCATGGGCGACAAATATACATGATTTCAAAGTAAATACATACACAAAACCCAACTATATGAGAAAACAAAAAGATGAAGATAAATGAACCGAAAATCTCCCAGTTTGTCAGCTCCGATTGATGAACAATCCACCTCCAATCATCCAAATGCAAGCTCCATAGTTGTTTTCTAACCTAATCTAACCGAAAAATGATAATTTGATGAGGTGGGAACAAATACCCCAAAACATAACCTAAAAAATGTGATTTTTCCCCTTCTAGCGAGTTGTTGTCTCAGGCAATCTCGCTTAGCGAGCTTAGCTCGCTAAGCGAGTAGCAGAAAAAATCAAATTCCATTTTTGTCATAACTTGAGAACCGTAACTCTGAATTGCGCCTGGTTCAAAGCGTTGGAAAGCTTATTCAATGCTATATCTAACAATGATAAAATGGAAACCAAATTGATGATTTTTCTCATCCTTATTTTGAGCCTATGGAAGCGCGCTCGAAGGTGGCTAAGCGAGCTTCTGCATGATTTTCTTTTTATTGCACCAAAACTGCGAAATCAAAGTCGTGCCTTCGACACTTTATTCCTCAAGGCTCCGATATTTATAAATACCTATAAAAAAGGAAAAACTATCAAACGGTATACAAAATGAATCAAAACTCAAGAATACGAATATTTACACAAAAGTTGGGATTTTATTACAAAAACCAAAAGAATTGAATTGATAAGTGCCATAGTTATATACTCAAAATAACGATATTTTGGCACTTATCATTGACCTAATTCCATTTTACATTATTTACTTATTTATTCTTAATTGTTTTTTTCCATATTTTTTTAGTGATGATGACCCCTTTCATTAACTGAGAGAAAAGTGACGATGATGAAGGTTGAAGTTTTCCACGGTGAGGTGGAGTTGTTTCATCAGAGGGATCCCTTCGGCTTCAATGCCCATGAAAAGGAACTTGGCCATAAAGGGGAAAGTCGTTAACGTTGTTCCTGTTTCCATTGTCTTTCCATCTCATTATGAGAATACCATATCACCTCATGGTAAGAAGAATAGGGTGAATCATGGTAAATGGCCTATTGATGTGGATTTCTTTACCTCCATAGATCAGAAGATGGGAAACTTTATTTAAGGTGGTGGTGATGGCTATTTAAAAGGTGGATCTTCTATCGTTCCTGGTTAAAAAAGGTTTAATTTTAGGGATAGGAAATTGAATGAGATGGCCTTAACCAATGATCACCTTTATGCCATTGGTGATGTGGATAAGGGGGAGTTGTTAGGCTTTTAGAAGTATTTCTATCTACTCAAAACTTTCCTACTAAGGAGCGGTGTCTTGGGTCGGGCCCTATTAGAAGATTGTGATGCTTCGTCAAATAAATACCGTGACTTGAAAGTTGAAATCAAAAGGGTGCAAGAAGGATATAAAATTAGTTAAACAATACTAACTTCTTCTAATGAGAGGATTGCTTCTCTTTAGAGGGAGATATCTAGGGCCATGCTTGTCGCTTGAAAGGCCAGAAAAAAAGAGAAGGATAAGTTATTGAAATAAAACGAAACTCTCAAGGAGAATCTTTAGACTAAAAGTAATAAACGTACTAGAGTGGAATCTCAGTTAGTAGTCCCAAGGTGGACCTTGAAGAGGTCTGCATGGATGACCTCGTTTTTGAGGAAAAGAGATTGAAAAGGCAAGGGAGTGGGTATGTTGTTGGAGTAAGCCCTAATAGCCAATCAATATTGGTTGTATATGATTTTTGAATCATGACATTGATATACATTGTATGTTAATATATATACTTATTTGGCATTATATTTATTATGTTATTTGTATATGACATAATAAAGTCCTTAGAATAATTAGTCTATTTAATGATATATTAAGTGTGACTTAATCGTGAGACCTCATTAAACATAAGGACGTTATTTTAAAGTATTTGTAGTTAAGCTTTACTGTCAAATTGGACAACAATAATGCATACAGACTATTATGTGAGTAGACTGATGATTGTGTCTCACAAGTCATGGATATAAGATATCAAGTCTTCACGTAGGTATAAATATTAGGAGTAATATTTATACTGGATTGACCCACCATGAGAATACTATATAGTTTTTTATGTAAGTGTCATAAGTTATTCTCATAGTGATAGTGGTGTATACCACCCTTCGACCTGAAACCACTATGGACCATAGATGTGAAGTTGGGTACTTTATTGTCAATCAAACGCTGTCCGTAATAGGATGGTTGATGGGTACTTTATAAATCATGCTGAGGGACATGAGTGACCTAGATGGGATTTACCCCTCCTACATATACGGGAGTAATATCTGTGGTCCCTTGATAGAGTATGACTATAAAATGCATGGCCGTGCTCAAATAAGTTTATATCAGATATTGGGCTTATTTTTTGTTATCAAGTATACCCAGGGATCAAGGAATAAAATACTGGACTATACAAGGGTGACACATTCTATGCCTTGTGTTTAATATAGATATAAGGGCAAAAGGGTAATTATACACATGATCATTATCACATAAAGGTTATGTCAGATCACACGACATTCTCGTCACTTTGGTAGCAGTGACGTGTTGCTAGATACCGCTCACCGTTTATAATATTAAATAGGTGAGTTAATATTATTGTCAATGTTACGAGAACCTACAAGGTCACACGCATATGGTGCTTATCGTGGAATGGACAATTTAATTTAATATGATTTAATAAATGAGAATTGACATGTGATTAAATTAAATATTATTTAATTTAATTAATATTTATTTTATTTTATTAAAAGAGTTTAGTTAAATATAAATAATATTTATTTAATTAAATAGTTTAATTAAATAAGATTGGGCTTATTTTGGAGAAGTCCAAAATAAGAGCATTAGGGTTTTAGAAGCTCTCTATTAATAGATGAGCTCTTTCCTCTAATAAAGCTAATTCTCAATTTTCTCAGAGCAAGAACGGCTAGCACCGCCTTCCACTTTGCGCTCACGTGGACTACGTCGAGACGCCGGTATCTTCTGTCGTTCGTGATCAAAAGATAAAGCACACTTCAAGAGGTAATTCTTGAACCCTTATCGGTATTTGGTCTGTGATTAATGATTTAATCAAGATCCTTTCATCGGATTAGATCCGTTCATCTAGATTGTTCCGCTAAGAGGATAAATTTTTTGAAAAAACCCCTCTTAAATCCCAACAAATGTATGTACCTCGGACTTGATCTCAATGAGATGGATTATTTCAAGGTGGGAGTGGATGGACTTCTGTTGGTAAGTAATCGATGGAAGAAGAGATAGAGACCACCATCTCTCCCAATGAAATAACTCCCATTAGTGAGGGTGGTAGCGAGGCAGACACTTTCTCATTAGAGGTTTCGCCTAAAAATTCACCCTCTTCTAGGATGTTAGTTTCCATTTTTTATAAATATTTTGTAATTTATTCTACTAATCTCACATACCTTGTTAGGGCATTTTGTATTCCTTCCACTATTTAATGAATTTTGTTTCATTTAAACTTTTTTTTATGATTTTGTTGAACTGGATCTTGAATTTTACTAGAATTTTACTTATAATTTGGTTTGAATTTCACTTGTGTATAAGGTCTCACCCATAAGCATAGAAGTCCTTGGAGGGTTCTTTCATATATGCCTCTTGGCTCCATAGTTCCACTAGGGTTCTGATGGATTCCCTATGGGACTTCAGAGTCATACTGGGGTTACGATGAAAACTCCAGGGGACTTCATAGTCCTGCTAAGGTTTTGATGGATAACCCGAAGAATTTCAGAGTCCTGCTAAGGTTCTGATAAATACCCCAGAGGGCTTCAAAGTCCTACTATGGTTCAAATAGATAGCCCGGAGGGCATCATAATCCTACTAAGGTTTTGATGGATACCTCCGAAGGACTGCAGAGTTCTACTAAGATTTTGATGGATACCTGAGAGGGCTTCACAGTCCTACTAATGTTTTGATGGATACTCTTAAGGAATTAATTGTCCTACTGAGTTTATGCTGGATACTCTGAAGCTTCATAGTCCCATTCTGGTTCTGATGATGAACCATTTGGTAGACTCTATTCAATAAATCGTCGGCTCCTTAAATGTCCATATTAACTAATAAAAGTTGAAAGTTAGGAAGTGTTTCATGTTCGAGCATTGAAGGCGGTAGCAGAGGTCTGAGTGAAGGTTTATCTAGGTGAAACTGTAGTGTAGATCCAGGGAATGAAGTAGGTTGAAACACTCTTTGATATGCTTTAGGTCGGAAAAAAATTTGCGGCTGGGAATGGATGGGACAATTTTCAGGATTTGGTTGTCATTCCCTTGAAGAAGAAGCAGAAAATTCCTAGTAGCTTCGTCGGCAACAACATTTTGTCAGAGCTAGTAATATTGGAAGCTACTATCATCGAGTGATCTGATGTTGGAGAGTTTGAATATAAAACTGACAGAATTGATTAGAAAATAGAAATTTGTGGTTCAATCAAAGGAGATCTAGATTTATATCGTAGGAGATTCGGTAGAATTTGCAGAAGTTAGATCGTGGAGAATCGTAGGAATCAGAAGTCAATTTTTCATAGAGGGTGTCAATGTTTCGTACTGGAACTGGAGATGACTTTAAAGAGAGGGTTCACGGTCTGCTCTGGTGGTTCGTAGCTTCTAATGCGGTGAGGAGGAGGTTGACAGATGACCTACAACTTTAGCACTCCAATGCTCAAGTCAGTGAAAGATTGAAAAGTGAAGTTTGAATGAGACTGAATTTGAATACATTTCAAGTGGTTCACTTCCCTTGTTAAATTCACGAGATGGTTGATAATTGCATGCAGGTCATCCGTTGGATTAATCAAGTTGTTAGCATGATACTCTCATGAGAGGTTATTCGTGACTCGTGGGAAAGGATACACGTCCGCGTTTAGTAACTTGTTAGTTTATAATTGAGTCTTCGTCTTCTAAGTCTTGGAGACGGTTCGAAACAATTGTGAATAATTATAGTTTCTTCATCTCAATCATGGTCTTCCTATTACATTTCTATCATGCTTAATTTCAGTTTTATCAAAATATAGAAAGAAAAAAAACGTTTTTCCCTATTAAAAATGATTTCTATGGTGAAATTGAGGAGAAGCCTAGGTTGACGTTATAAGATGAGATCTCAAGCTTTGAATGTCAATTACTTGTACTAGAAAAACAAGAAGAAAAACAAAAATTAGTTGGTTAATGAGTGAGAAGTTTTCAACAAACAATTTGATTTCAATTTATTGGAACTTAAAAAACTAAAGAAAAACTAGTACTTCCATTCATTGATTGATGTTGAATATATTTTAAAGGAATAGAAGACCATAAAAGAGAAGTAGTCAACTTAAGTCAATTTGAATTATTATGGAAAGGGACTGCACATGATTGACAGTTGTGTGTATAATATTGTCATTATTCATATGCAATTAATCATTCAAAGCTTTCATGGGACCTAAGTACTTGTTCAACTTCAATTATTTTGAACATTAGTCTCAAGAGTAAACCATATAAACCACTTCTTCCTCTTATACTTTATCATGCCATATCAGTAATAATCACAAACTCATTTTGTTATATCACTAATTAAATCACTTAATTTTAGATGATATCAAATTTAGTTATCTATGAAACAAACATTAACCACAATTTTAGTGATTAATCCGAATGTACTTCTTATATAAAGAAAATGTAAAAGAATAGTCTTGCAAGCTTCATATTAGAATGAATGCTATTTACATGATACTACTTTTTACAAAACAAAAAGAAAGGAAATACACAATAACTTTTCAGATTAACTATTTATCAAACTTAATACACAAAATTTAGATGATAACACAGCTATTAGGATCCTCTTCAACGCTAACAACGCCGTAATAAGGATTGTATTGTGGTTTCATCTGATGACTATAGTAAGCATGTGTTCCATGAAACATAAAAGGATTAATCACAATATTTTCTTTTGCTGAATCTTTCTTAGCATCTTCCTTCTTTTTAGCTTCATCTTTCTTTTCTTCTTTAGCTGGTCCAGCAGAAATGATTTCAGCATGACAAAACTTCCTTAGCTTACCGACTACTCGTACAGGATCAATATCTCCTATTAATGTTAATTTCTTGTCTTTCATGTCCATTGAAACTGACTCAACTCCGGAAAGGCCAGAGACTGCCTTCATAGCTTTTTGCTTGATTCTGTCTTCATTTATCTCCAACTTTAACACTACTTTCTGTAACACAAAAAGTGAAGTACTTGTTAGTTAGTTGAAAAAATGGAATACTAATAATTAAAACAAAAAACTATTGGAAATTCTGGCTTGAAATTTTACATAAGAAAAGCAAATTCACCAATTATGTTTAATCTATGATGAAGAAAATAAAAGAGTAGTTTCAATCAAGGTAAAGAACTAACTAACCATCATTGTTATGGAAGCTTCTGATATGTGAGATGAGAGCACTAAGGTAGAAGAACTCTTGATTCAAATTGTAAGCGAAGTGAAAGGAAGAGATGATATTTGAAATTGAAAAGAAGTTATGAAGTGAAGATGTAATTGTTGGAGGGTTTTTATAGTAATGAAAGACGAGTGATTGATGAGATAGGAAGGGTCAACGTAAACAAGTCAAGACAAGTAGTGTGTGTGTGGTTTTCTTCGAAACTTAAGCAGCGGATATAAATGACTTTTTCAAATCTATAATTTGTTTGATTTCTAAATTCCAATATACCCTTCCTTCGTGGAACACGGCAACCTTCATAAAGGATTTTATTAGACAGTAAATATTATATTGGAAAATTTGATATTTTAACCAATTCTTCAATACACTATAGTTGGATTGATGATGCATGTAACTTAAAAATGTTAGTTTTTGTTATGTGAATTTTGTTATTCTAGAAAAGGGTGCCTAACTCTTTTAAATAGGAGAGTTAGTCAACAATTAAAATGTTTGAGTGATTATGAGACGTAGATAACCGTTAGAAGGATCGTGAGATGTGGATGACCATTAGATGGCGCGAAAGGTAAAATATGTCCATCCTCGTCTTGACTTTCCCCTTTCTCGTACTGGACTTTCATGAATTTTTTGTTAGCGCACTCCGTAAAAAATATGAACTCTTTGACCGGATAAGAGTTTCTTATCCCGACCTCCTTGATTTCTGTTTTAGTGCACTTCGTGAAAATCCTCTTTCATGAGGTGTTCAAAGGTATATAGGAGTTAAATTCTAAACGAGGCCTTTGCTCAAGATCCTCTCTAGATTTTTCAAAATATTTCTCTGACGTTGTACTAGATCCGAGATTCCTCAGTCCCTTGTTGCCTCCATTGACCAACAATTTCTCCTCATAGTTAATGTAGGGTAGCACCCTACTCAACAAATCTATGGTAGAATAAAAAGCAGGTTCGAAAGAGACGGGAGACAGAGTGGTGATGCCAACATATTTGGAGATTTTTGACTCATATTCATCTTCTTCTAGATGCGAAGTGTGTAGACACATGTGATTCCTTTTGTCGTACAAGCATTTCAGTTTGAGTTGAACCATCCCAAATTGTCTCGAACCAGATTTGGTTGATAACAAAGAAGACAGCAGTGACTTTTTGGAGATCAAAGTCGGTGGTATAACAACTTAGGAGTAAGGAAAGCTTCCCAAATGACCATGGATTCGGCTTGTTGGTCGGAAGAAGTTGCTGGAAATTCTCGAGTAAACCATTCAGGACCTACCTTCCTTTTTACAAAAGGAGCCATGGACGGGCTAAACTGGTAACATTTAGCGAACATCATCACATACGCTAAGAAGGTTTCATGAAGCTTTCCCGTTTCTTCTTTTGGAGTTAGGTAACCTAATCTGGTTCCTTCCACTGTTCGATTCTTTATAGCTGTACTTTCTTCATCCACAACACTTTTGTATGGGAGGTGAGCCTCGAAAGTGGCATTAAGCCATAGTTGCAACAACCAGAAAGGACCAGCAAAAAGAAGGGATCCTGTCTTATAGTGTTTGACGAGATCTGTTGCTTCACCAAGGTTCTCGTAGAGAAATCGTAGAATTAATTGGCTTAAGTTTAGCTTTTTTCCGGCATTTATATGGTTAGCCATACAGAGATATCTCTTTGCTACTTGGATAGACGTAGAACAAAAGACACATCTCGAAAGCCAGAGTGCTAGAAATGCAATGTGTTCTTCATCAGTGACTTTCGTAGTCGTGTGAACATGGTACCTTTGAATGAAAGCAGTATAGGTGATTGTTCCCTCATTGAACTGGATAGTATCAGTATCCATGAAGTTGGGGTCGAAGAGTTCCCCAATTGGTCGGAGCCCGGTAATAGCAGCTATATCGAAAAGAGTAGGAGTGATCATTCCGCAAGGAAGGTGGAAAGTATTGTGAGAAGCATCCCAGAAGTGTACTGAAGCTACTAGCATGGTTTGGTTATACTCTAAACCTGTTTTAGATAACTGAATTAGGTCATAAATCCCTAATTCTTTCCAAAATGAAGCTTTTTGCTTTTCCACTTTAGCTAGCCAAGCGTAATACAATTTAGGATCTTTTGCTAAAGGGATGGACCTAAAGACTTTCACGAAATTGGTTACATAGTTTAACCTAATTTTCTCTAAGACCGAAAAAGTTTCAGTCGAGGTTTCTTCCGCGTTGTCAGGATTAGCTAAGATTGGATGACCATCTTCGTCTATCTTATTCTTGCTGACTAAAGGTCTAGTTTTATAATAAGCAGGAAAAAATTTACTCAAAGAAGGGTTGTTTCCTCCCGGTAAAGGACCCATGAAAGCGTGAGTTTTTCCAGAAAGTTCAAAAGGAATGATTACCTGAGAAGCGTAGATAGCGCGCGCCTCTGCAGCATTTGGGTCTGGAATATGTTCTTGATTCCCTATCTGTGTTGGATTTTGAAGTTTTTGAATAGGTTGAAGAGCATTTGAAGAAGACGCCATGAGTAAATTTGATTTAAGAAATGGGTTAAACGAGACCAAAGAAGATTTTCTTTTCTGTGATGAACGCAGGAGAATAGAAGTGAAAGTTATGTGAGGGTAGAAGTTCAAGTATTTAAAGGTTTAACGGAAACCCTTTTCAAATCCTTTGGGTAAAAGTCAAAAGACACGCGGCAGGCGTTGATTTAATCCAACGGCGGTCGAACAGTTGTTAGCCTTACTCCTAATATATAGGAGTAATAATCATGAAGTAATGACAGAACGTGGGAATATAAGTTCTGAGAAGACATTTTTGAAAATGACAAGACGTTTTGAAAGTGAAGTCATAAATGATTATGACGTTAGTCAGTTGTCTTGGAACTCTAAAAAGTGAGTAAAACGAAATCTCATCATAACAAGAAACGCCTATTTCTCTTGTTTTCGAAACAGGCATTTATTGGGGGCAATTTGTTGGCTGGAGATTTCGTTTAGAGGAAATATTCTTTGAAGGATTATGATTCGAAGAAAGATGGTTACTGATGACCATTATCTGAGATGAAAAATGGCTACTGATGGCCATGTTTCGAGAATGTTGTTTGAGTTGGAGTGAAGATGGTTAGAATCGGAGCTAATTCGAAGTGAATTATCTTTAAGACTTAAACGTTTTTTGTGAAATAAGAAGGGTATTGAAGCTTAACGTGTTTTCGTGACATTCTCGGTTCTGATCACGTTGCCACACGTCGAAAGAGGATTCAGGCGGGAGGATTTGAATTTCGAAGTAATCTGTGTAACCGAACAAGGACAGATGGCGTCCCAAGGATTATTGTGAGCAACGTGGCATCAGATTAGTGTAGGACCGTTAGGGTCGAAATTAGTATAAATAAGGGTCTTAATGTTAGGATTCCGTGTGTTCATTTTGTACAAATCACTCACAAATTACTCAAGTATCAAGTGTTTTAGAGAACGAGTTCGCTGAGAAATGTACGTATGACACCAACACCATTTTAAATACATTTGTATCTTTCTTTATTCAAGTATCTTTTCAATTCCTTTATTTTCTTCGTTCAACTTTCAATTCGAAGTAACTTTACGTTTCTGCATTTAACATTCTAGCACGTTATATTCTTGCACTTTACATTTCTGCAATTTACACGCTTTTATTTATGTTTTCTTTGTCGAAAGTCACATTAACATGTATAACAAGTGTTGTTTCAAGTGAATAGTCATACATCATAAACAAGTTTTCTTGAAGTCAGAACAAACATGAACCAAATCATATCGAAAGACAATTTTTGACTATGTCCTAGGATCAATCTAGTCGATCCTGCGAGTAACCAAAGTATATTTTATAGTTTGGAGGACTAGCGGTTGTTTACCGGAAATCACCGTAAACACCACGGTGAGGTGAAGTTGTTTCATCAGAGTGATCCCTTCGACTTCAATGCCCATGAAAAGGAAATCAGCCACAAAGGGGAAAGTCGTTAAGGTTGTTCCTGTTTCCATTGTCTTTCCATCTCATTTTGAGAATACCATGTCACCTCATGGTAAAAAGAATAGGGTGAATCGTGGTAAATGGCCTATTGATGTGAATTTCTTTGCCTCCGTAGATCAGAATATGGGAAACTTTATTTTAGGTGGTGGTGATGGCTATTTAAAAGGTGGATCTTTCATCGTTCCTGGTTAAAAAGGGTTTAATTTTAGGGATATGAGATTGAATGAGATGGCCTTAACCTATGATCACCTTTATGCCATTGGTGATGTGGATAGGGGAAGTTGTTAGGCTTTTAGAAGTTTTTCTATCTACTCAAAACTTTCCTACTTAGGAGTGGTGTCTTGGGTTAGGCGCTATTAGAAGATTGTGATGCTTTGTCAAATAAAGACGGTGAATTGAAAGTTGAAATTAAAAAGGTGCAAGAAGGATATAAACTTAGTCAAACAATGTTGACTTCTTCTAATGAGAGAATTGCTTCTCTTTAGAGGGAGATATCTAGTGCCATGCTTGTCTCTAGAAAGGCCAGAAAAAAAGAGAAGGATAAGTTATTGGAATAGAAAAAAACTCTCAAGGAGAATCTTTAGACTAAAAGTAATAAACGTGCTAGAGTGAAATCTCAGCTAGAAGTCCCAAGGTGGACCTTGAAGAGGTCAACATGGATGGCCTCCTTTCTGAGGAAAAGAGATTGAAAAGGCAAGGGAGTTGGTACAATGTATATACCTCGAACTTGATCTTGATGAGATGGATTATTTCAAGGTGGGAGTGGATGGACTTTTGTTAGAAGTAATCGATGGAAGAAGAGATATAGACCATCATCTCTCCCAAGGAAACAACTCCCATTGGTGAGGATGGTAGCGTGGCAGACACTTTCTTAATAGAGGTTTCGCCCAAAAATGCACCCTCTTCTAGCATATTAGTTTCCATTTTTTATAAATATTTTGTAATTTATTTGACTAATCTCACACCCCTTGTTAGGGCCTTTTGCATTCCTTCCACTATTTAATGAATTTTGTTTCATTTATACTTTTTTATGATTTTGTTGAACTGGATCTTGAATTTTACTAGAACTTTACTTGTAATTTGGTTTGAATTTCACATTTGTATAGGGTCTCACCCGTAAGCATAGAAGTCCCTGAAGGGTTCTTTCTTATATGCCTTTTGGCTTCATATTTCCACTAGGGTTCTGATGGGTTCCCTATGGGACTTCAGAGCCATACTAGGGTTACGATGGAAACTCTAGGGAACTTTAGAGTCCTACTAAGGTTTTGATGGATACCTCTGAAGGACTGCAGAGTTCTACTAAGGTTTTGATGGATACCTCAATGGACTTCACCGTCCTACTAATGTTTTGATGGATACCCCCGAAGGACTTTATCGTTCTAGTGAGTTTATGCTGGATACTCTGAAGCTTCATAGTCCCATTCTGGTTCTGATGATGAACTATTTGGTAGACTCTGTTTAATAAATCGTTGGCTCCCTAAATGTCCAGATTAACTAATAAAAGTTGAAAGTTGGGAAGTGTTTCTTGTTCGGGCATTGTAGGCGGTAGCAGAGGTCTGAGTGAAGGTTTGTCTAGGTGAAATTGCGTGTAGATCCAGGGAATGAAGTAGGTTAAAACACTATTTGATATGCTTTGGGTCGGACAAAATTTTGCGGCTTGGAATTGACGGAACAATTGTCAGGATTTGGTTGCCATTCCCTTGAAGAAGAAGTAAAATATTCCTAGTAGCTTCGGCGGCAACAACATTTTGTCGTTAGATGGAAGAGCTAGTAACATTGCAAGCTACTATCATTGAGTGATCTGATGTAGGAGAGTTTGAATATGAAATTGACAGAATTGATTAGAAAATGGAAATTTGTGGTTCAATCGAAGGAGATTTAGATATCTATCGCAAGAGATTCAGTAGAATCTGCAAAAGTTAGATTGCGGAGAATCGTAGGAATCAGAAGTCAATTTTTCGTAGAGGGTGTCAATGTTTCGTACTGGAACTAGAGATGACTAGAAATAGAGGGTTCACGGTCTACTCTAGTTGTTCGTAGCTTCCAATACGGTGGGGAGGAGGATGACCTACCCGATTAGCACTCAAATGCTCAAGTCAGTATAAGAGATTGAAAAGTGAAGTTTGAATGAGATTGAATTTGAATACATTTCAAGTGGTTCACTTCCCTTGTTAAATTCACGAGATGGTTGATAATTGCATGCAGGTCATTCGTGATTAATCGAGTTGTTAGCATGATACTCTCATGAGAGGTTATCCGTGACTCGTGGGAAAAGGATACACGTCTGTGTTTAGTAACTTGTTACTTTGTAATTGAATCTTCGTCTTTTAAGTCTTGGAGATGGTCTGAAACAATTGTGAATAATTATAGTTTCTTCATCTCAATCATGGTCTTCCTATTACATTTCTACCATGCTTAATTTCAGTTTTATCAAAACATAGGAAAAAAACGTTTTTCCCTGTTAAAAATGATTTCTATGGTGAAATTGAGGAGAAGCCTAGGTTGAAGTTATAAGATGAGATCTCAAGCTTTGAATGTCAATTACTTGTACTAGAAAAACAAGAACAAAAAAAAAATTAGTTGGTTAATGAGTGAGAAGTTTTCAACAAACAATTTGATTTCAATTTATTGGAACTTAAAAAACTAAAGAAAAACTAGTACTTCCATTCATTGATGTTGAATATATTTTAAAGGAATAGAAGACCATAAAAGAGAAGTAGTCAATTTGAATTATTATGGAAAGGGACTGCACATGATTTACAGTTGTGTGTATAATATTGTCATTATTCATATGCAATTAATCATTCAAAGCTTTCATGGGACCTAAGTACTTGTTCAACTTCAATTATTTTGAACATTAGTCTCAAGAGTAAACCATATAAACCACTTCTTCCTATTATACTTTATCATGCCATATCAGTAATAATCACAAACTCATTTTGTTATATCATTAATTAAATCACTTAATTTTAGATGATATCAAATTTAGTTATCTATGTAACAAAAATTAACCACAATTTTAGTGATTAATCTGATGTCTCATCATATTGATTAAGAATGTTCTTATTACATAAAGAAAATGTAAAAGAATAGTCATGCAAGCCTCATATTATAATCAATATACTACTTTTACAAGACAAAAAGAAACAACTATACAATTACTTTTCTATTAACTTTTTATCCAACATAATACAAAAAATTTAGATGATAACACAGCTATTAGGATCCTCTTCCACGCTAACAGCACCGTAATAAGGATTGTATTGTGGTTTCATTTGATGATTATAATATCCATGTGTTCCATAGAACATGAAAGGATTTATCACAATATTTTCTTTTGTTGAATCCTTAATCTTAGAATCTTCTTTCTTTTTAGGTTCATCTTTCTTTTCTTCTTTAGCTGGTCCAACAGAAATGATTTCAGCATGACAAAACTTCCTTAGCTTACCAACTATTTTTACTGGATCAATATCTCCTATTAAGGTTAATTTTTTGTCTTTCATGTCCATTGAAACTGACTCAACTCCTGAAAGGCCAGAGACTGCCTTCATAGCTTTTTGCTTGATTCTGTCTTCATTTATCTCCAACTTTAACACTACTTTCTGTAACACAAAAAGTTAAGTACTTGTTAGTTAGTTGAAAAAATGGAATACTAATAATTAAAACAAAAATCTATTGGAAATTCTGGCTTGAAATTTTACATGAGAAAAGCAAATTCACCAATTATGTTTTATCTATGATGAAGAAAATAAAAGAGTAGTTTCAATCAAGGTAAAGAACTAACTAACCATCATTGTTATGGAAAGCTTCTGATATGTGAGATGAGAGCACTAAGGTAGAAGAACTCTTGATTCAAATTGTAAGCGAAGTGAAAGGAAGAGATGATATTTGAAATTGAAAACAAGTTATGAAGTGAAGATGCTTGTTGGAGGGTTTTTATAGTAATGAAAGACGAGTGATTGATGAGATAGGAAGGGTCAACGTAAACAAGTCAAGACAAGTAGTGTGTGGTTTTCTACGAAACTGAAGAAGCAGATATAAATGACTTTTCTATTCTATAATTTGTTTGATTTCTAAATTCCAATATACCGTTCTTTCGAAGAACATTGCAACCTTCATAAAGGATTTTATTAGACAGTAAATATTAAAGTGGAAAATTTATTATTTTACTTATAACCAATTCTTCAATACACTATAGTTGGATTGATGATGCATGTAACTTAAGAATGTTAGTTTTTGTTATGTGAATTTTGTTATTCTAGAAAATGGCGCCCTAACTCTTTTAAATAGGAGAGTTGGTCAACAATTAAAATGTTAGAGTGATTATGAGACATACATAACCGTTAGATGGATCGTGAGATGTGGATGACTGTTAGATGGTGCGAAATGTAAAATATGTCCATCCTCGTATTGATTTTCCCCTTTCTTTGTACTGGACTTTCATGAATTTTGTGTGTAAAAATATGAACTCTTTGACCGGATAAGAGTTTCTTATCCCGACCTCCTTGATTTCTGTTTTAGTGCACTTCGTGAAAATCCTCTCTCATGAGGTGTTCAAAGGTATATAGGAGTTAAATTCTAAACGAGGCCTATGCTCAAGATCCTCTCTAGATTTTTCGAAATCTTTCTCTGACGTTTTACTAGATTCGAGATTCCTCAGTCCCTTATTGCCTCCATTGACCAACAGTTTCTCCTCATAGTTAATGTAGGGTTGCACCCTACTCAACAAGTCTTTCGGGTTATGAGCCTCCTTGCACCCAACATTTTGAGGCTTTCATCTGATCCTCCGACCACTACTACAATTTTATCTTATAATAGCACTACTTTAATAGCACTTTTTAGTGAACCGGTATTAAAATTTGACAAGAAAACCAATAATAGCGCTTTTTGGTCGGGCGCTATCAAAGATCGGCCTCTATAAAAACCCTTACTTTGAAATCCCGTGTTGACAAAAATATTAATAATTAAAAAAGGGTTTTATTAGCGCTTTTTGATCAAACGCTATTATAATGATGCCCCTTTGTTATCGCTTTTTTATAAAATGCTATGATAGCAATGCCTCTTTGTTAGCGATTTTTAAAAGCGCTATTACAGGTATGTCTAGCAAAAACTACAAAAACTCGCGAAACAAATTTCTTTAGAAATTGAACTCTTTTCATTCCACCTTGTTCACGTACTTCACCCTTCCATCTTTCTATCCTTAAACCTTCTCCCTAAAAAATTCACGCATCAAACCTTCTTCATCATTCAAACTTAGAACACTCGCCTTCTTTATCATTTCAACTCATAGCCCTCTTTTCCCGTCAAATTCAGCCCCCATTTTGAATCTCAAAAACCCTAAAACCAAAATTAACTGTACCCATAAATCAAATATCCTAAAATCAATTCAATCTACGTTCCAAAGTCTTTTGATTAGTTTCTAGAAATATTTACAAAGGTTCTTGTATCTCTCTGTCTCACCGTTACTGTATTCGATCTCACCTTACTGTGTAGCCGTATTTCGTCATGTTGCCCTCCATAGTAGTTGTCCTTGTCAATTTGCATTATTGTTGGTTGAGCTTCGTCATTCTGTTCTTACAAGAAATCCCATAAATCATCTAATCTCGCTCTTGTCTAGCTCTTTTGTTGCAATACTCGAACACTACAACTCTTTTGTTGCAATACTCAAACACTACAACTCTGACACAAAGAATATGTAAGTAAATCCTCACCTATGAATATGTCACAGTACTTTTCAAATTATATCTCGAAATTCATCTTATTTTGTTTAAGGATTTGGGGTTTTTGATAATTAGGGATTTCTAATTGTGATGTTTTGTTTTGTTTGTTTTTGAAACGGAATTGTGTTAATGTAAACTGGGATATGGAATCTAGAAGATCCTTCCAAAATCTGTCATATCTGATTTTGAATTTGATCTTTGTGGCTTTTGAATGAATGAAAAAGAAGGAAATGAATCTATTTAATGGAAGGAATGGCTACTTTAGTTTGTGTTTTGTGAGAGTATAGAAGTCTTATTTTTCTGTTTCAGGATAAGAAATTAACTTTACCAACAGATGCAGATGATGACCAGCCCTCTCATCCTGTTGAAGCTGAAATAAAATGATCTCATCAAGTTAATTTCTATGGTTTGAGGTGAAAATCACTTGTACATTTTTTTGTTTGTTTTCATTATGGGGGAAGCAAAGTTATTGAAACACTAGTTGATTATCTGCAGGCTTGAGAAGCTTTCGAAAGATCCAAGTAAAGGAAATGCATGGCATTCTGGTCACATTGCTTTTGGAAGATATCAATTTTTAATTGTAGTAACCTGTAAGTCTCATAAATAAACATCTTGATACTTGCAACTAAGATTTTTATATGCCCAAACGAAATTCCAATATTAAAATATTGATTTAAAGTCAGTTTCTGGGCTGTGTATAGCTATGGTAGTTTTCCTTTAACATCAGAGTCCGCTGCACAAGTCATTATCTCCTATATCTTGACACGCTTACAGTTCTCTCATGCTGGTTGCAGAAATTAAGAACTACATCATATAATAGACAAGAAGGTTCTAATACAATGCGGGAGTTCTCTAGGAGTGGGAGCGAGTACATGGCAGTAGGTGAATCGGCTTCCCCGAAGGCAACAGATCCCATGAGGAAAGTTTCAGTTGTACCTCTTGTGTTTCTCATATTCTATGAGATATCAAGAGGACCTTTTCGTGTGGAGGTTACTAAGAAAGCAACTGGTCCTTTGTTAGATTACTTGGATTTTCGGTTTTTCCGTTCATATAGTGTTCCTGAAGCTTTGATTTTCGGAATCTCAATTATTGGGACTCCATAAGAACTTTTCCCGGTGATGTTGAAAATCCATAGAAAACACTTCCGAAAGGCTTGTTTTCCGCGTTGATTCTGGTTTTTGTGGCGTACTTCTTTCCTCTTTTGAATTGTACAGGTGCTCTTCCTGTTCAGCGCGAGTTATGGACTGACGGTTACTCCTCTAAAATTGCGATGATCATCGGAGGAGTGTGGTTGAGATGATGGCTTCAAGCTGCAGCTACAATGAACATGGGAATGTTTGTTGCTAAAATGAGCAGTGACTCCTTCCAACTTCTAGGACTGGCTGAGAGGGGAATGTTGCCAGAGTTTTCACCAAGAGGTCTCGCCACGGGACATCTCTTGCAGGAACGCATTTTTCAGCCTCTGGTATAATTTTACTATCGTGGCTGAGTTTTCAATAAATATATCTGCAGAAAACTTCATGTATTGTATTGGTATGATTCTAGAGTTTATTGCTTTCATATTGTTGAAGATCTAACACCCGAATGGACCTCGACCTTACAAGGGGCAGAAAATGCATTAAAGAGTAAGTTTTCATACTATGCTTAATTAGGTACAATCAGGTATTCCTCATCCACATGATTCACCGAAACCTATGATTTTTCATTTGTTGTAGCTATAAAGTTCTTATCAGCAGAATTAAAAAAGGGGTGGGTCCAGGAGCTCTTAACAGAAATTAAATTGATTTATAATATATAACATGAAAATATAGTGAAATTGTATAGATTGTGTGGAAGACAATCATAGGAATTTTGTATATAGCTATTTGAGTACAACGGCCTATCACAAACTTTTCTTGGCCATAGTTCAGAGATGATGCTTCTTTCCAAGATCTGCTACTTCTTTTGCTACCATGTCTTTCACTTTTATATGTTGGAATTCAATAATGCTTTTTTAATTACTAAGTAATAGTTTTTACAAATGGTGTATCTTAACTAATGTGAATGTTGCAATCTCATTTTTGGAGTTAAAAACATATGCATGATTAATTTATTGTAGCCATTCTGAGTTCTTCAATTTTCATTATTTGTAGTATTTCTTTGTATCGTTAGTATCTTTCTTGAATGTTAGCTTTCATGATTGTTAACTTTCTACTTTTTATTTGAGATAATATTGACCTAAATAATTTTATAAATTTTATTATTTATTTATTTATTTATTTTATTTGTGTCATGCAGGTATAGTCAAGAATTCAATTAATGTGAGAAAGTTAAGTGAATTGAGTAGTGCCAAGGACTACCAAACATTCTGAAGTGCATTCATCTTTTTATCAATGAAATTATAAAAATGAATGATTTAAAAAAATTGGTATGTATTTTCTTTATGAGTTACAATCTTAAAGTTATGTAAGAAAATATTTCATTTTGGATCATTTATGTTATGTCTTTTTTTAAATGAATAAAACTTTGTATAGTTTGTTAGTTAGATATGGAAATTAGGATTCCAAGAAGACTTGGAAACATTATGTATTTAGGCAGCATACACTGTTTGGAAATCATAAGACCAAATAGAAATGCTAGTATCATGTTAAAATTGGAACTAGGTTCTTTTTAATATTTGTGAAATACTATATCTAATAAAGGAGGATGTGAATGCCTAAAGCGAATTTTACTTTGTGAAAAATCACTGTTCTATAGTTAGAAAACTTTACATTGGGTTACTGTAAACATCTTTCTTTTATTTAAAAATGGCCGTTTTTAATAGCGCTTTTTAGAAAAACGCTATTAAATAAAGGGTCTATGATAGCTTTTCATGCAAAAACGCTATTAAATCTTGATAAAAAACATGCATATTAGCGCCAATCAAAGATATGATAGCGTTTTTATGAAAGTGCTATTTAAAACTTCACTTTTTATAGCGTTTTTATAAAAGTGCTATTAAAAACTTCACTTTTAATAGCGTTTTAAAAGTGCTATTGTATATAGTCAACCTACAATTGCAGGAGCTTTAATAGCACTTAAAAGCGCTATTAAATTCCAGAAAAGCGCTATTAAAAGACATTTTTGGCATATTGGACGGTCATTGTGATCTTGGTGAACTAGTCGATGTACCCATGTAGGGTTTCCTTCTTGCCCTAAGTTGTTGGTTGTCTCTTCATGGCAGTGAAATAGGTGGTGAAAGTCTCACAAAGTTCTAACTTCTAACCAAGAATCTATGATTCAGTTTATAAGGGACTTAAGTTTGAATTTTATGTCTTAGCATGTGTGATAGTAGTCTAATTGTCCACCCACGTGCTCGTTAGTGTTCCCGTTTCCATTATAACTCTTTAGTTTCAGGGGTTTCTAGTGTCCAGTTTGTGGATGGTCAACAGGTTCTTCTTCCTCATTTGAGTGGGGGATCCTTCTTCCTTTCGTCCCCTTCTTGTCGATCCATGGTTCTTTTTGGGAGTGTGGTTGCCTCTCCCTTTAGGATCAAGAGAAGAAGTGTGACACTTGTATCTTCGGTGATCCGAGGATTTTTAGACCTCTTTTACGTTTTTCTTGGCTCGACAGCCTTTGGAAATGTTGCCTCCTAAAATTTTTGGTTAATTGGAATAGTGTTGTGCAAGCTCACTTTTATCTGAGTAAATTTGTCTACGAGAGCTTGAGAATCTTGCTGCTGAATCATCTAGAACATGTCGTTCAGTAACTCATGAGCTCCTTGTGGACAAAAACTAACGTGTAAAAGATGAAAGTCGGTGACTGCAGGAGGTAGAGCTGGGATGACGAAAGGTTTCGGCCCATATGTCCAATTGTAAAGAAGAATTGACGAATCGAGGAAACTTAGGGGCTCCAGAACAGTTACAGGTTGTGCGAGATTTGGTGGAGGAGGAACATAAGAAGTAGATGTTAAGTTTGACCGCCATTTCTTTGTGGAGGTGTGCAAAGATTTCCCGGTGCTTCAGCGGTGGTGGTAGCTTGTCGTTGAGCGGAGAAACGAGTGGCTTTCAATGGTGTCATTGCTTAATAAATTTGGTGAGAGGAATCTGACTGCTAACTTTGACGAGATTAACTCAAAATGAATATTTATGCTTCAATTGAAGGAGATCTGGATTTGATTAAATTAAATTTGAAATCATTGGACTTAGTAGTCAAAGGTTGATTCCCACTAAGACGATAATATTATGGACGAGAGAAAAACTATGATCGGAGAGGTTGAACTGACGTTGTGTTATGGTTATCCATGGTCCGGACGCGGATGAGAGGGGCTGACATGTACGGTTATTCAATAATAGAGTGAGATATGTAGTGTCAATCAGTAATAGAGTTCATATCTTGAAAAGGGCACACTCTCATTTAAATAGGAGAGTCAGTTAGCAACCGAAACGTGAGAGTGAGCATGAAGAGAATGGTTGTTAGATGAATCTAGACGGTGATGACAAGTTTCACAAGTGAGATGATTTGGTTAGTGCGAAAAGAAATATCAGTCCATCCTCGTCTTGATTTGCCCTTTTTGAGGATTTAACCTGCCACCCCCAGTTATACCTGACACCCTCACATATTGCTTGCTTTAACCGTTATTCCCTTGCCTAAAGTTATCGATTTCATAAAGTATGAGTAATATCGAAAATTTCAAAATACATCAGAAATTTCGAAATTTTTTTTGAAATTTCCAACAAAAAATCATAACTTGCATGAGCTTTTATCAAAAAATTTCGATAAAACTCTTGTATTTTAAACTAGAAATTTCGAAATGTATTAGTTTTTACCGAAAATTTCAAAATTTATGGTAAATATTCTTGTAATTTTTACCAAAACTTTTAAAATGAGTTTTTATTAGATATTTCAAAAACTCTAGTAAAATTTAATACCAGATATTTGGTCTGGTACCAGAAATTTCACATTAACGATCGAAAATTTTATTCGCACTTTTGACTCAAATTTATTCATGGACATTTTGAGAAATAGTAAAAAATATGAGGGTGCTAAATATAACTAGGGTGACAAGGTGTGAGGTATAACTGGAGTTGGCAGGTAAAATTTTGACAATTTCTTTATAGACTCCTATGGCTTCTTAGGAACCCGCGGAGAAATTCCGTAAATATCCCTATATTTCAGAAGTGCATCTCTAAATGCACATTTTTTTGAAAAAAAAAGATGATTTCGGATGTGCGCATCTGAAAATGCCATTTTTTAAAGAAAAAAAATGCATTTGGAGATGCACTTCCAAAATTACCCCTTAGGATATTTCGGAAATGCACTTCCGAAATATCATCAAGCATAAACAACTCCCTTTTTGCTCTGAATACCTGGTGATTTCACAAACATAAGCAGCAAACACCGATTCACAATATCACCATCATTGCATATCATAACCTTTTCAACCTATCACATAGATTAGAACCTCCATACTCACCCAACCAATTGAAACCCATCAATTTGTGGATCCACCTCTTCGTTGGTATCTTTTTTGCATTTTTAGATGTTTGCTACCACAAAATTTAAAATTCTTGCTTTTATGTTTGATTTAGACTGTCATTGAGATTTGGAGTTCAATTTTGGATCATTGAATTTGAGGTTGTTGTTTGTTGATTTTGAGAATTTGGGTGGTTGGTTCAATGTTTGAAAGAAGAAGAAGCCATGACCATGGAGGGTTTTCGTTTTCGGAGATGCATATCCAAAAACACCAAAAAAATAGATGCTTTTGGATATGTATCTCCGAAATAATTGTAAATGTAAAAAATGAATAATTTCGGAGATGCATCTCTAAAATTTAAGGGTATTTTGAGGTTTTTAGCATGGGTCTTCACTCCATAGAATATTGTCAAAAAATTTTGTCCCTTTCCAGTGTTGGACCTTCATACTTTTTAGCCTTTGGACCGGTTCAAAAGAGGAATAATTTTAAATAACGCGTTGAAATAAATCATATAGTACTAACTAGACCATTGTCATTGTCACAAAGAAGTGTCAAATTAATTAATGTGTACAAAGTTCAAAGGCAGAATATTATATGAAAATTATCATTCTTCTGGTAAATGTTTATATAAAAAGTTCAAACAGATCAGATTGCTTTCACACGCAATAATCAAAACAGATGAGTTTCTTCTATCTTAATAATGAGTTTTATTTTATATTCAGACATAAAAATGTAGTAGTAATCTCTGCAATTTTTTATCTATAAAAAAAAAGTTTATACCATACAACTTGCACCTTATTTGATTAAAGATGGATTTTTGGAGGATACATAAACTTGCTTTTATTATATAATATGAAATTTATAATAAAATAATGTTAATGTAAAATTATAATTTCAACTGAGTTAGACCATTTACAAAAATTATGATATATTTTAGAGTTAAATAAATTTTTGATCCCTATAAATATTATAATATTTGAGGCTCCTAATGTTCCAAAGAAGCATGACTAATTCCCCAATGCAAAGTTGTCTGTTTCCTTCACACCACATAAAGCTTACAATAAGCTCCTCCTAATCCTTTTAAACTTTTATTAAAAGTTGGTTAGTAATTTATCATATTTAAGCATCCAAATGAAACACCTCACCCGGTCTTAGACTTTCATTTTCCAAATGTTTTTCCAACTACTACCAATGGTTTCATCTTTCCTTACCATGCTTACATACATAATTTGTAATTTCTAATTTGTAATTAATAATTTATAGTTATTTAAATCTCTGTAACCGCCAAATTTTGTAATTAAGTATAAATTTTTTTAAATTCTTCACTAAATAATTCTATAACTGATTTCCAAAATGTCCCAAACAATTAGTTATTAATATTAGGAGTTAATTAGCATTTTCTATCTCTAAATCTATTAAAATATAGGGTTAAATAAATTTTTGATCCCTATAAATATTGCATTTCCATTTTTAGCCCCTCATGAGTTTTGACAACGGTTTTAGCTGATTTTAGCAACGGTTTTTTCATAAAAACCGTTGCCTAAAAACAGGGAGTGAATTGGATTTTTTTTCTCTATAGATTTGACTGCTTGGGTTGATTTTAAATGTGAGAAAGCAATAGTTGAGTTAGTTTTTGGCCGGTTGGTTGTCGTAGTTTATGGTTTTGGTGTAACATGGAGATGCATGACGTGAATTATCATAGACATTTGTTTTCGGAAATCTATGTTCAAAGAATAGTGGAAGAGTATGGGGAAGCTATGAAGAACAATGTCATTGTTGCTCGTGGTGATAAATTATTTGTGGTTATGGTTGGAGGGAAACCTCTAGAAGGAAATTGGGTCAAGCTTAATACAGATGGAGCTTGTATTGTAGGAAGAGCGTCAGGATGTAGAGGTATTATTCGAGATATGCATGGTGATTATAAGAGATATTTTTCAAAATATATTGGGGAATGCAGTGCCCTTAGAGCGAAATTATGCAGAATATATGAAAGGATATTCCTCATGAAGAAATTAGGTTTTCAGAAAGTAGAGTTGAAAATTGATTCCTAAATCATTGTCAAAATGCTTGAAACAGGCAAAGTAAAAATTATGGGTGGAGTTTCGATGGTCAATCAAATTTTACTTCTCATGGAGAGGAATGAAGACGTGGAGGTTATACATTCCTATAGAAAAGCGAAGAAAAGTTTCATATCCTAGACCCGACGACTCCAAAGATGGTTTGGGACAAACTGAAGAGCCAATTATGTCAAAGATGTTGATGAATAAATTATTCGCGAAGCTGCGACTATACTGTTTGAAGATGTTGGAAGGATTTGATTTAAAATATTTCAATGTCTTCAACAACATAATCACCTATCTGTGAGGCTTGTAGTGAAGTTTCATGACAAAGATAAGGCAATTATCTTGCTCTAGCCTTTACCCGGCTCTTATGATTTGGTGACAACTCTTACATATAGGAAAAACAATATCACTCTTGATTTGATTGCTTGTACACTTTTGTCTTATTCTTAAAGGAGACAACGTGTATAGGAACAAATTCAAGGTGACAGTCTATTTGTGAAAGGGGGTCAAGATCGTGGACAAAACAAGGTTAATGGAGATTATGGAAACAAGAGGTCTAAATATAGAAATCGTGAAACAATTGAGTGTTATAGTTGCAAATTGATCAGTCATTGGAAGATGGACTATTCAAATCAAACAAAAAATATGGTTCATCTAGTTCTGCAAATGTGGTTCAAACTAATGATTATGGCAATGAAGTAGATATACTATGTGTTTCATCCAACAAATGCACATAAGTGTGGATTCTTGACTTTGGTTGTGCTTACCACATGGCGATGCATCAGGAATGGTTCTCTACATTCAGATCGGTAATTTTGGATTTGTTTATCTTGGTGGTGATAAAGCATGTACTATCACTAAAACGAAACAATTTAAAATTGCTATGGACGATGGTGATGGCGAATATTGAACAAACTCACATATATTTCAGAGTTGAGGAAGAATTTGATTTCCTTAATACTCTATAGGAAAATATTTTCTCCTACAAGCAACATGAGGGAGCATTTATGTTTGGGCATTTCTTTATAAGCAACACTTGTGAAAGACACGCCACATATTTATCACATATTTACTTAAAACCTTAAGATAATATGTGTATTGTGGATTCTAATCTCTACTTTTTTTAATTAATGAGAGATTTCGCGATAACATGATGTACCGTATAATTGGCCTAAACTCAAATTGTACTTGTAATTTCTATGATTTTCATGTAGCCGCTATAGAAAGTCTTGAAGAGAATTTGAATTTCAAGATGAAAAGTGGAGAATGTTGTCTATCTATGTAAGATAAAAAGTAACACATGTACTCTACATCAATTAATTTGTTTATAAGAAAATAATAATACTCGACGCCACTGGCCTAGACTTTTGCATACGAACACCCCTTTGGAGAGGAGGAAATCAAAACGGCAATATGGAGTTGTGACGGTTCTAAGAGTCCGGGCCCGGACGGTTATTCCCTTTCGTTTTTCAAGAGAGGATGGTCTTTTCTAAAACACGATTTGGTGGCTTGCTTTAGAGATTTCCACTCGGGGGCAGTTCTTTCTAAATCCATAACGTCATCTTTCTTGGCTTTGATTCCTAAATTGGATAATCTGTTGGAGCTTGACGACTATAGACCAATTTGCTTGGTTGGGAGCATTTACAAGATATTGTCAAAACTATTGGCGCGTAGAATCAAAAGCATTATTGGAAAGGTCATATCTCCAAGCCAAAGCGCTTTCGTTCCAGGTAGGCAATTACTAGACGGGGTATTGGTGGCCAATGAGTTGGTGGATTTCGCGACCAAGGAAAATAATAGTTGTTTTCTTTTCAAGGTCGACTTCGAGAAAGCCTATGATAAGGTAAGTTGGTTGTTTCTTCGTTTTATGCTCTTATCCATGGGGTTCGGGGAGAAGTGGATGAACTGGATGGAAGCGTTGATTTTTGTGAGCAATATGTCGGTGTTGGTGAATGGTAGTGCGACGAGGGAGTTTAAAGTGGAGAGGGGGTTGAGACAAGGAGATTCGATCTCTCCATTTCTTTTCGTCATTGTGGCGGAAGGATTAAAGGGTTTGATCAACAAGGCGGTGGTGAATGGCTCTTATGCAAGATTTTATTTCAATAGAAATTGCTTTGTAGACGTCTTACAATTTGCCGACGATACGCTTTTAGTGGGAGACGGTAGTTGGAATCACCTTTGGGCCATTAAAACGGTTCTAAGGGGGTTTGAGCTAATTTCGGGGCTTGGTATCAACTTCCATAAAAGCAAACTTATCAGCATAAACATCAATTCAAATTTCATGGAAGTGGCTACGACGTTTTTAGCTTGCAAACGAGAACACAAGGAGTTTTTGTTCCTCGGTATTCCTATTGGTAGTAATCCTAGGAGGATTGCCACTTGGAACTCGCTTTTGAGGAAAATCAAGAAGAGGTTAGCTAATTGGAAAGGAAGATTTCTAAGCTTTGGAGGTAGAATAACGCTTCTAAAGTCGGTTCTTGGTAGCTTGGCGATATTCATGTTATCTTTTTACAAGGCTCCAAAGTTTGTCGTAAAGGAGATAAAGAAAATTCAGAGCAATTTCTTGTGGGGCAAAACGGAAGAGAAAAGAAGCATTCATTGGGCGAGTTGGGATACGGTATGTTCAGCGGTAAAAAATGGGGGATTGGGATTAAGAAGGATAGAGGACTTTAATGTGGCGCTCCTATGTAAATGGAAATGGAGGATTCTAGCGGAACCGGATTCGGTTTGGCACAGCGTTTTGAAAGCTAGATACGGAGACTTAGCGCTTTCGGTGACTTTCGGAGGACGAAGAGGCAAGGGGAATGGTTCTTTTTCTTCTTGGTGGGATGACATCCTTAAGCTAGAAAAATTCATTGAGAAGGATTTCTTTAACTATTACTGTAGGCATACAGTAGGCAATGACTTCGGTGTATCTTTCTGGAGGTCCTTTTGGTTGGAAGCATGAATCCTCATGGATCTTTTTCCTGTGCAGTTTTATGTCTCCAAATTGCAAGACGTATCCATAGCGGGAATGGGCGGATGGAACAATGGTATTTGGCATTGGGGAGATTTCGGTGTTGAGATAGAAGCAGTCGATAGTGCTGATTGCGTTAATGAGCTGCTGCGTATGAAGATCTTGCTGCGCCATCAGCAGCCGGCCCACAACAGCAGGAACGTTGTGGCGTGGCTCAAAGAGCCTGACAGCTGTTTCTCAGTCAGCAGCTGCCACAAGAATATTTGCGATACTCGTGTGCGGTATGGTCCGAAGGAAAAATACGATTCTGTCTTAGTGAATGTGTGGAGGTTAGAGGTTCCCGTCAAGATCAAAGCTTTCGGTTGGAAATGTTTTACCAACATTCTTCCAACAAAAGTCTTACATTATTATAGAGGTATCATTTCTTCTAATAACTCTTGTGTTTTTGTGGCCGGAACAGGGAAACTTCGCTTCATTCCATCTTGCATTACCACGCCGTGGATTTGGTTTGGAAAGATGTCGCCGCGTGGATTGGAACGATTATAAAGCGTGAAATTTTAAAGAAAGTTTCTCGAAATGGGCGTCGTTTTGCAAGCTTTCGGAAGTTAGGAGAGATAAGGAGGGAGTGGTGTGGCTGGCTACTTGTTGGTTTATTTGGTTGACTAGAAACGAGATAGTGTTCCGAGGAGATACGTGGAACATATCGGATATCGTGTGGGGAATCAAGACGTTGTCTTGGAGATGGGCTTTCATAGGAAAAATTAGGCAATCCAATTGCAATTTTTACGAATTTAGTAAAAATCCTTTGTTTTACTTATCGTAGCTTTCAATTAGCGTGTAATTTTTCTTCTCGAGTTAGTGCTCGGTTTCTTTGTAGCTCTATGGAGAACTCTTGTTCCCTTATTAATGGATTCTTGCTTTTTTTTTTTTTTAAAAAAAACAGTTGTCAATAGTATACTCACCTCATATTATAATCAATATACTACTTTTACAAACAAAAAGAAATAAATATACAATTACTTTTCTATTAACTTTTTATCAAACATAATACACAAAATTTAGATGATAACACAGCTATTAGGATCCTCTTCAACGCTAACAGCACCGTAATAAGGATTGTATTGTGGTTTCATCTGATGATTATAATAACCATGTGTTCCATAAAATATGAAAGGGTTAATCACATTTTCTTTTGCTGAATCTTTCTTATCATCTTCCTTCTTCTTAGGTTCATCTTTTTTTTCTTCTTTAGCTGGTCCAACAGAAACGATTTCAGCATGACAAAACTTCCTTAGCTTAGCCACTACTTTTACGGGATCAATATCTCCTATTAGTGTTAATTTATTGTCTTTCATGTCCACTGAAACTGATTCAACCCCTGAAAGGCCAGAGACTGCTTTCATAGCTTTTTGCTTGATTTTGTCATCATGTATATCCAACTTTAACACTACTTTCTGTCACACAAAAATGAACTAGTTGTTAGGACAAAGCAAAGATTCAAAATTCAGTCTTGAAATTTTAAAAAAGAAAAGAAAATTCACCAATTATATTGTAGCTGTGATAAAGAAAATAGAAGAGTACGGTTTTAATCAGGGTAAAGAACTAACTAACCATCATTGTTACGGAAGCTTGCGATATGTGAGAGGAGAGCTATAAGGTAGAACAATTATTGATGCAAAATGGAATAGAATTTAGAGACGCTGTGAAGATATGAAGTGAAGAAGTAATTGTTGGAGGGTCTTTATAGTAATGAAAGAAGAGTGATTGATGACAAAGGAAGGGTCAACGTAAGCAAGTCAAGACAAATAGTGTGTGGTTTTCTACGAAACTTAAGCAGCAGATATAAAGGACATTTTTCCAATATAGTTCCTTCGTGGAACACTGGAACCTACATATACCAAATTCAGGTGAGATATTTAATATTTTAGATATGACTCGTTCTCTGGTGGACCTAATTAACTGGGTTTATACTTAAAAGGCTTAAATGTAGATTCTTATTTTGATAATTTTCATTTTAATTTTCTACTTTACAATTTAGTTTTTTTGGAAGTCTATTTTATAATTTGTGTAATTCTTTTTTTTTTTTAGAAGTGGCAATGATTGATTAGAACATAAATAGTATTTTCCAGTCCCGCCACTAATATCAATAATTTAATAAATAATTTATTTAAATATTTAAAATTGATATATGTTGAAGTAAAATCCAAATTCAACATATTTTAGATTTGCATTTTAATTTAATTTGAGTTGCATTTAAATTTGGTATATTGTATAAATATTGAAGTTAGTTTCAGTTCGTTGTAGTATGAGAATTCATATTTTCAGTTTTCAATAAGAGATAGAAAGTAATTAAGTTACGGTTTCTCTCTTTTTTCTCTCACTTTTTTCATCTTCATCTTCAACCTTATACACCAACAATTGGTATCTAGAGCTCCAGATTGATTCATAGGGAAACACGAGTGTACGTGAGGCGTGTGTGATTGAT
Organism: Vicia villosa; assembly: GCF_029867415.1. Lineage (NCBI taxonomy): Eukaryota > Viridiplantae > Streptophyta > Magnoliopsida > Fabales > Fabaceae > Vicia > Vicia villosa. The sequence goes on along the minus strand of NW_026705169.1, from coordinate 494,526 downwards.
TTTATTTCTTGAATTTGCGTTGAATTTACGATCGAAATCAGAAGAGAATCACATTTCTTGATTCTGTGCGATTGGGAAACACAGTGTTGGTGAGATCTAAGTGAATTTGCACAAGAACGAAACGAATGACGAAAATGGAAGCTTGAACATAAAGATTCCAATATTTTATGGAAAGAACTATAATCAGTGGATGATTCAGATGTGTGTGTTGTTTGGCGCTCAAGATGTTATTGATCTCGTCAATGACGGTTACATAAGTTTAGTATTCTCCCTATTTAATTTATTAAATTTTCTGGTAATGGCATTTGAGTTGATTGAAATAGTATGTTATTAAGGTAAACATTGTTGGGTAGATTTGATTAATTGAACTTACATAAGATGTAATATGAAATTATTTATGTGAATTGTCGATATTACAAAGGAATACACAATTAGTCGGATAATTACGAATTTGTAATGTTGAAGTATGCCTTAAAACCTTAAGTGATGAAGAGAAAGAAAAAATATTTAGAGATTATAGAAACCAAAAAGGCGTAAATGCATCTATAAGGCAATTAGAATGTGTTGGAACCACGGGTAGGTAATCCGAATGGATGGATGGAGGAGAGGGACGACATAGTCGTGATGGTGGCGTCAGGGGGCAAGGGGGTTGAAACAGTATGGGCATCGCAGTGGTGGTGGAAAATGACGGTCGTCAGGGGTGTCAGACGATGAAGGTCCAGTAGACGGGGCTTTGGGTCTTTGGTGGCACGTAGGTACTTCGGAAGGCGGTAGGTAAGTGAAATTTCTGGTTAATCTGCAGTAGTTTGGGTTTTCGGTCATAATTTCCATCCCAAAATAATCAAATTGAGACGGAATTTAAGGCAATTCTCCGTCAAGAAGTCTTTAATAAAAATATTTTTTTATTTGGGACAACGTATAATTTTCATCCCCGATTAGGAACGAATGAACTATTTAAGTCCCAAATTTTAGTATTAAAAAAGCGGGAATCTTGGTGCCAATATTGTGACAAAAAAATATGATTATTTTCCGTCTCAATTTTCTATATTATATACTTATTTGATATATATATATATATATATATATATATATATATATATATATATATATATATATATATATATATATATATATATATATATATGAGAACGTAAGAATGAATCTGAATTATTAGATTTTAAAATAAATGGTGGAGAATGTGTGTCCTTTTTTTCTCTCTCCTCCATTATTAAAATAAAGGCTTAATTGTAACTTTAGTTCTCCTATTTTGTTTTTTTCTTGATTTTGATTCCTATATTTTAAAAATCATTATTTTAGTCCTCTTTTTAAGTTTTTTGTGCAATTTTCGTCCCCCCATTTTGCTTTTTTTTTTTTGCAAAAGTAGTCCATATTTTTGTCTTTTTCTCAACAGAAAACTCAAAAGGGAAACCAAAATTGTGGTTTTAAAAATAGGGGGACCAAAATCGAAAAAAAGACAAAATAGCGGGACCAAAATTGCAATTAAGCCTAAAATAAATGATGGAGGAGAGAAAAAATAATGACACTTAATTTTCAGTATTTGTTTTAAAATCTAATGGTTTAGATTCATTCTCATGTTCTCACATAAAAATAACATTCTCATATGATATGTTCCCTATATACACACTCACACACACACACACACATAAGTTTAGGATTCCTACTGCTTATCCTAGAGAGGCTAGTGTAAATTTCTAAGATTGTGTCTGGAATTAGGGAAACCCTTGGAGATATCTAATGTGATTGGAAACACTTATAAATACCTTAAGTTTGTGTGATTCATATACGGAGAATAGAAGAGATTGCGAACACTTTGATATAATACAATCTTTTTCTTTAGTAACAACTCTTAAGAGTATAGTGAATCAGAGAACTTCTCTCTTCCCCAAAATATATCTTTTGATCAAACTAGGAAAACAAATTATGGTGTTTATTTTCTTTACTTTATCTTCTTCTACCAAGTTAAATTTTTGTCTCATTACATAAAGAGTTATTATTTCTTAAACGTGTCATTATCTCGTGTCTCAGGGATAAAGTTCTAAGGGAATTTTCCGGTGAGAAGACTTCAACTTTCATCTAATAAAATCTTGAATAGTTATATATGAACAAGTTTTGGCTCACAGGTTGTGTCTAAAACACAAACACTACTCATTCTTGATGGTACAGAAGAAATTTATAATGGAGCAGTTGATAGAATTTCTAAAGATCATTGATGATCTTGAGAATAAGTTATGGGATTTAAGGTCAAGGCATGATGGATTGTGTTTATTTTTAATGAGTTTCACAAAATACAAGGGATAAAAACGCATGTGAGCGCTGAGTAGTCATTGAGTTTCTAGGATAAAGTTATTTCTAAATAAGCTTCCCTGTTTGGTAGGTGTTCATTTAAAGAAGTAGACTTTGAAAAACTTACACAAGTCTGGAGTAGGAAGAGTATAACTTACTCTATTTTGAAGGTCATCAAAACTTTTCTTATTGTTCAAATCAATATAATTCAGTTTAATGATAACATTTTGGATTGTGTCTTAATGACTAGCTAAAAGGTAGGATGACTCATGAGCTATTGAGAGTGAAACATGAAGGATCAAAATTCATCAACCACAAATGTATTACTTTTACTGAGTTCTATCATGTAAAGAGGAGTAAAGACCCAGGGATGAGGTTTATAGAAACTATGATGGAGAAGACTCGATATGAGGGGAGGTTCATTCTATTCATACTAGTAGTAGTGATCAAACAATTACAAAGGCCTCTAATTATCATTTTACTCATGATACGGTAAAGAAGGTTGATTGTACTATCTCAATGGGACGATTATGACCTTGGGTGTTATGATTTGAATGTGGCTGAAGAGTTGCAAAACTAAAAAAAACATAGACCTTTAGAGAGGCATTCAAAGCATGTGGAGTAAAAAATGGTTGAAAAACCATACTTGTGAGTTTCTTAGGCTACTAAAGTAGAAAAATGTTACAAACAAGAGTTAATCCTCAAACATCAGAATGAATAAGATCAATTGACTTAACACCTTTAGTAAGACTCAAAGGAAAAGTAATCCAGTTGTGCTTAGAATGCTAACAATAATATACAAGATGTTAAAAGGAGAAATAATCTTTAAAATATGTTGAGAATATAAAATGTCATGTGATGAGGGGCACCACAATCAAGGGTCCAAGAACTCTTTGAGTAAGTATCAACAAAATTAAAAGGACAAATCACAATAGGTCTATTTTTTTAACCATATTGATTGATCTTTGCAAAAATGTCTTTTCAAGAGATCAAGAAGGTAAAAAAAATTCCACACAAATCATAGGCGGATGCACATTGAGGCACACTGTGGCTTTAGCCACACCAGAATTTATCTTTTTTTTCTTTATATTATAATATTACACTTGAGTATAATTTGTTTTTAGGATACATGAGCTGAAAAAGTGTGTTGCCAATTAGAAGTCTTTTGTTACCATACAACTTATAACAACTAACAATTATAGTAATCAAATGAGGGACTAAAAGGGAGTCATCAAGACTTGTCACGTTTCTTCTTAAATACAAATTACTGTTATCTTATTGATTAGCATCATAAGTACACAATATTATTAATTTGGTTGCCATTATGTTCTTTTTACGACAATGATGCCATTGTTTCTAGTTTTATTTTATTAATTTTATTATTTATAATAATAATAATAATAATAATAATAATAATAATAATAATAGTATATGATTATAGTGGTAGTGATATATATATATATATATATATATATATATATATATATATATATATATATATATATATATTCCATGCCGATCATAATGGTCATCGGCCGATTATTTAGAAGGAGTTACAATTCGTCTAGAATATTTGCAGTACATAAGAACTATTCTATGAAAGAATACATACAATCCAAATTCAAGAATCACACACATAGCAAATAGCGGATTGTTATAACACCTTCGTTATATACAGATAGTGCGTGCCAATTTTAGATACACAAATTCAAATTTAAATTTCTATTTCAATACACTACAAGAAATATTGTCTCCAGCGACATAAATTAGCGACGTGGAAGTCACATGGGTAATTATTGCCATTTGCGACGTGATAATCACATTGCTACATGTTTTTAAATTTTAAATAACTTTATTAACATAAAGTAATGAGGAGTCAGACATTGGGGTGTGTAAAACATGTTGCGACGTGGGATACACGTCACTATATTAAGTTTAAAAATTAAAATAGAAAAAGTTATAACATTCACGTAGGGGGGAAGATTCAAATTTTAAAAAATTTAGTTGTGACGTTACAAACACGTCGCAACTTTTAGAGGGAAAATACAACGTTCCACTGAACTAACATGGTGGCAGCATTGCAGGCAGGAACATTAATCAATGTTACCGTTGACATGTTGCGACGTGATTCCCACGTCACTGATTAGTTTATTTATTCACGCGTTTGCTTCTTCCCCTTCTATTACACCTTTACCATTTCAAACCATTTCAAGTTTCATTCTTCCTCTGCAACGTCCCCAAATTCTCAAATTCCAGAATTTCCTCCTCTCCCAAAATCCCCAAATTTTCAATCCCATTTCAATTCCACTACAAGGTATAATCCCAGTATTTTTTATAATTTTTTTTTTATATTCATACTGTTTTATGTTGTCAATGGTTTAAAATTTTTTTGTTTCCATTTAATTTGAAGAAAGAAGAAGGTGAAGGAGGAGAAGAAGGTGAAGGAGAAGAAGAAGAAGGAGGAGTAGATTGAAGAAGAGGTAAGTTTTTTATTTGTTTTCAAAATTTTTTTAAAAATTTATTTATAATGTGATATATTTTTAATAGTTTTGTTAGATTATTTTTTTAATTAGGTTATTTTTTAATTAGGTTATTTTTTAATTAGGTTATTATAAAACGAAATTATAAATTAAATCTTATGTTGTTGTTTAAATTTAATTAGGTTATTAATTTACATAATATATTTTATGATGTTGTTTTTAAAGATTAATAGAAAAACTATTATATATGTATTTTAGAATGTTAAAATCTGTTTAGAAAAATGTTTAGAAAAACTATATATATATATATATATATATATATATATATATATATATATATATATATATATATATATATATATATATATATATATATATATATATATATATATATATATATATATATATATATATATATATATATATATTTTATGTTAAATCTGTTTTTAAAAATTAATAGAAAAACTATTATATATGTATTTTAGAATTTTAAAAATTAATAGAAAAATGTTTAGATTTATTTTTAAAATCTGTTTTTTATTTTCTAAATAAAATATATGTATTTTATGATATTATTCTTCAAAACAGAAAATATTAATAAAAAAAATTTAATTTATGTAATTATTCTTAAAAACAGAAAATATTAATAAAATATATATAATTTATATAATTTATGTAATCATATAGAGGAGGGATTATCAAGACTTACTTCATATCTTGACCATTAATTCTTTTCAATCTAATGGTTAAAATTAATGAGTATTAATTTTCTCTCTCATATTTAATTACTTATTATTTTTAACCATTAGATTGAGATGAATTAATAGTTAAGATGTGGAGTAAGTCTTATCATGTCTATATCATATTCTATCTTTATCTAGTTTTATATCATATTATTAGGGATGTCAATGGGGCGGGGCGGGGGCGGGGGATACATTCCCATCACAATCCCCGCCTCGAATATATTCCCCATCCCCACTTCGGGTCCCCGCTACGGGGAGATTTTGTCCCCCATCCCCGCGGATCCCCACGGGTCCCCACGGATCCCCATGGTTCACGCGGAGATTCATAAACATGATTTTTTATTTATTATTTTAAATCAAATTAATAGTAAAAGCTTAAAAAACTAACCACAAGAAATTTAGAAATTATTCTTTTATGATAAATATATTGTTTTAACAATATTTAATCTATAATATTGAGTGTCATGACCACCAAAATTTCAAACTAAAAAATTGAAATAATCATTTATATCTCACTCTTTCACTAACAATACATATATATTTTAAATTTGTGTATAAGATTAATTATATGAAATGACAAATAAACTTCCATAATAATTTAAAATTATATAAAACTTAAGGACATTATGTTACTTTAGGCGGGCGGGGACTCCACGGGGCGGGGGATATTTACGCCACCCTCATCCCCGAAGTTCCTTCGGGGAGACTTTGTTCCCCATCCCCGTCCCCGCGGGGAAAAAATTCTCCGTCTTTGGGGCCCTAGACGGAGAATCCCCACGGGGATCCCTGCTAATGGAGGCAAGTTGACATCCCTACATATTATGTCTCTAGCATATCATGTGCATTAAACAGACTCTAATTATCTAAATGTTTGACGTTTATTTTCATACATAATGCATTTTTAACCATAAATCCAATCCTTTAATTTTTTAGAGAATTATTGTCAACTTAAAAAATATACTAGAGAATTGAAGTGTAAGTTAAGAGTTGTATCAATAATATTGGTTATGAATGTACGATAAGAAGAAAATAAAAAAGAATAGTCTAGCAAGCCTCATATAATAGGAACGAAGAGGCCTTAGAGATGATATGGAAGATGACGGTCTCTTTTAAGATTAAAGCTTTTGCTTGGAGACTTTTTGTGAATAGGCTTTCCACTAAAGATCTTTTAGTGTATAGAGGTATTAACCTTCCTACTCCTAACTTAAATTGTGTTTTTTGTAATATGCATTTGAAAGATAAGGACCATATGTTCTTCAAATGTGATGTGATTAAGGTTGTTTGGAAGGAAATTGGTGTGTGGGTGGATTACCCGAGTTGGAATGAGGAAGAAAGCATGCCGTTCTTTATGGAATCGTATTCCAAGGGACGGGTAAAAGGTATCCAAGTTGGAAAATTAGGGGTGTTTTGGTTAGCCACTTGTTGGATTATTAGGTTGACAAGGAACGGCTATTGTTTTAGGAATGACAGTTGGAATATTAACAATATTGTTTGGAACATCAAGATTTTAAGTTGAAGGTGGTCTTTCTTTGGCGACATTGCTCATTTCAATTATAACTTTTACGATTTTTGTAAAGACCATTTGTCTTTTATGTCGTGATTGTAATTGGTTTGTAATATCGTTTTTTGTCGGGCTCCTTCCATTCTTGTGTATCAAGAATGGAGAACCCTTAATTCTCTCGTATATAAAATTCTTGCTTACAAAAAAATAAAATTAAAAACACTCTTCATCATACGGACTTGGATCATCTCCTTCAATTTATTCTCTCAAACTATCTCCTTCACACTTATCCCTCTATCTCTCTCTAATATTTTCTCTCTCTTCTTCTTTTTATCATTTTTCTTAATAACATTAATTTAATTACACTTGCTTTTGGTGAATGAGAGAAAAAGAGGGAAGGAGAGGATCCATGGTGTCACCATACTAATATAAACAAATTCGGATTCTTTATTTATTTATGAAACATAATAGAAAATATTTATAGGATAACACAGCTAGGAACTTCTTCATCACTAGGGGTGTTCGCGGTGCGGTTTGGTTCGGTTTTGAGCATAAAAGTCATCCTAACCGCGAGATAAAAATGCATGCGGTTCGGTTTGGTTCGGTTAATTTTTAAAAAGTCATCCAAACAAAACCAAACAAAACTAAACCAATGCGGTTAGGATCGGTTCGGTGGGCTGCGGTTTACACCATAAAATAAAAATGTACTGAAATTAAAAAAAAAGAAAAATAATTCATTCTTTCGTACATATATTACATATATTACAGTACCATAAAAAAGAAGTTTTTCATACTAATTACACCAAAATAATTCATTCTTCCATACATGTATTTTACACCAAAATTACTACCATATAAGTGTATCATGTATTTTACAGTACCATACCATGTATTTTACATATACTACATACTAAATTACTAATATAACTTCAGTTTTTCATACTACATACTATATACAATTTTTCATACTAATAAACTACATATTACATATACAAGTATCAGATAACTTCAGTTCAAAATATTAATACAACATTACAACTTCAGGACTAAATATTATCAGAACTACATATACACCAAATGCTTCTCTAGAATGAGTGAGAGAGAAATCAGAGAATGAAGTTGAAATGTTGAATAGGAAGAAAGAATGAAGGAATTGTGAGTCACGTGACGTGAGTGTACAATATTGCAATTGGATTGGAAATATAATAAATTAATTATAGAAATTCAAAAGTTTAGTTAAATATGCTGTTTGGTTCGGTTTTGTGAAATGAAAACCGCAAACCGAACCGAACCGTGCGGTTCAGCCAAAAACTCATCCAAAATCATCCAAACCAAACGCGGTTTTTGTGGTTTTCGGTTTGGATTGGTTCGGTTTGCGATTTTCCTTTTGGATTGGTTCGGATACGATCACCCCTAGATTGTAGTGAGATATCACGTGATGATTAGAACATCAAAGGATTGGTCACATTTCCTTTAAAATCTTCCTTCTTTTTAGGCTCATCTTTCTTTTCTTCTTTATTAGGTCCAACAGAAATGATTTCAGCATGACAAAACCTCCTTAGCTTACCAACTACTTTTACTGGATCAATATCTCCTATTAAGGTTAATTTCTTGTCTTTCATGTCCACTGAAACTGACTCAACTCCTGAAAGGCCAGAGACTGCCTTCATAGCTTTTTGCTTGGTTTTGTCTTCATGTATCTCCAACTTTAAAACAAATTTCTGTCACACAAAAATGAACTACTTGTTAATTAAAACCCTTCTATCTCTCAAACTAAAATTACAAAAGTAGTACTTCAAATTCAGGGTTGAAATTTTGCATAAGAAATGCAAAATATCAAGTTTAGATATTACTCCCTCCGTCTCATAATAAGTGTTTCATTTGCACTTTTTCTTTGTCTCAAAATAAATGTCTTTTTACAATATCAATGCAACTTTTATTATTTTTTTCCACTACTTTACCCTTATATATTAACTTTCACGTTTTTCAACAACTCCACTACCTATAATAAATAAGGGTATTTTAGTAAATGATATTACTTTTATCATTAAAATCAACAGATCTAATCATTTTCTTAAGAACTGTGAAAAACTCAAATAAAACACTTATTATGAGACGGAGGGAGTACTAAGTAATAATGACCTTCATTGTTATGGAAGTAAGGTAGAAGAACTCTTGATTCAAAATGTAATAGAAGTGAAAGGAAGAGATGGTATTTCAAATTGAATGAAGCTATTGTTGTAAATTTTGATGATATTTCAAAAGTTTTAAATAGTTTTTGTCTCAATTTTAAGTGAAAAATAAGATAAAATATTTTTAAAGAAAATTACTATTATTATCATTTTATTTATAATTTAAAGCAAAAATTAATGTGGTCCATAATGAGTTTATTATAATATTGACTTAGTCTATTCTCTTATATGTATATATATGTCTACTCTCTTACTTTAAGAGAGAGTAGAAAAAATAAAATACTTTAACGTGATAATTTAACAAAACCTCTTTTATTCTTCCTTTTCTTTTGTTGCTCTTTTGTTTTTGGATTACATCTTCCGGTCATCTCAAAGAGTAGTTCTTGTTGTTCTGATACCTCAGATTGATAATGAGAATCTGGGAAGAACCTGTTGAATCCTGGGGGATTTGCGCTTATGAGGCGGATAAATCCTTAAGGACAGTGTTTTTACACGCCTCAGGTTTATATAATTGTTTATTATTTTGCAGGTCAAAGATCAATGATTACAAGCAAACAGAATCAAACTACATGGGTGATCAAATTCTTCAACAATCTTAAGGATTTATGCTTTATCATGGTTGATGCCGTTAAACATTCAGGTTCTATATTTTCAAACTCATGTTATATTGTTTTTTGTTCAATGATAGCTAAAAGAAACTTATGATTCTAAAGGTTTTAGTGTTATTTATCACTGGTAATACTATGTGAAAATAATTTTATTCATGTTCCAAAATTATATAAAGTTATACAATTTTGATTGAATGATATTTTCTAAACATATTATAGAAATACTAATTAGAAGTTTTTACTATATAAATATAATTTTAATATTGTTGATGATGATCTTTTGCTTTTGTTTTGATACCATTCATTTGTTGTATATTTGATTTTTGTCTTAACGTAACTTTTCCAACTTATAACATAACGTTCACATGCATTGATATTAAATCAACCGTTTACATTAAGTGGTAATATATTATACAGTTGTAAGTACAATATTAAATTATATTATTATATAATTAATATCAATTTAATTGATATCATTAATATTGATATATTATTAATATTATTATATGTTTGTTGTGAAAATATTTCTTATAAGTTATGGTATAAAAGTTTTATAGCTTTTATAGAATTTATATTGCAATAAAAAAATTTAATTTAAATATTATTGAGTGTTTGGTATCGTGAGCTAAGTTATCTAAAATATTTTTAATATAATTTTTATATTGTCTAATTATTGGCATTTAATGCAATAATTTAATTATATATTATTTTTGAGTATATATTAAGTAATAATAATTCATAGCAGTTAAAGAAATTATAGTGCTTAATTTTACTCATTTATCTATTGATACGTGAATTTTATTTTTCTAAATTTATAAGAAATCATTTATTGCATGTGGATTATAAATTGTTTAGCCGAGAATCATTATGTTAAATGAAGAAAAAAAAAAAGGTATTTTCTTCATTTTTAAGAATGTAACAAGTATATAAATAAAATTTATAAGAAAATAAATTTTAAATAAATATTTTATTATGTGTGTTTGTACTTGGTCGATGATATCATCTTATTATATTATTTTTAGTTGATGTTGATATCAATTAAGTAATTTTAAATACTATTTGAGATAAAGAGGGTAGAATTGAGAGATGTTTTATTATAGCTAATTTTTTTTTATGTGAACATAAAATATATAAATATGCCATGTTTAGAATATATTTTATTGTGGGAGCCTATGATATTTATATTAGTAGAATTTTATTTAATGTGTATATGTATGGATGAATAAAATGATTTGAAATATTTTAATTTTTATTAAAAATTATTTAATTATTTTATATTAAGTAATTTTTAGAGATACATATATGATATGAATGCGAGAAATAAGTGAAACAAAATTGTTGGTATTTAGAAATAATAGAATTGATTTATATATCTTTTGAGTATTTGATAAAATCAAAAAAAAATATTTGTGACTCTGAGATACTATATTTGATGAGAATTGTAAAAATAATTTTATGATAATTTGTAATTACATAAGAGATAATATGAATTATAATATTATTTGAGTTGATTTACCATTATATTAAATTAATACAATGATGTTAGTTGAATATGCTGCCAATGAAAAAAAATGTAAGTATGTTCATTTAATTTCTATTTGATGAAAAATTGTTGCTTGAAAGTTATTCAAGCAGACCTGTATAGTAAATGTATAAATAATATATTTATATTCATAATGATATTGATATCTCTTAATAGCAATATAAGGAGACTTGTATAAATTCATTACGGAGAGTCTATCATTATAGACTTACTAAATAAATATTTGAAGGGTGAGTTTTAATCATGTGAGATATTTTGAATGATAATTTAAATTGTGATATTCTTTATAGTGGATGATCCAATGTATTACAATAATACATATATGATTCAAATGAGAATAAAACTAAATGTGAAACTATTTCTCATTGTGGGGGTGTTGTCATTTGAAAAACATTCAAGCACACCTTTATAGTAAAATCTTAAATAGATTTATATTTATTTTTATTGAGAAATAATGATGTCGCTTATAAGTCATATAAGTAGACCTGTATAAATTTAATTATAGAGACCAAGTTTAATATTTAAACTTGAGTAGTATTTGAGATTCATTGACTTAGAGACGTCTTAGTCAAAAAGTTTTAGGAAGAAAAATTGTGACTTCCTCATTTATGTTTAAAGTAGCTACTGAATAATGAGGTAATATCCTCTATTTATATGAAGTCAGATTAAAGTGATCATAGTCGATCCTCTGACAAATCCCTAGGATGAAATAAATTTGTGACACATCGAAAGGGAATGGACTTAAGCCAATTGAAACTAATAAGTGATGGGAACCCAACCTTTGTGATTGGAGATCCCATGAAAAAGGTTCATATGGGTAAGAACAAATCACTTGTTAGTTATGCTAGCACCAAAAATTATTTGATTAATTTTTATTTGCGTCCTTTTCCTATGGTGTAATTGAGAAAGTGCTAGACACTGCATTATTGAGAGGATAAGCTTATGTAGCTTTTAATGAATTTCATATCCTTTATAGGTGGTGTATGAATTGCAGCATACACTTGATGAAATCACCTATGTGAGTGTTGAGTGGGGCCGCTTGTATGGGATCTTGGCGAAATCTCTAGAGCACTCATGAAATAACCAGGCACGCGCACGGCCTATTAGCGCACCACAGCGTCAACAACAGGAACCGTGGGGGTGTGATGTGAGTGGTAGGCCTCTAACATACATAAAGTGTCTTTGGTTCATATAGCTTGCTACACCAATTTCACTGTATGTTAAGTACTATCATTCTATGACTAGTTCATATAGCTTGCTACACTAGTTTGATGCATCACATCCATGATGTTAATCCATGATTCTTTTATATAACTTTTAATAACTTTTGAAATATGTGGGGGATTGTTGTAAATTTTGATGATATTTCAAAAGTTTTAAATAGTTTTTGTCTCAATTTTAAGTGAAAAATAAGATAAAATATTTTTAAAGAAAATTACTATTATTATCATTTTATTTATAATTTAAAGCAAAAATTAATGTGGTCCATAATGAGTTTATTATAATATTGACTTAGTCTATTCTCTTATATGTATATATATGTCTACTCTCTTACTTTAAGAGAGAGTAGAAAAAATAAAATACTTTAACGTGATAATTTAACAAAACCTCTTTTATTCTTCCTTTTCTTTTGCTGCTCTTTTGTTTTTGGATTACATCTTCCGGTCATCTCAAAGAGTAGTTCTTGTTGTTCTGATACCTCAGATTGATAATGAGAATCTGGGAAGAACCTGTTGAATCCTGGGGGATTTGCGCTTATGAGGCGGATAAATCCTTAAGGACAGTGTTTTTACACGCCTCAGATTTATATAATTGTTTATTATTTTGCAGGTCAAAGATCAATGATTACAAACAAACAGAATCAAACTACATGGGTGATCAAATTCTTCAACAGCTATGAGGTGAAGATGATTATTTGAAGTTATGTATTTATAATAACACAGGTTGTGTGGTCTTCTTTTTTTAATTTAAGACGCAGAAAAATATACAGTAGTGTTCCTTCGTGGAAAATTGAAACTTACATAAACGCAAATCATAATCGCCATTGAACGATGTGAGGTGAGTTTAACCGAAATAGGAAATTTTTTGTTTTTGTAATCTAATAATGTTCACGTCGTTGTCATATGTTACCTATTGCAAAAAGAATTATCTTAAAATTTTTAATTTAGGTTATGTTTGGGAGTTTGGAGGGAAGGGGAAGGCTTCTAAAAAAGAATTTTTAAAAAAATATAAAAAGATATTTGACATTTTTTAAATAAATGATTTCGTTTAGAATGATAAAAGAGTTATTATCATTACAAAATTTTTAATTTTCAAAATAGTATAACAACCTAAAAGATATTTGGAAAATTTATGTAAGCCCCCCAAAACTCTCTAAAACCCTCCTTCAATATAATTTTTGAGTTCCCCATTTTATTAGGTTTTTGGTGTTATGAATAAAATCAAATCCTTCAAAACCCTCCTGTCCAAAATCTTTTTATTCTTTTCACCCAATTCTTCCTATTTTTCAAAGTCATCCCCTCTCTTCCCCTCCAAACTCCCAAACATAACCTTAGAGTTTAACTTTTGGCAATATAATTTTGAATTTATAGTTTATAAGTTTATATGACAATTTAAATCTGTTTGGTAATAGTATTTTTATCAGGAGTTTATAGTTTATTTTTCAGACGCTATTTTAAACAGCGTTTTAGTTTATAGCTTATATTTTTTTTATCCTCATTAATTTAACAAAAATTCACTTTTATCCTTTATAATTTATTTTAATTTAAAATAAAATAATTATTATTAAATATTATTTATGTTATTTTATATTTATAAGTTAGTTTAACGGCTAATTTTTTCAAACACTTCAATTAATTTTAAAAGCTATAAGATATCAGTAAACTGCTATTCTTCAATTAATTTTCAAACACTTCAATTAATTTCAAAAACTTCAATTAATAAACTATCAGCTAACTTATTAGTCAACCGCTATTTTTATCAAAAACACCATTTGTCATTATTAGAGTTTAAATGGTTTTTATGTTTTGCTACACATTTAATCCATTTGTCATTATTAGAGTTTAAATGATTTTTATGTTTTGCTACACATTTGAACACATGTATTAAGATAATCCACCTAACCATTACACTTTCTAAGAAGGCATCACGATGCTTCTAGTTTGGTTTTGGATGGTACGACTCTCGTGCTACATGTGTGGATTCATTTGTTTCTGCGTCTGCACCCTCAGCCATCAATCACGCGCATTTAAGTTACTTACTATATATGAAAAGTTCAACACATGAGGCGAGCCGTATAAAATGGTAACTAAAGTACATCCGGTTTTTGATATATTTTGTTCAAAAAATAAATAAAAGTGCAAAGTGATTTTTTTTTTTACACAAATAACCAACTTTCCCAACTTAAATTCCAATATACCCAATAGCGTTAAAGTGGCCTATTTGATTTTCAAAAGAGGGTGCCAATAGTAATAAAGTGATCTCTTTGATTTTCAAAAGGGATGCCAATTGAATATAATGTTGCCTTTTTCAAAATTTCATTTATTTTGTAATATATATTATATAATATAATTGTATAATATTTTATATTATATTTTTAGTAGAAAATTTTATATAAATAAAAGTGTGATGTGAATCATTTTCTCATACCTCTTAATTTCTCCCAATTTTTTTGTTAATTTGTTTTAACAAGCATTAGTTTGGGGATGCTTTTTACTCCAGCTCCAAGCCTCTGATGAAAATCTATTTTTGGCGTAACTGGAGTTTTGAGCAATTGAAGACTAACTTGAAATTTAGGTTACTTTAAGAGATTGAAGATAGTGAAAGAGTTGGAAGAATAGACAGACTTGTTTCGTACATGTCCACTTGTTTCGTACATGTCTACTGCATATGACAATGACGAAATCCAACATTATTGGTTGCCATTCAAGAATGAAAATCATGTTACATATATGATGCCTGGAACAATTAATATAGTTTTGATTGTTGTAAGCTCTTAGATATTGTGCAGTGTTAAGTGTTTTTATTTGTGTTGTTGTTTTAGACGGATTGGTGTTTATTTTCATGTAACCAAAAGTTGTCATCCATACTAAGAGAAAAGTTTACAAAAAAAATGTCACAACATAAATAAATCTATCTAAATCTTGTTCCAACATTAGGACAATCTTTCTGTGTGTGACCGGTAAGACAACATATTCCACACTTTCTTTCCATTTTGTCAGTCGTATCCATTTCGACTCTAATGCGTGTGCTGGTGGGGATATCTTTTTTATTCCTTCTCATATTTTTTTTGTTTTGCTAGATTATGTACCCTTGATCTGTAGGTCAATATTCCTCTCTAGCTACCACCGAGGAGTTATTGGTGTAAACAACAAATACATTTACAACCTTGTAGACGTCAGAAAGATGCAATAATGTGTCTTAATGAATAATGAAACATGTTGCAATGACATAAGAGCAAGGCATACAAAAGACTTAAAACTATATGTAGTCCCACACACCTTTTTGCTCCAAGCATGGGGTTGGTCGAGAATCATCTTCCTAGTGGCTCTCAACTACTACGAATTTGTATTCCCATACGTAATAAAGTAAGTTTCCAAGATTATATATATTTCCATTTACTTAATTAATACTATTAACATCAAATAACTTATTTTTGTTTAGTTGGTCATCCCGTCGGATGAACAATGACAGATGTCTTCATCACCATATCACACAATACCAAAATTGAAGTTGCAAGTCCCTAATACATTCAGGGTGAGAACCCCAATATGTTTTTTTTGTTACTTGTCTTATCGATTTCGTGTTTCAATTATTATTGTTTATTGAGTCTCCTTTATAATCGAACATCTCTGAATCAAGTTTGAATCTGATTCGTTTTTAATATGCATAAATCAATTGTTATGTTTGAGACTTGATCATGATACTTTTAGCCAGTTGCACGAGTCAGCGAAATAAGAACTATGTGTGTTATTGGTTCAAGTTAGGTGAAAATAAAAATTTCAAAGTATTTTAAAAACCATGAAAAATTGAGATTTTGTGGGCATGATTCGAATTATGAACATATCTTGACTCGAATCAAAGTGAACAGAGGCAAAACAAACTTTTTAACTTCTCTGACTCGAATGTGTTTTAACTTGATTCATATCAGGCAGCTTTGTTATTCAAATCACAAGTTGCACCTGATTCGAATCAGATAAATATGGGTCACTCTACTTTATTTGATTCGAATCAGACTTTACACCTGACTCGAATCAGTCTAGTTTTTACATTTCTCTATTTGGCTTTGTCCAAATTGATTCGAATTATACTTTTTACTTTATTCGAATCAGGGGTCTTCTAATTCAAATCAGACTTTGTACTTGATTCAAATCACACAATAAATGGGTCAAAATCTCTATGCATTCTTATTCCACTTCACTTGCTCATTTGACTCAAATCATGAAATGCTCTTGACTCAAATCTAACTAACTTTTTCCATCTATTTTTGTGCTTAATCTCAAGCATATATAAATTTAATTTGTCATCTCATTTCCAAATACAAATTTTATAATCTACATTGTAATTTTTGTGATATCAAAACCCTATCATTTTTTAAAGTTTAAAAACCATTGTAACAAAATTCTTTCATCTTCAACCTCTAGTTTAGATTTTAGATCTTGATCATGATATATTTGTAATTGATTATGGGGGAAATCATCATGAAACTAAATGTTCTTGAAGACTTGGTTGATATTTTTAGGAAGCTTGCAACATTGAGGTTGTTGTCATTGGCGGTGACAAATTTGACTAAAAGAAGGATGTTTTTCTCATCAGGTGACATTGGTAGTGACTGTGTAGAAGGCTACGGACAAGGTGAAGTTCTTCTAAAATCTTCAGATAGTTTATCGCTCAAGAAATCAGTGGGGTCAAGGGGTGATTACCATACACGAAGACTGTGAGAAGATTGGTGAAGCTGGAAGATTCAATAAGCTTGAATCCAGTAAAGATTATGCAGAAGAGTTTGGCATTACGTTGTATATAAGTTAAGATCCTTATCGGAGATTTATTGCATTATTGTAGATTAGTGATTATATGAACTCTTGCAATATTTGTTAAAATATTGAAAAGAAACAAAGCAGGTTCCAATGGGAAAACAGTGAAGAATAAAGTAGGAAAATGAGGATGAACTCCGAACAACTATATATCCCAGTGTGTTGGTCAACAAAATGATCAAGAAGACTCTGAAAGACCACTATCAGACAGAGAGGTAAGTTTGTCTTCTTCTAATCACGTGCAAAGGAAATTCAAATTATTTTGTAAGGCATCAACCATATCAAGTAAAATTCCAACACCTCTAATCAAAGCTTCTCCAAGACTCACTTGTGCAAGCACTTTTCTTCAACGATTCTTTTCTGTCTCTCTTAATAAGGAGCTGAAGACAATAATACCAAAAAAGAATCTTTGATGATAAAAAGAGTTGTTACTTTGTCAAATAAATAGCTCAAGTTTAACTTAGAATTTATAAACACTTATATATCTTAGAAATTCTGAAGTCTTAAGAGTCTTTCTCCGTTGTATTTTATCTACACCTCTAATTGTATATCAAGTGTAATTCTCAAACAATCTCTTATCTATAAGTTATACTGTTAGAAGTCTCTTGCTTGTGTACTTGAGTATATGAAGTCTCTTGCTTGTGTGTTTGAGCATTCGAAGTCTCTTACTTGTGCATTTGAGCATTGGAAGTCTGTTGCTTGTACGTTTGAGAAATTTTAATCACTTGTGATTATAGTGAAACCTCTTGGAAGTGCAAGGGGACTGGGCTACGCCTGTTTTGTGGGAGAAACTAGGATAATTTTTATGTGTCTCTCTTTCCCTCACTCTCTAATAATGATTTCCAATAGCTCTAAGGGAAGTTTAACAATATTAACGACCTTCAACATAAATAAATATCAGGAACTAATCACACAATCCCCAACCAAAGTTTTTAACGATTTTAGCTTCCAACCACATATTTTTATCCCTAAAGGGATTGTGTTCATCCAAGATGCATAAACAAAAATCTTGAAGAACATATACAATGCTACTCATCTAGAATTTCAAAGACACATCACTCACAAAAGATCTTTCCTCACAAAAGTATTTGGCTATAAAAACTAGTAAGAGAAAGTGAAAAATGAAAACTTAGAGATTGTGTGTGTGTGTGTTTGTGTCAATACATAAATCGAGTTCTGGATGAAATGAAATGAAAAATGAGGCATGTACTTATAGGCTTGAAATCCTCAAAAAGAGGAAACATCATCAAATAAAAAATGACCATTACTAATCGATTAAGCCAATCGATTAGATCATATAAATGTAATGGCTATGAGTTCAAAAATATGTAAGAAGTGATGTATAGCCATTGCCAATTTAATTAAGTGCATACAAATATTTTTGACTTTTTGAATGCTATCAATATTTTCTATGCAACTTCTATATATTTTTCTCAAGTTTTATTCTTTTCAAAACATTTTATAAAAAGGTTTTAAGTGTGTGTGTGTGTGTGTGTGTGTAAGTGTGTGTGTGTGTGTGTGTGTGTGTGTGTGTGTGTGCGCGTGCTTATAGCCATCTACTTCTACAAAGAAAGAACTTTTGCTTTTACAAAGGTTTCAGTCACTTACTAAATTGGGAGATTAACTCCACTAAGCCTTAGTCTGATAGATTCTTTTATGTTGACACTTGCTTTGTGATTTCTTTTGAGGCTTTAGATGTAATATGTTTGTTTAAATTTGTCTAAAACTGTGTTGATGTCTGAAACTTTGTCAATCCTTTTATCAAACACATGATTTTCATCTTTAATCTCTTAAATGCATTGGTTGACTTTCAAAATTGTTGCATATTTACTAAACTGAATATCACCTGTTATGATCTACTACAGTTGTTCACATTTGTCATCATCAAAACAAAAGCCTATTACCTGCAAAAGAGGGTTCCACATACTTACCCTTCGTCCACATATTTATAGACTAAATTTGAGAAATATTCCTCTGTTTCTACATATGAGACCTTTTCTTTTTGTTGTATTTATTTGATCTGGTCTTCTCAGCTTTTATACGTTTGACTTGCAAACTTTGTCTGCCAATTGGATCATGTCCCTAAGGTATTAAGTGTCTAAATTTTTCCTAATGGAATAATCTAGACCTCTGGCTACCATTCTGACCAACTCATGTTCTGGGACCTGTGTAAAACACCTTACCTTAAGGAGTCTGAACCTATTCATGTAATCATTGATAACACTGAAACACACTGCATATTTGACTCGGATTGCACATGTTTCTTATATTTTTTAGTGTTATTTTATTTTTTTATGTGTGTTTTTGTCTTACTTTCAGGTACCTTGCTTATCCAGAGCCCTTCTTGAAGAAACAAAGTCAAAAGCCCAAGAAATTGAGTTTTTCTGCAAAGTTGTACACTTGGCGTTCAATACAGCGGCCGCTTTAGGAGACGTCATGACATGTCTCCCTTCCCCCAGTAGTTAACTTCCATGTTCCCACAATCTCCCCTTTTTACACACATGGCGGGTGCCTAGCAAGGGACGGCGGACGCCGTCTTCACAAATTGTATCCTGCCCAAAAGGAGTTAGGGGCAGTCTTGTAACTCCATGTTGTATTGTTCTTCTATTAATAGGAGTTTCTAGATTCGTTTTGAGGATCCAACTTAGTTTTCAACACTAAGGCTATACATACCATTTTGTAAACGCAATAATTCGTCACATCGAGGGATTATTGCACAGTAGTGGTGATTAGGTTGGAGCATTTCAATTTAATCTTGCCGCCATTTTCTTTTCAATTCAATTTATTTCCAAGCTGTACCAAATTAAAGCCTTCGATTTGGAGTAGATTCCTTATTTCTAGTCTTTGCATTTACTTATCATTTATCTTGTCTTGTTTGCTTTACTTTATTTATTGTCTTGCCCTATCTTTATTTTTGTTTTAACATGACAAATTTCAATATGTTTATTTCCGTTCCTATGTCTGGCTAAATCTTTAAAGGTTAGAATGTCAGGATCATCGTTATAATAATATTCCATATATTGCACCTGTAGAAATACTTTAGGGAATGTTTTGATTTTTAGCACAAGTTTTCAGTACATCATTTCATTGGGTAAGATCGAAATCCGTCCAACTATCAAAGTTAAACTTGGTTAGTTTTAACTATTCAGAAGAGGCGAAAGCATTTTGTCTGGTTAACTAGGAATCATTAACACTTTTTAGAAAATAATTTTGAAACTATTTTCGGACGCGTTCATGGGTTTGAAATCCGGTTCTTTGAGCGAAAGCCATGAACCTCTTTTTAGTTAAGTATTTCAAGTTAAAGCTACTTTTCATCTAAGTCAAGAAACCAATTTCTTAAAATTGGTTTACTACTTTAACGCAATATGCACCATTTATAAATGACAATAAAAGGCATTAATTAAAGAGTAAGCTCGGTTCTTAGTACGCGAAAGCGACAAGTTCCTGTTAAATTGATTCTTTTCAAAAGTAGAAAATATTTCCCCATAAGTAGTTCTATTTAGAAACAATCGGAAGTATTATGTAACTGATGTGAATTACATTCGAGCCTATCTTTTTATCTAAACTTACCTATCTTTTGACTACTCCTTTAACTGTGCACTCGAACATTGATTTGACCCGCCTTAGATAAACACCTCAACAATAGAAATTGATAGATTGACTTTTGGTCTATGTGGGAACGATAATCTTTTGTATTACTCAGACGTGATTCGTACACTTGTGATTTACACCATATCAATCATCAATTGACTCAGGCACTTTGCGCCTAACACAGGCCAGTTCCTTAAGGCTTATTTTCAACTATCCTAGGTAGAATTGCTCATGAAATACTCACTAGTTGGTTACAATTTTGTATGGACTCAGAAGGAAGAGAGGTAAACCAAGTGAAAGCATTTTTCGTTAGAGAATTTGGAAAGTATTTCATCTTCTAATTATCATTGTTTACAATGTCGCCAACTTTAGTTTGGTATCTACAGACATGTTCGACTGTAGACTCATTGGTGTCGCCAGGGAAATTGGTGAACTTAGGAACTTTCCAACCCCTAGGGAGTTATGTTTGCTGAACATATTCAAACAGAGGAGAAACGTAATTAGGCCTGTGTAGGCCTACACTATGGCCGTTTTGGGACAAAATTTATTCAACCATGTTGGCTATATTAATATGTCCTCCCAAGTTATTTTGTTGGACATTTCTAAGTATTTGGTCAGCATCCTAGTTTCTATTTACTACTGTCGGCCTAGGGTTGTTCTCACCTATGTATTCCTTAACCTCTCTGTTTGGGGCATTTTGTGGAGGACAAAATCCTAATTTTTGTCCCTGTTAACATGGGCGATTCCATTTTAGGTTGACTACCCTAACATTTGAGATTTGAGGGGTTCGTCGCGCCTGAACCTGCAGACTGCTGAAAAAGTCAGCTATTCTAGCCATCAGATTTGCTAGTGACTCATAACTTTGGTTAGTATTTTTTATTAGAGGAATTAAAATAGTACTCATTTGTCTGGTTAACATATTCACCATTTCTAGGTTACTTTTGTCCATCTCTTGCCTTATAGCCATCATGGATGTTGTATTCAACGGTGGTCTCATCTGAGGCATAAAACTTATTCCTCCAAATGGTGGCACTAATTGACCTACTTTTTTATTGTCGAAACAGAGGCATGATGGGTATTGATTAGTGGCAAGATAGCCACTACGTTGTCTGCATCTGTTGATGCATTGATTTGGAGGCCCGTCTTCACCGACAATGGCATACCGTATGGGTATTGTCCGCTACCCTTTGGCATCGAAAAACCAAGGGGAAATGATGGCCTTGGCTCGTTTAAAATAGGTCTCGTAACCAAGGGATTAAAAGTGAGACCCCCTTGTTACGGAGGAATCACACCTTTTAATAGAATTGACGAAATTGTTTTCGTCGACACTATAGATGCAATTATTCGAGTACAGCATGAAACAACCGCATTTCCAGTCGATGATGCGAGCGATGGTTCCAATACATTTTAAGGATTGTTCTTTGGGTTAAAAGTAGGGTTATCCGTATTTGGATGTGTCATTTTAGGTTGAGATTTTCTACTTTTTAAATGCATGCATATACAAATATAAAAAAACATCTTATGCATGGAGAATAATTCACAAAGGAACACACAATGATGAAAACTTAAAAATTTGATAGTTTAGAACATCAGAGTTCCACTGGGCATGCCAATTTGTTTATTGTGAATTTTGGTAAACAAGAGCTAGTCTTTAAAAGGGTTACTTGTAGGATTGACTAGTTAATCATATGGCCTATGTGCATAAACTCTTGTAATTTTTATTGGATTGTTTAGTATGAAATAGAAATATACTCTAATTCGTTTGAAGACTTTAAATGTAAAGTTGCATAAAATAAGGGATTTTGATGTAGTCTAACTATTGGTTAAAGTAACACAAAGAAGAAAAAGAATTTGTTGTAAAGAGAAAAGTGAAAGTAGGGTTAAAGTAGGATTATCCGTATTTGGACGTGTCATTTTAGGTTAAGATTTTCCACTTCTTAAATGCATGCATATACAAATACTCTACTACAAATAACTCATCTAACGTTGGACGCGAAATGTGTTTTATCTCGGCAATAGAAGCGAGGTAACTAAGGTCGTAATAAAAAGTAGGGTTAAATATACAAACCCCCTTGTAATATTCAGATCCCCTTGTTATAGCCTCTAAATGTACTATTTCAGCTTAGATTCTAATTTTGAGTGACTTGGCAGTCCAGTTAGATTTTTATTTTATTTTTTATTTACTTTTTTTTAGCCACGTGGAATACTTAATTCTTTTATTTATTTTTTTATATATATTATGTTTTTTAAACTTTTTTATATCAATTTTTTTTGTAATAATTCTTTTCTATTTTTTTAATTAACTATTTTAATTGTTTATTTTTTATTAAAAAATTATATTTGGGACTATGCAGATGGTAGGTACTTGAGTAGCCCATTTACTCAACCTGTTTTGAATTTGTTTGCAAATAAGTGAGTTTGGTTTATAAACTCTAATATGTTTTTACTACTACCCGATGTGGGAGTTCTTAGCATTACATCAACATACCACACACTGCATATCACGGTCTTCTAAAAAAGTAGAAGAATACTTTGCTGGCATTGAAATCGTTGTTCCTAATTGTAATGGAAAACAAGCATTATGGATCATAATTGGACATAATAAAAATGAATCATAATTGGACACAATAAAAATGAACACAATGTTGTATACAAATGAACAACCAATTTATAGTGCTGTATAAAAATGAATAAAAATGAACACAAATGAACACAGTGCTGTATACAAATGAACAACCAATTTACAGTGTTGTAGCCAAATCGTGTCTTCAAACATGTGAATTGCCATAACAAACCCTGTCAAGAACCAATGTTGCTACGGCTTAATTTATTGGCAACGTGGATGATGAGTGTTTTCTAGATGACCAGACGACACAGGGATGTGTTTTCAAAAATTGATAGTGTGTGCTCGTCTTGGCAGCGTGTGAGAAACAAAATATAGCAACTGAACCTTGTCTGGAAGAAGTTTTGAGACTAAGATGGTGACTTCAAATGACTAAAATGATTAGAAAAAAATGATGCAAAAAATGAATATCAATTTCATGTTTCACTCAATGAATAGCAAGTCTTACATTCTTATGCCACCAAGAGAAAAAAGAGCATTACATTCTAATAGTATTCTAAAGCTGAGATTCAAAGCGTGTCCTAATTAATTTTACCCGTCGAATATATTGACACGCCTAGGCTTAGCACCTCGTTTTTTTCTGGTTGACGTGAAAGTTTCGTCATGAAAAACGTTATTTGTTGTAGTGATATCAAAAACATCTTATGCATGGAGAACAATTCACAAAGGAACATACAATGTTGAAATTTTTTTAAAAACTTGATAGTTTAGCACAATAGAGTCCCACTGACGTGTCAATTTGTTTACTGTGAATTTTGGTAAACAAGCACTAGTCATTAAAATGGTTACTTGCAGGATCGACTAGTTAATCATATGACATATGTGCATAAACTCTTGTAATTTTTATTGGAATGATTAGTGTGAAATAGAAATCTTTAATGTAATGTTGCAGAAAATAAGGAATTTCGATACAGTCGAAATCTTGGTTAAAGAAACAAAGAGAAGGAAAAGAAATTGTTCTAAAGTGAAAAGTGAAAGTAAAAGGATTTTGCTTAAATATTAAGAAAGTGGTGTTCAAATTCATACATTTTGCTCAAGTGACCCGTTTCTCACTTCTTCACTCGGGTACTTTGAGTATGTGAGTTTTTTTGGTATAGAATTTGACACACTGAAACCTATCGTTAGAACTACTGTTTAAAATCATATAAGATTAACTGCCTACAACGACTTTCCCCCTAGAAGTCGACACGAGTTTGCTGGAAGCTTTTCTTCTTTGAATTTGCTTCCACGTGTTTCTTTGGATAAGACCAAAAGACAGTTATTTTCTCTTATTCGCATAGAAATTATGGTATTCAAATCTCAGATGTCCTAAGAGATGTCGTGACACTGATCTCTGAACAACACACAATGGCAAGGTAAATACAAATAAAACAATACTAAAAAAGTAAATGAACACAGCGAATTATTCACCCAGTTCGGTGTACAACAACACCTACTCTAAGGGCTACCAAGCCATGGATAAGTCCACTATGATGGTATCAATTTAAATTACTATGTAAACAATCTCTGGTTTACTTCCTTCTCACTTAATTACTACCTGTGCTATACTTCTACCTAAGACTCACTTAGGTATAAGACCCTTCTCAATCCCCCTCAATCATAACCATGATAATTAGTCCAAAGAAAAACTTTAGAAGACACACTTCAATGACACACAATCACTAAATGCTTAAAAGCTTATGAATGATTAACAGCAATCACAACTCAATCGAGACTGTCCTACTCTTCTATCAAGATGATATTAGAGAGGCTCACAATTGACAAACACAAAACCCAAAACAATGAACAATTGACACACTATTAGTTCCACGCTTCAATTAGGTTTGTTTCTGTCTATTTAAACAACTTCTGGACTGGATTTGGGCTTCAAAAATGCAGCAGGGCACTGCTGAAAAATCTCCAATATATTCTCCACAAAGATAGGGCTTCAATCATTAGTTTCCTAAATAATCTCCATATTTAGAAACTAAGAATACATCTTGAAAACAGATAAAATCTTTTTATCCTTAAATTAAGCGCCACATAGGATTGCATAATATTCACAAAATATTCGGCACCTGTAATAAATTAACATATCCCAAAAGTCCAGAAGTACACAAACATGATGTCGTATGATCTTGCATAAGACGTCTCGCTCGACATGTTGCTCCAGTTGATAGAACATCTTGTTCAACATGTTTATCCATAAGTTAGTTTTACCAAACATAATGCTATTTATAAAACAGAGAATTAACATGCGCCAATTGTTGTTGTCGAAATCTCGTGCTAACTTCTGATGTCGAAGTTTTGGATGCATTATTGACGTCGAAATCTTGAGAAAATACTAAGTCCCAACTTCCATCCTATATTTGAGACTTCGACTTCTTGAGTTGAAAAGACCATGTCCAAATGCTCTTCCAAACCTCCAAATTTTATTAAGTTTTTCTCATAACTTCTTTTTCACACATTGAGCTCAATAATGTCAAAATTTCAGACTAACAAGTAGGTTTAATTTTTTTATTTGAATTGATTATGCTTAAAGTTTAGATTTTTAGCTTGAGTTTAAAGTTTAAATGGGATTTTTGCACTTAAATTATATTATTCAACATTTTTTTTCAATAACTCATTCAAGTCTAAATCACTTTTTCTTTCTCTCAATTTTAGCTGAATTCAGTTTTACCTAATAAATTTTATTCATCACATAACCAAACAAGTCAATCATAACTTGTTAAATATATTTTTTTTTGTAATCAAGAAATATATTAAAGAACCAAAAGTTCTTACACAAATGATTACAAAAAGACGAGACAAAGCTCGAAACAAAGAAAATTAATCACCAAATACTACCTAGGAAAGATATAGCAAAGGAGCTTTGCTAAACTCATAGAAGTTATAGTTGGTTTGATTAATTTTCCCAATAAAGGACCACCTCCAAATGAGGGCCTTGATGCTCCAAATTGTATCAAAAATATTCCAACTATCGTTCCGAAAAACGATCTCATTCCTAAGAGTCCATATAGTCCAACAAGTTGCCATCCAAATAGTCCCTTGTTTCCCTTCTCTAACCCCCTTGCTTTTGCAAAAGCCACTCTGTAATACGGTGAACTGACTTTTATTGAAATGTTGCGGTTAAGCAAGAGTCGCCACCGACTTTTATTTTATCCAAACAAGTTAGAAAGGCTAAAAGAAACAGGAAAAACCTTTTAAATAAAATAGGGTTCGGGGGATAATTATGCAAAGGGAAGGTGTAAGGCACCCTTTGCATCCATGGTTTTCCATGGGCTCTTAATTGCTTTGCTCGTTTTGAAACCAAAAGTTTAGAAATGTGTAGAAGATGAAGAAACAAGGACTTTAGCTCGTAAATGAGCGTAGCCTTGAGAGTGTTTGTTTAAGAAAAAGTTGATAAAAGACATTTTAGCCAGAGCAAGGCAATTAGGGGCAATTACCTTATAATTTGAAAAAAGAGTTCTTTTAGCCTTTCAGGGTGAAAGGGTCTATCCATGCCATAGAGGGCAGGAAGCCTTTCATTTGGAGGTTGAAGGGTCGTCGAGTTATCGTTCACCTTAAGACTGACCCATGCCATAGAGAAGGCAGGTAGTCTAAAGGGAAGGATCAGAATAGCCTTTTTCGTAGGCAGCCAGAGGATACCTCAGCCTTTTCCGTAGGCAACTTCCGAGGGTCGAGGTCATGTTAGTGTATCGAAGGCAGCATCATTAGGGTCACATGACCTTTATTTATCGAGGCAACATGGCCGAGGTATCCTCGTATTCGAGGGACATGGCTATTCTGCAAAAAAAACACAAGGCAACAGGCAACAAGGCAACAGGCAACAAGCAACAGAGAGGTTTACCCAAAAGTGTGCGTGTGTGCACCAATCACGTGATTATGTTCAGTTATGTTATCTTGTAAAATTACGTGATACTAATTCAATTAATAAGTTGCACTCCCTAGAATTACTAACCACGCAGTATAATGTAAACAGTAATAACGGGGAAGGGAAATTGTAACCAGCGGAGGAGAGGGGAATTGAAACCAGCGGAATATAAAAATAAAAGGTCTAACATAAGTAATAATTAGGGTTTAGGGTTACCGACTATGCGAAGCTTTGGCATTTGGCAAAACCTGAAAGGCGGGAAAAATGCCAAACAAAGAAAAGGGGTGAGTGCATTATCGGTTCGGAGGCGAACATTGCTAATCCTAATAAAAATAAAAGATAAAGAAATTAAGAATAAATAAATACAAGGGCACTTAGCTTTGCATTTTGAATTTGATCTGACATGGTTGGCGGTCGGGGAAGCCTCAGGGTTAACCCTGAAAAATGGCAAGGGCAGAAAAATAGATGGAGTGAATGTATGCACAGTTCGGAAATATAAGGGCAAACCATAAAATCAAAAGGAAAACAAAATAGACTTTTAAAGATAAAAGAAACGAATACTTAACTTCGGATTTTGAAGGCGCGCGGTCGGAAGGTGTTTGAAGAGTAACCCTGAAAAGGCATAAATAAAAAACATTCAGTGTAGGGTATGATCTTCGTAAACCCTGATTAGGGTACAAAGGAAGCAAGGAAATACCAAAGATTTAATTAATTATTGGTCTCACGACCTAATTAATTTAATCGAGATAAGAAAATAATTTAATCAGGCAAAAAGTATTTTTTATGAAAATTTTAAAGTTATAATAGAATAAATAGGAATTTTTGAATGTATAAGTAATTAAATGTAATTTTAAATAAATTAAGTAAATATGTTAGGAAATAATATAAATACTAATTATATAAATAAATATAAATAAATAGATAAATTAGAAAAATAAAATAAATATAATAAATATATATAATATTATGTATTAATAAATAAATATAAGTAAAGAAAATAAATATTACAAATATTTAAATAAATAAATAAATAAATATATTATTTATGTGACAAAAGTTTTTTTTATAATAAAATGTATTTAGTTTATTATTATTAAGAAAAGAAAAATAAAAATAATTAAACAAGTTATATATATATTAATATATAAATAAAATAAGGCTATGTAATAAAAAATAAAAAAAAATTATGAAAATCTTAACTTTTGATCAGGTGTTGCGCATGTATGGTGGTTCTTGGTACACCTGCAGTCTTCAGCGCGTTGGATTGGATCAGATGAAGACCCAATGGCTAGATCAGAAGGGCGTATGGTAATCGTGTGAGTCGGGACGCATTGGATTACTCCGTTCAAAAAGTCAAAAACGCGCGCACCCAGGCCAACAGCAGAATGCCACGTCGTCGTCTTCTTGGCTGGGAATCTGCAGGCCACTTTTTACACCGCTTGTTTGCAGAAGGCTACGAAAAGTCCAACCTTTAACACCTGTTCAAATCCAAAACACACATACGGGTACAAAAATAAAAGGTGAAGCCACCGTTGGCTTCGTCTTGCCCATACGAACCTACCTGTACAAGAATTGGGATCTGGTTGTCCCTAAAACGTGAAGCCCTAATTACAAACCCTAAAATCCACTAATGGTGATTCACGATATAAACATATAAAACGCAAATTAATGATCCAGAATCAATCTACACATTCAAACAAACCATAATATGCAACTTAAATTCATATATGATGCATGTAATCGTGAAATCGAGGCCAAGAAAAGTAGCTCAAACCGTGAGGTATGTGAGGTAGTTCTTGATGTTCCAACGCTTGAAGACGTCTGCAAAACATTCAGTGATCCTTCAGGAATGTATTAGAACCAACGAGACCTTTTGAATTAGCTTCAAACTCTGATTTCAACTTTGAGATTTTTTGGAATTTTTTCACTCGGGTTTGAGTTCTCTGACTGCAAATTCGTGAACCCTTGTGCTATGGACCTGTTGTGCTCTTATAGGGGAAGCTTTAGGGTTGATAAAACTGAAGGAAATCCTTTTGAATCTTGAGTTGCAAGTTTTGGAAATTTGATTGAAAATCTCTTATGTAAACTTTCTTAATTTGCTCAATTTCAATCTAATCTCTTCAAATATCATTTGCACGAAATTGGATTGACTTCGGAATATATTTGCTGATTAAAATAGATCCAAATCACATCTTTTATAAAATATTTGATTTTCTAGTAATTTATTTGATTTTAATCATTTTTAAATGAATTAAAAATTCATAATAAATCAAATAAATCATGTAATTTCGTGGGAAAGAGATCTTGGGCCTTTGGATGCTTGGGGATCAAGATTGAACCAAAATAACTTGGGCCCATTTGCAAAAATATTCAAATTCTTTCATATTTTTCCCTCCAAAATAGTCCAAATTTAGCAAGGCCTATCTCCCTCAATTTTTGAGGTATGGAAGTGTTCTAAGACTTTTTATAAACCTTAGAGAGTCCTCTAACCAGTATCTTTGGTCTCATATCAAAATTATTTTCCATGTTCATTTTATGTCCTTTTGAAAAAAGTGTCTTTTTGTTGAATTTTGAAAAGGACCTATAATGTTTTAGTCCATATCTCTCAAATGAAGCATTTTTGGACTTGGCATGTGAGAGACAATTTTGTAGAGAATCAAATTTCCTTCAAAATGAGCTTTAGATGGAAAATTTCTGATGTTCCATGTGAGAGTTATGGCTGGTCAAAGTTCAGTTGACTTTTCCTATACAAAACCCTAATTTAGAAACTTTTTGATTTGTTGATTTTTGATCTTTCCTTGATGAACCATGATCAATTCTTGATCAAATGGTGAATGATACTTCAACATGAGGATGTTGACAAAAAATCAGGAGTCTTGACTTTGCTTTGACCACAGTTGACTTTTTAGGTCAACTGGTCGATTGTTGACTTTCTGAACTTTTGAATGACCAGAACTTTGAGATAGGCCTTGATACTTGTCATGGAGGTAATGTAGGATATGTTGAGCCATATGAGATGTCTTGAAACCATTGATTTACTGATTTTCCTTTGAATGAACCCAACCCTAGTTCAGAGCCTTTGTATAGGAGAAAGTGTCTATGAAGCTTTGAACTTTGATTTGCATTTGTACAAGAGAAATAGTATGGGAAAATTTTGGGGTATGACACACTCCAACCCGTAAAACTACTTAAGGAACTATCCGCAACATAACTCTCATAACCAATCCAAGAGGCCATCTCTTTCCAAATCAACATAGACGCCCGGCAATTAAATAATAGGTGAACCAACGATTCTGCCTCCATACCACACAACCCACAATCAAAACCCGAAGAAAAAGAAATATGTCTCTTGAGGAGAAGATCCAAATTCGGAATTCTATCTATGAAACACCGCCATCCGAAAGATTTTATTTTAGAAGGAATATCTAACTTCCATATACGAATAAAAGCTTCACAAAATTCCATATCCGGACCCAACGGAACAAAGTAACGACTAGATAAAGCATACAAACTTCTTACCAAAAAACCATGGATCGGTTCCGGCAACCAAGACACGCCATCCCTCTCTCCCCGAACCGGCTGCCAAACACTAAGGCTCACGTGCAGCCGCTGCACTTCTCCAACAGCAGCGCTGCCATAATGCCGAGTAATCCCGCAATCCCCCCACCTCCAAACGTCGTTGATCCACCCTCCCATGCAAGCTATCGAAACATATTTCAACTCCGAAAGCTCGTATGCCCGTGGAAATAAATCCTTTAAGCAAGAATCCCCCATCCACCTTGAGTGCCAAAAGGAAATATTATATCCGCTACCAAGAGAGAACCTGCAATTTTCAACAAAAATGTCATCGGGATAACAATTTGCCAAAGACAAAATATCCATCCACCAAGAAGGTTTAGAAATCTTCCTAGAGTTTTTAGCGTCAAAGGAAATAACATGAAGATTAATATTTCCATATCTAGCTCTCAACACCTCATACCACAAAGCCTTCGAGCCTCCAAGAATCCTCCACTGCCATTTCGAAATGAGGGCTAAATTAAAATCTTTAATTCTTCTCAAGCCGAGACCTCCCTTTTCCACCGGTAAACAAATATTCTTCCAACTCACCCAATGAATTTTTCTACCTTCACCCGTCCCTCCCCAAAGGAAATTACTTTGTAACCTCGATATATCCTTTAAAACCTTCTTCGGCGCTTTATAGAAAGAAAGCATAAAAATAGAAAGACTACAAAGAACGGATTTAAGAAGAGTAAGTCTCCCTCCGAAACTAAGAAACCGAGCCTTCCAATCCAAGAGCCGAGATTTCAACTTACTCCTAATCCCATTCCAAGAGGAAATCCTTTTAGGATTAATACCGATAGGAATACCGAGAAAAATGAAGTTATTTTCCTCCCTCCTACAAGACAAAAAATTAGAAGCAAAATCCAAGAAATGATCGCTCAAGTTAATACCGATGAGTTTGCTTTTGTGATAATTAATCCCAAGGCCCGAGACCATTTCGAAACCTCTTAAAATAGCTTTGATCACCAAAACTTGCTTCCAACTACCTTCTACTATTAGAAGAGTATCGTCCGCAAATTGAAGAATATCTACATTACAAGCTCTCCTAAAATTGAAACCAACATATTCACCAATTTCCACCGCCTTACTAACCAACCCCTTTAACCCCTCCGCTACAATTACAAAAAGGAAAGGAGAAAGGGGGTCCCCTTGCCTTAATCCCTTCTCAACCACAAACTCCTTTGTAGGACTACCGTTTACAAGAACCGACATTTTACTTGAAAAAATTAAGGCCTCCATCCACTTCATCCATAGCTCCCCAAAACCCATCTTCCTTAACATAAATCTAAGAAAGTCCCAACACACATTATCATAAGCTTTCTCGAAATCCACCTTAAAGAGTAAACAACTATTCCCCTCCTTTTTAGCCATATCCACCAGTTCATTTGCCACTAACACACCGTCCAAAAGTTGTCTACCCGGTACAAAATCACTTTGGAAATTGGAAATAATCACACCTAACACCTTCTTTAATCTTGATGCCAAGAGTTTAGAGATAGCTTTGTATACACACCCAACCAAACAAATCGACCTATAATCGTCCAACCCTAAAGGATTAGAAGATTTAGGAATCAAAGTCAAGAAAGAAGAAGTGATAGCCTTTGATGGTAACGCCTCCTTATAGAAACACTCAAAGCATCTTATGAAATCCGCTTTCAAAAAGTTCCAACACTTCTTGATGAACATAAAAGAGAAACCGTCGGGTCCCGGACTTTTAGATCCCTCACAATTCCAAATGGCCTCTTTAATTTCCTCCTCCAAAAAAGGCTTTTCAAGGGACACTTTATCATCCGAATTCAACACCCCAAAGGGAATCCCTTCCAAATTCGGCCTCCCCCTCACCCCATCCGAAAACTTTCTCTCAAAATGAGACCAAACTTCCTCTTTCACCTCCAAAACCGAGTCGACACAACCCCTCTCCGTCAAAATATGGCTAATATGATTCCTATTTCTCCTAGCTTTCAACACCCTATGAAAAAATTTACTATTTTCATATCCATCATTCAACCATTTCAATCTTGATCTTTGAATTAACATATTTTCTTTGATCTTTAAATTCAACCAAAAATCCTTTGATGCCCTCCTTCTCTTCTCCACATCATGCGGAGAAACCACCACATCCTCCTCATCCACGCCTTCATCCCCTTCATTCAAGCATCGCACTTTCCTCCATCGCCAAATTGAACTTTCCAAAAACATTTGTATTCCACCATCTCAATCTCTCTTTAAAAATACGCAACTTCTCTTTCAAAACAAAATCACCCCTTCATTCCACCAATATCAAATTCCACTCCTTCTCCGCGAACGGCAAGAACTCCTTATTTGAAAACCATTCATTGTTGAATTTAAATGGTTTTGGCCCCCAATTAGAGTTATCACTAACCAACCAAACCGGACAATGATCCAAAATATCACGATCCCCCACAAGTTGACCAACCACACCCCACTTACTAGCAACTTTGTCCGCCACCAAGAACCGATCAATCCTACTACTAACTCTCCCATCTCCACTAAACCAAGAAAAACTCTTCCCTTTGCAAGGCAAGTCTATCAAATTTGACAATTCTATGAACTTCGCGAACTCCCTCCATTCACCGCTTTGCCGCCTCACAGAATTCCCCTTTCTTTCTCTACCGTTCTTAATAGAATTAAAATCCCCTCCTATCACCCATTCTCCGTCCGAAAATCTAGACTTCAACGCAAGAAGGTTCCCCCACAACACACGTTTCTCCACCAAAGAGCATGGCGAATACACGTTAACAATATAGTATAACTCTTCCTTCCAAACCGCCTTAACCCCTAGAAAGCCACCTCCACAAAAACTACACAAAACTCTTACTGTATTCGAGTTCCACATCGACAGAATACCCCCCGACGCCCCTCTTGACGGCAAATAAGAAAATATCTATATTACTCTGCCTCCAGAAGCTACTAGCCAAAGATTCGGAAATACAATTCAATTTTGTTTCTTGAATAAAGAAGAAGTCAGTGTTACCTTTACAAATAATATGACTCAGTCTTCTCCTCTTCGCACTACTCCCGCCTCCTCTCAAATTAAGGGAGCCAATGATCATGATAACTCATTAATGTTCTCCCTCCTCTTCAGAATTCCGAGTTTGGTGTTGCTTTCCATTTCATCAATTTTTGCTGCGAAGTTGTTCCCGTTTTCGGTAGCCTCCACTCCCAAATCTGTTAGCATAGACCACCGTTTTTCACCAATTTTCGACCCCAATCTCTCTTTTAATCTACTATTATTTCTGCATATCTCGCCTTCCTCCTCTTGAGATCCGTACATAGGAACCGGCTCCAGGATAAACCTAGTATTGGATTTGAAAGAAACCGAATCCGAATCGGCTGAAATTGATTCCGATCCTTCCTCCACCGCCTGTACATATTTTCCCTTCTTTGCCAAGCAGTGTTTCGACTTACCCAAGATGAGTTTGGGCCTACCTTTCTTTCCTTTAATCAGCCCAATAGATAAGTTTAGTTTTTTGTATTTTAACTTTTTTGAATAAGAGTTATTTCTCAAAAAAGTGGGACCCAGGGGCGCACGGTTTTGTGAATACATCAGGGGCGTCATACAACATTCAAGATAGGTTCTTTTCGGAAGGTTATTTTCAAATAAAAGTAACACCGATGGGGGCCAATATGTGACTGCTTGAAGAGAAGGAGGAGGGGGAGATTGAATGTCTCACTTGTGAAGCTGAATCCTGGTGGAGACAGTGGTTTGATGTGATCAGACCTTGGAAACCGACGGATGTGGATTCGGAACGTGTGTCCTGGTTCCGTTTTATCGGCGTTCCATGTCATGCTTGGAGTGTGTCATTCTTTGAAAAAATTGCATCGTCGTTTGGAATATACATTTGTTCGGATGAGGCAGTGGTGAAACGATCGGGATTAGACGTAGCAATGGTGTTGGTTCGGGTGCCCGTGGATTTTGTTACGCCTGTTTCTTTGGATGTGAAGATTGATGGAGTGATCTTCAATTTGAGATTAAAGGAGGAGGTAGCTAATCTATCGGCGATTTTCTCTAATCATCGTTTAGTAGGATGCTCTGAATCGGAGGAGTCCAATTCAGGTGAAGGGTCAGTGGAGGAGTTTGTCGCTGAATCATCTGAGGAGGGAGATCTCAGGGATGGTATCGGTGAGGTTGATGGTGAAGGAACAGTGGAGAAGCAGAAGAGTGGGGATGGTGTTTTGGAGGGGGTTTCGAAGAGTCCAACTGTTATTGAAGAGGTTTGTTCAGAGCAGGTTGATAGAGACAAATTCCTTTTGGGAGCTAAAAGTATAGAAATTTTATCCTTTGATCAAGCTATTGTAGCAGTTAGGAGTACTACGTGTCAAGCAGGGGTTTGTGACAGCAGAAATAATTCTGATTTTTGTGGGGAGGAGGCAGAAAAAAGTATAGAGGCATAACTTGTTAAATATGAAATATTGTCATTTTATTTTTCACGAAAAGTCAATGCACACGAATATAGTAAAGCGTATAATATTAATGTGATGGCAAAAACATATGCTGCTTAATGATCTACTTCACACCACTATGCTAGACATTTATTCCGTATAAAACACATTTGTCAATGAAAGAGAATTGAAGTGTATGTTTAGTGTATCAATAATATTGGTTAAAAATGTACTGTAAAAAGAAATTATAGAAATCAAGCTTAATATTACAATCAACACTCTTCATCATACTACTTTACAAAACAAAAAGAAGGACAAATATATACAAATTTTTGTCAGTATTTTATTTAATTTTTCTAAAACGTAGTATACAAATTTACATGATAGCACACCTATTAGGACGAGGATCCCCTTCAATGCTACCAGCACCATGGAACATGGGATTAATAACATTTTCTTTTATTGAATCCTTAGGTCCAACTGAGATAATTTCTGCATGACAAAACTTCCTTAGCTTAGCCACTACTTTTACTGGATCAATATCTCCTATTAAGGTCAATATCTTCTCTTTCATGTCCACAGAAAATGATTCAAGTCCTGCAACAATATTACAGATACAATCTCAGCATATTACTAATAAAAATCCAACGACCACATCCTAGCTAACACTTTAATAAGATTTTAAAGTAAATTTTAATTAAAAAAAGCGTAATTCGATTCAATTAAATACCTGAAAGGCCTAAGACTGCTTTCATAGCTTTTTTCTTGATTTTACCTTTTTTTATCTCCAACTTTATCACAACTTTCTGTCACACAAAAATGAAGTATTTGTTAGTTTGGATTGGAACCACTCTATCTAACTCTGAAACTAAGATTACAATAGAAGAACTTAAAATTCAGGGTTGAAATTGTGCATAAGAAATGCAAAAATATCAAGTTTAACTATTATTAAGAAAATAAAAGAGTGGTTTTAATCAGGGTAAAGTACTAACCTTCATTGTTATGGAACTAAGGTAGAAGAACTCTTGATACAAATTATAATAAACAAGAAAGGAAAAGATAATTTTTCAATTTGAAATGAGTTATTTTGCGGCTTTTTTATTTCAAGTCAAGTCAACACGCGTTGTGTGGTCATCTTATACAAGGGGACTTTTTCTAATTTATATTTTGATTTCCCAATTACAAGAGAGAGGACCATTGCTTCTTGTGCAACATTGAATTTACATAAAAACACATTCAATGGTTAACTCATCATTTTGAAATAATTTTTTTTTTAATGTACAACTCTTAACAATTCATATTGAGTTCCATAATTTAGATTCATATATTAATATTTAATTTATATTTAAATTGATTGTAATTTATAAAATTATTTATTAAACTTTGATGTTAAGATGCTCATAATTTTGCATTATATCCTGCAACCAAAATAGTTGACAATTATTTTGATATATGTGGTCCATCTAGATTTGCTTTCTTTTTGGACATTTTCATTTTATTATTCAGTGATATATATATATATATATATATATATATATATATATATATATATATATATATATATATATATATATATATATATATATATATATATATATATATATATATATATATATATATATATATATTATTTTTCAATAGACAATGGAATTGAATTAGAGCAAAAGGGTTGCTCTTCCCAAATACAAAGACAAAGAAAAGAAACCCGCTACTCAAAACAACAAAGCGGTAGGACGTGCTAAACATGAAAATTACAACTTGAAACAAGCTTAAGACTCGAGTGTAACCACTTCCAAGAGCGGAACACTAACTCCGACATACAATCTAGGAAACTACAACTCCCATTATTGAAGATGATGTTGTTCCGGCTCATCCAAATACTCCAACACGATGCAAGCCAAATAACACCCACTATCCTCTTTTTGTGTTTCATTTATTTTTTTGGTTTAAGAAATTGGAAAAATCGATTTAGATACCCGTGAGAACTAAATGCTCCTCTTAACCAGTAACGGCTAGTTCTCCCGTTAACGGCTAGTTTTCCTTCTCCGCTTCGCTCGCTTCTCCCTCTCATCCTCTCTTCCTCTACCTCTCTCTCCATCTCCTTTATTTCTATCATGGACTTTGCCACTTTGTTCCCGGAAGCAAGCTTAATGCCAAATAATGTTGGAATCCCAACAAAAGCCCCCTCTGCAGCTGATGAAGGCATTAATGCGAATCTGAAGAAGGATGGGTTTAAAACCAAATCCTTCGCAGCGGTAGTTTCGACCAATGTTTGTGATATACCTCTGAGCCAGTTTCCTGTTCCTTGCCTTAAAGAGGATAGATTGGTTATTACAATTCCTGAGGACGAGTATAAGCTTGGGGTGGAAGCTTGTAAGCATCACCTCCATGGCAGAGTAATATGGTCTAAAGGCGCGACTCCCTTAACTGTGTCAAACCTAAAGATGAAGCTCTTGGAGCTTTGGTCGGCTATCGGAAAATGGGGTGTTACGTCACTAGGAAAAGGGTTCTTTGAATTCGCTTTCTCCTTGTTGGAACATGTTCAGCGTGTGCGGTCTGTCAATGCCTGGTCCATCCCTCAAGGAGTTCTAAAGTTGTTTCCTTGGACAAATGATTTTGTACCTTCAACGCTAAAACAGACTTCTGCTCAAGTTTGGATCAGAATTCATGGGCTTTCCCAGGAGTATTGGAGACCCGAAATTCTCTTTGCTATTGCAAGCAGCATTGGCACTCCAATTTGTATAGATTCAGCCTCTAACATGTCATCCTTTGATAGGCCGTTTGGGCATTTTATTCGTGTCTTGGTTGACTTGGATCTTACTAAAGAATTCATTGATAAAATTCTGGTGGAAAGAGTAGGCTTTGCCTTCTTTGTGGACATCGAGTATGAAAAAGTTCCAGACTTTTGCTCTTTCTACTCGAGTATTGGGCACACAGTGCATACTTGTAAAAGGAAAGGCATAAGTAAAGATAATGGAGGAAATAGGAAGCAGAACAAAGATGACACCACCCTAAAAGGGAAAAAGGTTGTTGAGATTGTAGACGTTGAAAATCAATCTGAAAAGGTGGATAACATTGATCATACTAAGCAAGGGGATAACATTGTGACAGAAGAAGCCGCAAACGAGCAGGACCTAAATGTTGTAGTGGAATCCACTACAGTTGTTAATTTTGTAACAAAACCTTCCACTGATGAGCGAGTATATTGATGCTACCCTTATGGATGAAGAAGTCCCTGAAACCCCAATTGATGATGCTCATAGGAAGCAAATCACGGATTTTCTGAAAGACTCTTGGGACAACTTGGTTGCTGAGGACAAGGAGGATGATCAAGGAGTAGACCTTTTACCTGAGAAGGAATTCACACTTGTTACTTCAAAGAGAAGAAAAGGCAAGAAGATTCTGGCCCAGAGTAACACTAGACTGGTGTCTAGTCAACCTACAAGATTACAATGAATTGCACCTTCTGGAATATCAGAGGTATAGCAAACAACTCATCTAGAGCTGCCTTAAAGAATCTGATCAAGAAGAATTCTCCAGACTTTGTTTTCATAGCAGAGCCTTGGATGAGTTTTGATAAATTTCCCAAAGCCTGGCTTAACAGGTTTGACCTTAAATTATTTGCTTTTAACAATAGAGGTAGTCTCTTGCCTAACCTTTGGTGCCTTTGCAAAACTAATTTAGATCCTGTTGTCTTAGACATTAAAGATCAATATGTTTCCTTTACTATCAATCATCTTGGTACTGTTCTTGGTTTTTCAGTAATTTATGCTTTTACTAGTTATTTAGTTAGGAGAAGTCTTTGGAATACTCTTGGTAATGTTCTGCCCACCACTCCTTGGTCTTTTATTGGTGACTTCAATGCTATTATAAGCAGTGCTGAGTACAAAGGTAATCATACTCCCTCTAAAACTCCTATTTCTGATTTTCTTTAATTGGACTGATGTTAATAGCCTGATCCATGTTCCTACCTTGGGGAATCCTTTCACTTGGTGTAATGGGAGAAAGGGTAGGCTTAGAACTGAGAAAAGACTGGATAGAGTCATATGTAACATGGATCTTTTGGATGTCTGTCACTCTGTTAAGTGTCATACTCTTCCCAAAGTGAAGTCTGATCACTACCCCCTTTTATATTCCATCAACTTAGAGAAGCTCACTTTCAAATCTCAGTTTAAGTTTCTTAATATGTGGGCTAAAAATGAGGAATGTCTTAGAGTCATGGAGGAGGTGTGGAAAACTAAGTTTTGGGGCTGCCCTATGTATGTCTTGGATAGGAAACTTAAATTGCTTAAGGCTAGAGTTAAAGATTGGAATAAAAAATCCTTTGGTGACATTACTCATAATGTCATCACTGCTGAGAATGACCTTAGGAAAATTCAGGATGACATTGGCAATATTGGTTACACTGATCTGTTGCAGGATTTGGAGAAAGATGCTCAAGGTAAACTCGAGTCTGCTCTCAACATTGAAGAGGAATTCTGGAAGGAAAAGTCAAGAATCAAATGGCAGATTCATGGATATAGAAACACAAAATTCTTCCATACCTATGCTAAAATCAGAAGAATAACTATTCTTATTAATTCTCTTGTCATTGATAATCAGGTTATCAATGATAATTCTGTGCTTGAAAGCCATATCATCAACCACTTCAAAAACCTTTTCAATAATGATTTTGTGCCTCAGGAAAACCAATTAATTAGGACTAGTATCCCTGCCATTGTGAGTGACCTTACCAATGACATGCTAACTATGGTTCCTAGTGATGAGGAAGTGCAAAAAGTTGTTTTTAACCTCAAGGCTGATTCTGCCCCTGGCCCTGATGGCTTTGGGGGAGTCTTCTACCATAACTACTGGCAGGTTATCAAACATGATGTTACTAAAGCTGTCAACCAATTCTTCATACAAGGCTGGCTCATGCCTAATTATAATGCTAACACCATGGTTCTTGTGCCTAAAATCAAGGAGGCTAGTAGCTTAAATCATTATAGACCTATAGCTATGGATAACTTCAAGTTCAAAATTATATCCAAGATTATAGTTGATAGATTATCTCCTATTATGCCTAACCTGATTTCTGTGGAGCAGAGAGGTTTTGTCCATGGGAGAAACATCAAAGATAGTATTTGCTTAACTTCTGAAGCTATCAATAACCTTAACAATAAAGGCTTTAGTGGTAATGTTGCTCTCAAGATAGACATTGCCAAAGCCTTTGATACCCTCAATTGGAACTTTCTTATCCAAACTCTTAAGGCTTTTGGTTTCAAAGAGAAATTTTGCAACATGATTCAGCTTATCCTCTCTTATGCAACCTTGTCCATAGGCTTTAATGGTAGTCAAATTGGTTACTTCAAATGTTCCAATGGCTTGAGGCAAGGAGATCCTTTGCCTCCTCTCCTTTTCTGCATTGCAGAAGATGTTTTGAGCAAAAGCATATCCAACTTAGTTAACAATGGAAATATCAATCTTATTAAAGCTAACAAGTCTTGTTTTGTTCCTTCTCATACCCTTTTTGCTGATGATATAATGATTTTCTGCAGGGGGAATGTTAAATCTCTTAAAGCCATTTCTGATCTTTTACAAGACTATGGTGGTTACTCTGGCCAGTTTTGCAATTATGCTAAATCTCTTATTTATGCAGGGGGAATGACACATACTAGGCATTGTAGTATTGCTAACATAATTGGTTTCACCAAGGCTACTCCTCCTTTTGTGTACCTTGGTGTTCCTATTTTTGTAGGGAACCCTAAAGCTATTTATTTTATGCCCCTTGCAGATAACATAAGGCTGAAGCTAGCAGCCTGGAAAGCTAAAAGTCTTACTATGGCAGGCAGGGTCCAATTAGTGAAGTCAGTCATTCAAAGCATGATTGTTCACTGTATTTCTGTCTACAACTGGCCAGGAAGCATCATTAAGAAAATTGAAAGATGGACAAGGAACTTCATTTGGAGTGGTAGCATAGACAAGAAGAAAATTGTGACTGTAGCCTGGAAATCCTGCTGTAAGAAGTTGAATGAAGGAGGTCTTGGAATCATCTCTATTAAGGCCTATAATAGTGCTACAAATTTGCACCTCTGCTGGAAATTTGCGAGCAGAATTCAAAGCTGGTATAATATGTTGTATGCTAGAGTTATGAGAAGTGGAAGACCTATCAAATACTCGATTAAATCCTCCATTTGGAATGGAATTAAGGAGCATTACTCTTTGGTTCTTGAGAACTGCATCTGGTGCATTGGTAATGGTGAAACGGTTAATTTTTGGCTGGATAATTGGGTTGGAGATACCCTGGCCTCCAAATTCCAGGTGCCTAGTAAGTTCCATGGTTCCTTGACTTCCAATGTTTGTGATTGGTGGCATGACAACTCCTGGCATATCAATAGGAACATTCAAACAGCTCTGCCTTCTCTTCAAAGCTTGATTGCTGGCTTCTTAGTTAGTAACTTGTCCGAAGATATCTTGATTTGGAAGAACACCTCTAATGGTGTTTTAACTGTTAAAGAGGCTTATAATCTTTTCATCAATCCTTCTCCCCTCCCTAGTTGGGACTCTTTCCCTTGGAGATTCTTACACCACAAACTTCCTACAGATGACAACCTTGTGCTGAGAGGTTTCTCTTTTCCCTCTGCCTGCAGTCTTGGTTGCTGATGATCATGTTGGTCATCTGTTTTTTTAGTGTAGTTTTGCAGCTAATATTTGGAAGTGGTTCAGCAATACTCTGCAGTTGCACTTTGTTATTGCTAATTTGGATGATTGCAGGATAATTCTCAATTGTTCAAACTGGTCTAAATAAGCAGTTTCAGTTATTAGGGCCTGCATCATGTGTATTTTCTACAACATCTAGACTACTAGAAATAGACAAAGATTCGAGGATT
The DNA here is from genome assembly GCF_029867415.1 of Vicia villosa. Classification (NCBI taxonomy): domain Eukaryota; kingdom Viridiplantae; phylum Streptophyta; class Magnoliopsida; order Fabales; family Fabaceae; genus Vicia; species Vicia villosa. Next base: position 452,222 of record NW_026705169.1, on the reverse strand, counting down.
CGAAAACTCACTGGAAGACATGTGTGGCCTCGGTTTCTGCTCATGCTAATCTTGTGGGAAATGCTTCTTCTAAATCTTCCATTGTTTCCATGAGCAGTTTCTGTTTTCTCAAGAGGTTTAACATCAACATTAACCAATTGAAGCCCATTAGCACTGTTGAAGTTCTCTGGACTCCTCCCTTGTTTGGTTGGCTTAAGTGTAACATTGATGGTGCTGCTTTGGGAAATTCTTCTGCTTCAGCTTGTGGCGGCATTTTTAGGGATCATGATTCTAACCATATTATCAGTTTTGCTACTTTTTTGGGTGATGGAACTCCTGAAATGGCTGAATTTATGGCTGCCATTGTTGCTTTGGAAGAGGCTAGTAAAAGGAATATTTGTAAGCTTTGGATTGAGTCTGACTGTAGCTTGGTGGTTAATGCTTTTAAAGATCATTCTTTAGTGCCTTGGAAGGTCCAGTATCGTTGGCTTAAGTGTTTGGATTATACCTTAAAGATTGATTTCATGATTACTCACATTTTTAGAGAAGCCAATTTTTGTGCGGATGCCTTGGCTAGTATTGGTTTAACTTGTAAAGATGTCATTTGGTTTAATTATGTGCATTCGGATATCATTAGAGAATTATTGCTAGACAAGGAAGGTACCCCTAGGCTTAGGATCTGTCGTTTAGGGGTTTTTGGCTAGGTCCCCCCCTTGTGTATCTTGTCTTTCTTTTTGGTTTAATGATATCCTCTTCTTTTATTTAAAAAAAATTGTAGCTTCGTATATAGGAAATATAAAAATTGTGGGGCTGTTTATGATTACAAGATATATGTCATAAGGTCATGATATTAGGTATTTTATGCACCATGAAATTACAATTATGTTTCCCTATGATCTTTGATAGATCGTAATGGGCAATGCATATAAGTTGGCCATTAATATTTTGAATAACTGTATATTGCAAAATAATTGTGATATAAGAAGATTTATTATTGTAAAAAACTAGTACTCCTATGTGTTTTCTAGAGAGACTATGTCCTCTCTCTAAAAACCTTAGCATGCCACGTTCTATTTCCTTATCCATCTAGGGTTTGTGAAATTTTCTCTAGTCTCTTTTGACTTCTTTTCTCCAAATTTTCTTGTGGCGCCTCCTCTCCCTTAGCGAGAGTTTTTTTTTCCTTTTTACGCTCGTTGTTCTGAATCTTGTTTTTTGGTTTTTCCCGGGCCTAGACCCTTGTTTCTGTTTCGTTATGGAGTCATGGAATATGGAGAGATATACCTTTAACAAAGGAGGAGGGGGTTACGACGGAGGTGGATGAAATCTATGGAGAAGAAACTTTTCAACGCACTTTAGTTGAAAGGCTTTGGACGCACTCTAAAGCTTTCACCAACACTATGTTAAGGGCTTGGAAGTTAAAGAACCCAGTGGAGATACAGGAGTTAAGCAAAAACCTCTTTCTTTTTCATTTTCCTTGAAGAGGAATATGGAAAATGTCCTGTGAAGTGGTCCCTGGAGTTTTGATCGAAATTTACTTGTGCTTGAAAGGGTGTCTGGAGAGGAACAACCATCAGCTATGAATATGCATAATGGTGTCTTCTGGGTCAGGATTTATGAACTTCCCCTCATGTTACCGTCGGAAGCGATGGCGCGGAAGCTTGGAGGAATCCTTGGTTTTTATGAGGAAATGGATCTGAAGGAAGTCCATCGTAATGGAAGGTTTCTCAGGGTCAAAGTTAAGATAGATCTAAAGCAGCCTTTGGAAAGGGGGACTGTCGTTCGATTTAAGGAAAAGAACCTGAAGGTTTTTTTCAAATATGAAAGGCTCCCAAATTTTTGTTTTGTTTGTTGAAGATTAGGGCATCAGATGAAGGTCTACGAGGCAGTTAGGGACTTAAGTGAAGCAGGTTTCGAAGATCTTGAAGACAAGGACCTTTCTTTTGGTCCTTGGTTGGAAGCTTCTCCTCTCCCTCGGGTCCAGGAAGAACAGAGAAGGAAAGATTCTACCTCAAGTTCTTGCACCAAAAGCCTGTTTAATATTTCTTCTGGGTAGAGCAGATGTGAATCCAAATGGAAGGAGAAAGAGGGGGACAACGAAGTGGAACAACGTGTTTATAAATATATGTGTGTCATATATGTATCATTTACATGTTTTTGAAATACATTTTTAATTTTTCGTAGACTCGTATGAGTCTGACAATCTTAATCACTCGTTTTACTTTTAGTATGGACCAAAAAGAATAAATAAAAGTGCAACACAATTTGAAAGTCAAAATTATCATTATATCACTTTAGGTATGAATGAATTTTTTTCTAGTATCACATTGTAATATTGTTAAAGAATGTGGGGCACCCTATAAGTTAGCTAAGAGAGTATTACCAAGATAAAAAGGGATAGGATGAACACACTAACTCATGAATATTCTTTATTTATAATAAAACCTAACAAAAATATCTAAGATATGCAAAAGCAATTTATTCATTTAATAGATCATTTAAGAACTGAGAATTTTTTTTTTAAAATTAAAATTTAGTTCACAAAATTATTATATGTTTAAATTTGCAAGTGACAACCTAAAGTCGTTGCCACCATGAAATCAAAAACTTTTCTTGATAAATTGGAGGAACACTAGATTGGTCAGCTTCTTATGATGACTAACAATGTACTGTAAAAAGATAATATAGAAATCAAGCTCCATATTACAATCAACATTCTTCATCATACTACATTACAAAACAAAACAAAAAAAGACAAATGACTACAAAAATTCAGTATTTTATTTTATTTTTATAAAACATAACAAATTTTTTACATGATAACACACCTACTAGGACGAATATCCTCTTCAACACTAGCAGCACCATAAAAGATCAAAGGATTAATTCCATTTTTGTTTCCCTCTTTAGCTGGTCCAACAGAAATAATTTCTGCAGGACAAACCTTTTTTATCTTAGCCACTACTTTTATAGGATCGATATTTCCTATTAAGGTCAATTCTTTCTCTTTCATGTCCACTGAAAATGATTCAACTCCTGCAACAATATTACAAAAAAAAAAAAAAAAATTATTCAACAACCATTAATGCTATAGATTTTATTGTATCTCGTGTGACCATTTAATAAGATATTAATGAAACAATTAAAAAAATATATTATTCGAAATACCTGAAAGGCCTAAGACTGTTTTCATAGCTTTTTTCTTGAGTTTATCTTTATTTATCTCCAACTTTAACACAACTTTCTGTCAAACACAAAATGAAGTAGTTGTTACTTAAGATTACAAAAGAAGTACTTCAAAATCATGCTTGAAATTTTGCATAAATAATGCAAAAAATTAGGTTTAGCTATTATGAAGAGAGTAAAAGAGTGGTTATAACCAAGGTAAAGTACTAACCTTCATTGTTATGGAACTAAGAAAGGAAGAGATACTCCCTCTCTTTTTTATTATAAGTCTTTTTGGCATTTTCACACATATTAAAAAAAATAATTATTGTTGTATGAAATAGAGAAATTATAAAAGATTTTACTATATTTTCCTTCATTAATTGTATGGGCACTACAAGAAAAAGTTGAATTTGCCAGGGATATTTGTCAGGGGTAAAACACCTCACAAAAAACTAATGTTGTTTGGGGTAAATCCCCTCACAAAGTTAAATTCAGGTTAACAGAAAAAAATTAATTATAGCTTGGGGAAACCCCTCGCAAAAGAGAAAAAGGGAAATTTAAATTTTGAAAAAACCATTTTCCGAGGGGCAACCCCTGGCAAATGGGAATGGTGCTAAAAAGTCAAATCAGGCATAGCATTTTGGCAGATTTTAGCGAGGGGACACCCCTCCCAATAAACCACTAGTACATTAGCGAGGGGCTACCCCACGCAAAGTTTACCATTTCTGCTTTTACAGACTGCGCGTGCAGTTTATGTTTCCAACGTTGCTTTTTAGCGAGGGGCTACCCCACGCAGAATTGTACCGTTTGATTAGCGAGGGGGTGCCCCTCGGAAACTATAACACCATAATTAATTCACGCAACCACCGCTTTTGTTACCGTTCCAGATTTTTCTTTATCTCTTCTTCCTTCCCTTCCTCATTCACTTATAATTACTTCTCCAAATTTTTTTCTTCTCCAAATATTCATCTTCTTCTTCTTCTTCCCTTCATCTTCTCTTATGCAAATATTGTTCTTCTTGGTGAGTAAACATAATTATTCTGTTATGTGATAATTTTATTTTTATAGTTAATTTGTAATCGAAATTTTAATATTATTTCTTGTTTTTCATGTATCAAATGATTTGCTTAAAGGGAGCAGAATTTTGGAACTAAAAGCATCAAGAAACACAACCATTTGTTCATCAATTCCAGGTACACATTACTAAACTTTTTATATATTTTGTATGTATTTAAAAGGTGCAGTAGATATATTTGGTGTTTATATATTTGATTTTGTGTGTTTTTTTATTTGTATAATAATAATATAAACTATTATTTTTTTAAAAAGTTAATTTCGAAATTATTATTATTTATTAGATATTTATATATTATTAACTGTATAACAATATTTGGTGTATATATTATATAAACTGTTAAATTAAAAATAGTATATAAATTTATTGTGTTATGTTAGAGATTTATTGTGTTAATTTTAAAGAGTGTATATTTATGTGTATTTTCGTTTTTTTAAGTAAATATAAAGATTGTATATTTATTAATTTCAAAAAATGATATTTTTTTTATTTTAGAAAAAAAACTGTATTTTTATATACTGTCAAAATATTTATTTATATAAAACAATTTTTTTATATTACTTAAATCAAAACAAAAAACAGTATATAATTTATAGTTTATATAAAACAGTTTATTTAATGCTTTAAATAAATAAGAACAGTGTATAAAAATAATCTGTTTTAAAAAAGAGTATATAAAAATATCTTTTATATTTTAAATAGTTTAAAATAATATATAAAAAACAGTGTATAAAAACAAACTATGTGTTTTTAAAAATTAAAATAGAATATTTTTTTGTATAGTTTATAATATATATATATATATATATATATATATATATATATATATATATATATATATATATATATATATATATATATATATATATATATATATATATATATATATAAAACATTATACAAAAATAAAATTTTTAAAAAAACAATGTATAAATAAGTAGTATAACATTTTGCATAATATAAAATATAATATATATGTTTTAAAAAGTATATTTTGTATATAATATAAAAAAGTACTCCACAAAAACAATATGTTTAAAAAAACAGTATATAAAAAAAATAGTATATTACAACTCCTCAAAATTTATGTGATTTTTTGTATAAGTTTTTTTAAAAAGCATTACAAATATATATTCATATAATAGTTTTAAAAATAGTATGTATTTAAAAAATTAAAATTAAAATTAAAATTATATTTGATAGTTTATATATATATATATATATATATATATATATATATATATATATATATATATATATATATATATATATATATATATATATATATATATATATATATATATATATATATATATATATATTTGATAGTTTATTGTATGTAATAAAAAGTAGTATATAAAAACAATATATTTATTAAAACGGTATATAAATATTTTAAAAGCAAGTATGTATGTTTAGGATTAAAAACAAGTGTGTATATATATATATATATATATATATATATATATATATATATATATATATATATATATATATATATATAGTTTATATATGTTTAGAAAAAGACAAATATTTAATATAATTAAACATGATTCACATGTGCAGTATGGAACATTACCAATTCTATCGTAGTTGGATGTACGATAGAATGTTTCCTGGACGACGTGGGCTTAAACCACTTTTTATGAAAGGAGTTGCCGCGTTTCTCTCGTTTGCGTTTGCTCAAGAATGTTGTCGCATGGAAGGAGGGGTAAGGTGTCCGTGTTTAAAGTGTGGTTGCAGAAATATTATTAGTGACCCTAGTGAAGTGAAACGTCACTTGGAGAGAGTGGGTTTTAGGCCAAATTACTGGGTTTGGACATCTAATGGGGAAACAATGCAGGAGATGAATAGAGAGGCTTCTAGTAGTCCAACACATATAGAACCAGATATAAATAGAGCTGATCCAGTGAGTAGTTCATCACAAATGCAATGCCAAGAGCAATTTAATCTCGTCGAGGAGATGTTCACTGACGCATTAGGGGTGAATGTGGCGTATGATGAACCACAAGACATAGATGGAGAAGAGCTCCCGAATGAGAAAGCTCAAAGGTTTTATCAGTTGTTGAAAGAAATAAATATACCATTGTTTGAGGGGTCTTCTGACTCTAAGCTATAAATGTGTGTGAGACTTTTGGCTGCGAAGTCAAATTGGAATGTTCCTGATCAGTGTTTAGAATTCTTTGCGAGAATGATGTTGGACGCGACTCCTGTGAAAGAAAACATGCCTATAAGTTATTATGATGCAAAGAGGGTGGTGTCGAAGTTGGGATTAGAAGTAAAAAAGATTGATTGTTGCATTAGAGGTTGCATGTTGTTTTATGACAACGAATTTGGTACAAATGATGGGGAATTGGAGGAATGTAAGTTTTGTGAGAGTCCAAGGTATTTAGTTAGCAGTAAAGGAGTTGACCAAAGGCAAAATCGCATTGCAGTGAAATCTATGTTCTATCTACCAATAATACCTAGGTTGCAAAGAATGTTTGCATCAATGCACAGTGCAAGCCAAATGGCATGGCACCATACAAACAGAATTAGTTCAGGCATGATGCGACATCCATCTGATGGCGAGGCATGGAAACACTTTGATAGAGTTCATCCTGAATTTGCACTTGAACCTAGGAATGTCCGACTTGGATTATGCTCAGATGGTTTCACTCCTTATAATTTTTCAGGAAATGCATATTCTTGTTGGCCAGTTATTGTTACCCCGTACAATCTCCCTCCTGAGATGTGCATGACGAAACCTTACATGTTTTTGACATGCATCATTCCGGGACCGTCGAGTCCAAAGGCGGGAATCGATGTTTATTTGCAACCTTTAATTGATGATCTCAAGAGGCTGTGGGTGGGAGCGTGGACTTATGATGTGTCTCGTAAACAAAATTTTAATATGCGAGCAGCTTTGATGTGGACAATTAATGACTTTCCTGCATATGGCATGTTGTCTGGATGGGGTACACATGGTAAAATGGGATGTCCGCATTGCATGAATCACACAAAAGCGTTTACTTTGGACTTTGGTGGGAAAAGTTCGTGGTTTGACTATCATCGTAGGTTCTTACCTACCAACCATGAATTTAGAAGGAATAAAGATGCTTTTAGAAAAGGAATAAAAGTAAAAGATCTACCTCCCCCTCGATTGTCATCGACTCAAGTATGGAATAATGTTTGTGACCTACCAAAATTCATAGACTATGGTGAAGCACGTAGAATTAAAGGATATGGGGTTGACCATAATTGGACAAAAAGAAGTATCTTTTGGGACCTCCCATATTGGAAGGATAATTTGTTGCGTCATAATCTTGATGTTATGCATATTGAGAAGAACTTTTTTGATAATGTGCTTAACACGGTGATGGATAATGAGAAGACAAAAGACAATGAGAAGGCTAGGAAAGACATGGAACTTTATTGTAATCGAAAAGAATTGGAGTTGAAACCTCGACCAAACAGAAAATTATTAAAACCCAAGGCTTGTTACACTCTTACTCCCCAAGAAGCAAAAGCTGTATGTCGGTGGTTAAATGAATTGAGGATGCCTGATGGTTATTCTTCTAACCTGGCAAGATGTGCTAACGCCAACACTGGGAAATTGCATGGAATGAAAAGTCACGATTGTCATATTTTCATGGAACGATTACTTCCAATTTCATTCAGTTCACTGCCCAAGAATGTGCTTAATCCACTTACTGAGATCAGTCAATTTTTTAAAGACATTTGTGCTTCAACTTTAAGAGTAGACGACATCATTAAATTGGACCGAAATATTCCTGTCATTCTTTGCAAGTTGGAGCAAATATTCCCGCCAGGTTTCTTTGATTCTATGGAGCATCTCCCTGTGCATCTTGCTTATGAAGCTTTTCTAGGTGGACCTGTTCAATATAGATGGATGTATCCATTTGAACGATTCATGGGTGATTCAAAGCGATCAGTTAAAAATAAGGCACGAGTTGAGGGATCAATTTGTGCACATTATATACATCGCGAAACATCACATTTTTGCTCTCATTATTTCAATCACATGATGTTGTCTCCAAGAATCATAAGGAACGAAGTTCACTTCAGTGAAAGAAGTCAATTTACCTTATCAGTTTTCGGTCGTCCAGATATGTTCCTAACTCAGATATGTTCGTTCCTATGCCACGCTCTACTCCACGCTCTACTACACCGCCTATGCATCCTACACTGCCTATGCATCCTACACCGTCTATGCATCCTACACCGCCTATGCATCCTACACCGTCTATGCATCCTACACCGCCTATGCATCCTACATCGCCCATGTCTGGATCTTTCACTGGATTATTATCCATGCCCCCTGGATCAGGTTTTTTTTGTCCTCCTGGATACTCTTACCCCACATATTTTCCTACGGAGACAGGCGGATCTAGCATGCCATTACCCATGCATATGGGGACAGGTGGATCTGGTAGCATGCCATTACCCATGCATATGGAGACAGGTGGATCTAGCATGCCATTACCCATCCCTTCATAGGATGATACCAGTGCTCCTGGAGATACCAGTGCTCCTGGAGATACCAGCGCTCATGGAGATATTAGTGTTGAGGAGCAAACAAAGAGGAATCGTATTTTGAAAAAAAATACGACTCAAAAAATTAAGTATCATGAGGGCAGACTAATCATTTATCCCGATGCAGGATCGTAAGTTTTTGTGTTTTTATATTATATTTTAAATATGAGTTTTATTTAATCAATACTAACTCAAAATTTTGTTGTTTAGAATTGTTCCCTCACATCAGGCAGTATCGATCATAACAAATATTATAAAAGAGAAGTACACACAATTCTGGCCGTCTTATGGAGCTGTACATGAAGATGAAAAGGAAAAATGGTTTCAGGCATTTCAGGTATAATTTACTTATTCATTTTGACATTTCCTTTTTAATTTTTGTGATATTCATGATTCTACTTTATTTAATATTTTTAAATTCATACAACAATGTAGGAGCATTGTGTTTGGGATGTTAGAGATGAGGCCGCGATTAAAGAAAACTTTGACACAAAATGTGCTGCTCGATTTTCTGATACCATGAGGAATGTTAGACTTAAATGGGAAGCAAAAGGGACACGTCCACGTTAGATAGGAGAAGATATATTCCCAAAGCTTATTGATCATTGGAATTCTGATAAGTTTAAGGAAATATCTGAGCAGGCAAAGAAAAATAGAGCATTTGAAGTTGGTGGCTGCAACTACGCAGCGGGAAGTATTAGTGTGGCTGAAGTTGCGCGAAGGATGGTACATAAATTTATTAATTTTTTATTAAACTATTATTTAAATGTTTCATTATGTATAATTATTTTTTTTTACTTATTTAGCGTGAAGAATTAGGCAGAACTCCACTTCTTAATGAGCTCCACATGGAGACTCATCTCAAGAGAAATGGAGAGTTTATTGACGAGCGCGCAAAAATCACTCAAGTAAGTTATTTTTATATCAAAGATATTTTATTTATTTCTTTTATATGTACATAGTTTTATTTCTTTTATATGTAATAGTTTATTTGAATCATGATAACATTTAATTTTTTTATAGGAGAATTTTGATAAAGAACTTGCCATAAAGTTGTCAGAGCATCCTGAAATACCCCAACCACCACCAGGGTATCCTGTTGACCCCAGTATTGGTTTTCAGACTTGGTATAAGGTTTCAGGTGGAAAGAAGAAAAATGGGAGAGTGTATTGTACTGGAGGGTATTCCAAAAATATCAAGCGGCGTAGTAGAGATTTCAAAATGAGATATGCTGATGGAGAAGGATCATCCACTCCACCTATATTAACCGCCGAAATGCTTGAAACTGTGAGAAACTTGGCAAATACTGAGGCAGCACAACAAGTAGCAGCAAGAAATTTGGAAATTGAAGAGATGAAGAAAAAACAATTAGAGATGCAGGAGGAAATGCAAAGAAGAGAAAGAGAATTACGGGAAGAAATGAGGAGAGAATTTCAGGAAGAAATGAGGAGGCAGGCACAAGAGTATCAAGAAGCAATGCGAATTGGAAATGAGCGGTCACAAAGGTTTGATCAATTTTTTGCTTCACAAAATATGGGTGGTGGTGGATTTGGAGGAACTAGTGGATATGGAGGAACTAGTGGATATATGGAGGAGCTGATGAAGAAGAGGAGGAACAAGATGGGGGGAATAATTAAATTTACATATTTAAGTTTATTTTAATTTGTATGGAACAATTTGTGTTAATTATTTTGAACTTATTTTTAAATATTATTGTTATTTTGTATGGAGTTTAATTTTTAATATATTTGCTTAAATATTAATTATTATATGTATTATAATAATTTTGTTTTAATTTGAATTATTATATATATATATTTTAATTTAAATTATTATATATATATTATAATTATATATATATATATATATATATAAATTATTATGTAAGATTGAAAATTATATTTTTTTTAAAAATATAAACATTTTGCGAGGGGCTTATCCCCAAGCAAAATAATAAATACTGCATTTTGCGAGGGGCTTATCCCCAAGCAAAATACCTGACGCAGTCTGCCCCCTTGCAGACTGCTAGCTGGTACCTATTGCTGTAGGTTGCAGAGTACAATTTTGACTTTTCATTTAGCGAGGGGGGTAGCCCCTGGCAAATTAGCGAAGTGTATAGCCCCTCGGTAATGGATTTGCGACCCCCTGTTTTGCTAGGGAAGCTGTCCTCTCGCAAATTGTGAATTTGTGAGGGGTTTTTGCCCTTAGTGAGGGGTTTAACCCCTGACAAATTGCAGGATTTCTTGTAGTGGGGAAAGACAAATTAAAATAATTTTAAGAAAGAGAATAATAAATGTTTAAGGGTATAATTGAAAAAATAGTAATAATGATTCATTGAAATTGTAAAACGACTTATAATAAAACACAAATTTTTTTTTCCAAAACGACTTATAATAAAAAACGGAGGGAGTATTATTTTAATTTGAAATGAAGTTATGGAATGAAATGATTATTTGATGCTTATTTATTTATTTATTTATTTATTTCAAGTCAACACACGTTTTGTGATCTTCTTGGAAACTTAACAAGTAGAAATAAAGGACATATTCTACATAAGACTTTTCTAATTTAAGGTTTGATTTCCAAATTACAATAGACGTACCGTTCTTTCATGTGGATCATAGAATTTACATAAAAACACCTTCAATGGATTAACTCAACATTTGTGTTTTGGATTTCTTATCATTCTGAAACAATTCATTATCTTTTAAACTTTAATACACATCTCTAAATAATTCATACTGAGTTATACAACTTTAATTCATATATTAGTATTTAATTTATATTTATATTTTTTTAATTTAAAAAATTATTTAAATGATTTTGATGTTAGGATGATGATTATGACGATCGAAAAAGCGCGAGGGACGATAACGCCTTTTGGGCATTAACAGCTTTCTTCTTTGGGTTTTTCTCTTTTGTTTTGGAAACGGCTCACGCGATTCTTCACGCAAAATTTGGAAGAAAAGGCAGCCTTCCTTGGGGAGAATGTTTCCTAGCCACGCGAACTTTTAATTTGTCCTAAAACTAGTAGGAAGGGGAAAAAGATCTCAATCTACCCTAAGTTGATCTATGTGTGGGGATTTCACCTAATAGAGATTTCTGATGTCTGGGAGGCTAGTTATACTAAGGGAAGGTATTAGCACCCTAAGTATCCGTAGTACTCTACGGGAACCTTTTCTACCTTTCTTTGCATTGATTTTATGTTTGTTTGTTACTTGATTATTGGTAAAGTTTCTCCTTTGTGTTAAGAGAAGAAATAAACTAAAGATTGACATATGAACTGAATGTTTTTGATGTTTTGTTTGCTCGCAAAGATTCCTTGTGAACCTCATGCCTACATATCCCTAATGGAATCCAGAGATTTTGTAGTTCGGGGAACTAATTAGGGAAATGAATTGAAATTTGAAGGTGCATTGTTTCAAGCTCAAGGTTGAAGCTTGAATGATCTCTGTTTACAGAAAAGCGACAAAAGTCATCTTTACAGAGAGATATTTCTACTATTCCACCACAAACATTTAAAGTGACAAAAAAAGGGTTCATTTCATAAGAGATGGGACCTTACTTGGATGAAGCAAGTATGCCAGTCATAGTCTCTTGAATGAAAGAACAATTTTCAACCAGTTTAGGGAAAGGCAACAAGTCTGGGTGTGTGTTCCTTAGAGCATGCCTATCAAAATCCTAAATGGGAGAATGTATTGAAGTTGAACTGAAAATGTTTGTATGATTGAATATGGAAAAATAGGAGAAATGTCTCTTCGTAGAGATAAGTCACATCTATCAACTGTATAAGAGATTTGGATTTGACTGGCTTGCACAAGGCCTAATCTTGAGGCTTAAACTGACAGTTTGAGACCGACACTAAAGGGATTCCTCTGCTGGAAATGACTCCACTGGGGAAGTTTTGATTGAAGGAAATATGTGTTCTGTACTAAGCCCAGAATTGTGGCTGACTCTTTGAGGATGCTCTTATTGAGTAGAAATTGGTGGGAAGCTGACCCTACTGGGGAGTTTGTTCTTATGGAACATGAATTGATAGATGAAGACCCAGAATGTTGGCTTGACCCTACTGTGGAATTTATTTTGTTAAGGATTTTATTGATGAAGGAAGGATCCCGGAGTTGACTCTATTGGGGAGTTTATATTTATTGAAGGTTTGAATTAGAGGCTAACCCTTTCCAAGGGTTTTCACTCTGCTGAGGAGGAATGATGGAGGTTGGCCCTTACCAGGGTTTTTTGGCTATTGAAGGTTTAATTGGAGGCTAACCCTTTCCAGGGGTTTTCACTCTGCTGAGGAGGAATGACGGAGGCTGACCATTTCCAGGGTTTTTTGGTTTATGAAGGTATTGATGGATGCTGACCCTTTCGAGGGGTTTTTTGATTTATGAAGGTTTGATTAGAGGCTAACCCTTTCTAGGGGTTTTTTCGCTCTGCTTGGGGAGCTTAAATGATAGGTTGCACTACATTGGTATGAAAGAAATGGATGGGTTTTATGGTAGGTGTTATGTACGAAGCCCAGAATTGAGGCTAACTCTACTGAGGATGAACTCAGAGGGTTTTATTTCTGTCCATATGGTTTGGGTTTGACTTTCCTAGGGAACAAAAAGGTTTCTGGTTGTAGATTGACTCTCTAGAGAGAACAAAGGTGTTTGGGTTATCTTTTCGGGGTTTGTAAGAGACCAGTTTACTCCTGTTTTGAATGGATTTTCCTTAAGGAATGTGTATCCTAAGGGTGAAATTAACTAAGGGTGTTTGATGATTTTGTGTCTTGTATGAAGCCCAAGATTGAGGCAGGTTGTTGTGAAGAGTTTGAAAAGTTTATGAATGAAGGTTGTTTTAGTGTCTTGTACAAAGCCCAAGATTGAGGCTATTCCTGCTAGGGGATAAAGTCTGGAGGTTAAGCTCATAGGTTTTCCAGAGGTTATGGATATTTGGTGGTTTGAAAGATGTGATTTTTATGTCTTGTACGAAGCCCAAGATTGAGGCTATTTCAGCTAGGAAGTTCAGGTGTTTGAACCTCTAGTCTTATTGGAGAAATTCCAGGGTTTAAACAATTTTGGCTTCTACATAGGAATGGCTCTCAGGAGGTTTGAAGTCTTTGATTGTGTGAAAGGGATTCTTCTGCCCTGTACAAAGCCCAAGGTTGAGGCAGACTTTTATTGGATTGCTCACTGTGGAGACTCTAGCTGGGAAGACTTTAGTTTATGTCTTGTACAAAGCCCAAGATTGTGGCTGAACTCTACTAGGGGAAGACTCCAGGAGTTTAGAAAAATATGAAGAAGACTCTATTAATAAAGGGTGCCTTGTACAAAGCACGAGGTTGTGGCTACTCTTGATGGGGAAAGATCCAACAGTTTGGGATCTTTTGACTCAGGAAGGAAAATATTTGCCTTGTACAAAGCCCAAGGTTATGGCTGCTGGAGGAAAAAAGAGCTTGGAATACTATGAATGACTCTATTTTTGAGGTTCCTTGTACAAAGCCCAAGGTTGTGGCTAATACAGACGAGGATTTGAAATCCAAAGATTGATACAGCTGGATGAGATGACTTAGACTCTGCTTGGAGAAGCAAGAGATGGGTGATAGAGACTGTCCATGTCTCATCATTCCTAAGGTTGAACTAAGGATGAGTTTAAAGTGTCCATGTTTAAGACTCTGCAGGAGAACATCTCAATGAATGAGATTGAATGAACACTTGAACAATTGTGATTGAACACTTGAAAGATTGTGATTGTGAATTTTAAGGATTTGGCCCCTCATAGGGGTGAAGGTGACTAAAGACCCGTCCTATGCTTTTAGGAAGCTTGAAAGGTCCTTGTATACAAGCTCAAGAGGAAGCTGAAGGGATGCTTATAAAAAGCCCATGGGTCCTTGTATTGTGAGCCCAAGAGGAGGCTAATCGAGGGTCATCGAGGGTCCTTGTTATAGCACAAGAGGAAGTTATGTTGGCTTGACTAGTTTGGCTCTAGGCAAATGGGTAAGAGGTTTCACCGGGAATAATTCCTCTTGGGTGGATGTGCCCTATTTTTGTTCTAAGGCTTTTTTCAAGATGTTTCACCGGGAATAATTCATCTTGAGGTTGAAACTATGTTATTCTATTAGGAAAGAGCCTTCACTGGGAAGACATTCTCAATCCTAGGTCATAGTCATATAATATATATATATATATATATATATATATATATATATATATATGTTTATCTGTCCTAAGGTTTTTCTCAGACGAAGATTTAAACAGTATATATTTACAGGTGTATTGAACAGGTTTATTGAAAGCAGTAAATGAAAGCTATAAACACTTACCCGGGTGAAGAGGAGGCTCAAAGATTATATACAGAACCTCAATGAACAGTATTATTGAAAAGCAGTTGAATGCTTTATTTGAAAATGAATTGAAGTTTGAATTGAAAATGAAATTGAAGATTGAAAATAGTTGAAAATAGAAGAAGAGAAAGCTTTAGGACTTATACCTTAGAAGAGGGGTCTAAAATGGTTTAGGAGCAGTTTCACCGGGAATAATGCCACTCTTAGTACCACAGTTTTAAAATAGATCAGAAGATTTTGTACAGAAGACAAGGTTTTGAAAACAGACAAGTATGTACAAAAACAAAAGGGTTCATTGTGAACACTTTACTGATTATGAAAAACAGTTAAAGAAAATGATGTTTGAGATTGAAATGAAAGTGAAATTGAATTGAAAGTGATTTGGACTGTAAGGGAGATTGGAACTTAGACTCAAAGAGAGGCACATTTGAAATTGATTACTGTTATGAAAACAGTTGATTGAAAATGAAATTGAATTGATTTGAAATGAAAGTTGAAAATAAATTGGACTGAAAGTAGGGATTGGGACTTACACTCTATTAGAGGCCCATTTGAAATTTGATTACTATTTATGAAAAAACAGTTGAAGAGATGAATGATAAGATGAGAAGAAGAGGTGGGACTTATACTCAAGGAGGCCCAATTGATTTTTTTTTAAAAAGATGTAGGGTTTTGTTGTGTGAAAACCCTGGTTGTCTGTTTAATCGGGAATTTGAAGAAAATAGTTTTGAAATGATGAAAAAAACTTAATTGAAGCAAAAGGCAAAGTCAATACTTAATTAAGATCTAAACATTTAGGGTTTATTCACAAAAAATATTTACAAAAGGTTTGGTTTTGAAAAATCAAAAGAAGTATATTTTAAAAGTATTAAAATACTTAAAAATACACCATTTTAAACCTAATAAAAAAATCAAATAAATAATATTTTTGTGATTTTTGTTGGATATTCATAAAATAGGCATGATAAATGGAAAGTTTGTGAAAAATCAAGTGAAAAGGATTAATTTTGATAGGTGAAATGATTATGTGAAGTTGTGAAAAAAATGAAGAAAAATAGCATAAATGGTTGTTTTTGTTAGGAGCAAGATTTGAATCCATCCCACAAGGGGGGACTAGCACAAATCAAGCCAACTGAGCTAAGTGCTCAGTACATTAAAGGAATGGAAACCATTGAAAATATGTGAAAAAATGAGTTTAAATGGATTTTGAAAAATAATGGAAACAAAAGGTCTGAGGGGGGAATCGAACCCCAGACCTTGGGCAAGAAGCGTGGACGCGCGTTGTGGCTGCTAGGGTAGACAAAGTATTCTAGTTATAATACACGCACTATTCAAAATATACCAATTTTTGCTTCTGAATTTAAAAAATGGCGCCACCCCCATTATCATCTTCAACCTAAAGCTCTTGGAATTTTAAAATTCGAATTCTCTCAATTCTCAACCAATGGCCAAGATGTAAACATGAAACTCACTCGATTTTCAACAAGGATCATGATGGTGGTCTTAAATTTCACTCATTTTGAGTGTAACTCAAAATTCACACGTATAAACACTAAGAACCTTAAAATTGAAATTTTAAATTAAATGACATATGCGTATGATATGATGCAATTGATTGAGGGTTAATGATCCTCATAGGTACAAAAAATAACTCGCATCTCAAGTTTTCATTTATCATGCATAAATTATGGAGTTTGAGTTTATGAATCTTACCTCTAAAGTGAAGATCGGCCTCTGGGAAAATGATGTTCCAGAACCAAAGTGATGATCCAGATAGCTCCGATGAACTCCAGGGAATGTACTGAGACACCTAGCTCGAGCTGGAACTTTTTGAAACTCCTTGCTCGAACTCAACTGATATGGCTCCAAGTGAGAAGTGGAAATGATGATTCTGGTGTTTCAGAGCTCCAACAAGGTCTTGGATCAATCTCACTCACCCTCCTTAATGTGTTAGATCACCTAATTTCAATGACTAAGCCCTGGAATGAAGAATTGTCTTCCTCACCCCGTGAACCTTTGAAAATTAAGTGTATGAGATAGAAGTTGTGCAAAGCAAGTAGTGAAGTTGCTTTGGTGTGATTTTGAACTGAAATGAGGCCTCTATTTATAGGCAAGGAGTCTGAGATAGTGAGGGAGTGAAGTGAGCAAGTGTGATGTCACTTTGAGTTTAAGGGATTCCTATAATCGTTGAGTACATTTGTCCAAAGCTTTCGTGGTTCAGGTGATTCCTTCTTAGATTCATCTTCTAGATTTATCCCCTCGTTAACCCCAGCTTTCCCTTGTTCAGCAGCTTCCGGTACATCATTAGTAGGTTTCAATACTTCCGTCACAGTATCAGTGAGAGTGCTAGTAGATCCTTCCGGTGGCGATTGCTATAACACCCCATTTTCTACCCAGTAATTATAATAAAATTAGAGTGCGGAAAATTTTAAACATCAAACATGAGGCATTACATTTTTAACTTAAAACCACAAATAACTTGTATTTCATTTATCTTTGATACATAGCATTCGGCATCTACAATTTTAAAATTATAATTCGTACACAAGTTTATTCAACTAGATCAAACTTCAACTTATAATTATTCATCAACTTTTATTCAACTAAAAACAACTTAAACAATAGTAGTTACTTCTTATTATTCAACTTGGATTTCAACAACTATAATAATAACACAGCAACAAAATAACAAATACAATCATGATCCCCTCCCGAGTGCTACATATCAGAGCAAGACACCAACTCGACTAACAGCAACTAAAGACTTCATAAAATCACTTCAAACTTCCACCGCTATCTTGAGTACTTGTCTGTTTCCCATGGTAGGGGAAACATCAACAGAAGGGGGGAGATATCAAAAAATATAAACAAAAGTATGATAATTAATATATTGGATCAAATCATACAATTATCGCCACTTTCAAACAACAGTTATAATAACAACTAGCAACAACAGTGATAACAACAACTTTGACAACAATTTGTAACAACAATTATAACAACCATCAGCTACAACAATTATCACAATAATTACAGTAATTATTTCACAACTCAAACCAACACAACTTATATCAACAACAACTCATAACAACATTAACTTCACAATGACTCAAAATGCGACACAACTAAGCAATTGCATGTGGTACCATTTGGAGTAGAACTCCCAACTTAAACAGATGCCAGGTTATCGAGGCATTTCAACAAGGCATAAGCCTTCAACGTGGTGCCATTAAGGCCAACTTAAACAGGTGTCATCAAGGCCAACTTAAACAATGCAATGTATGCCATGAGACATCAACCACGACGACAACCAGAACAACAACAACGAAACAACAACTTGAACATGCAACAAATTGCATCAACGTAATCCAACATTGGTCGTTCGACCTACAACTTAATCAACAACAACACAAAAAATACAATATTGGTCAAAGGTATCTACATGCAATTCAACTTACCCATCTGTACATGCAATTCAACCTATTCGACGTAATTATAACAAAACAAAATCAACCAAAGGTATCTACAAATATAATCGACCGACCCTGACAATTTTCAACTAATTCCGGACAACTAATTATACCGCTTAAATCTACTAATTCGGCTAATCAGTAATGTTTTCAACGTAATCCTGCTATAAATGATATCGTCTACTTCCTGCTAGTTAATTAAGACATTTCTGTTAATTAATTCCTACTGATTCAACTATTTTGTCATACTGATTTCATTTTCGGCATTGCTACTAATTAACACTGCTATGGTTATACTACGTATCCTCCTGCTTCTACTAATACTACTAATTGTTTCCTGTTATTATTCTGCTAGTTACACTACTTCTGCAATTTATTGATCTTGCTAATCTGTTTCCGTACAATCCTACCAATATGCTACTACTAAAATGCACCATGCTAATTTGTTTATTCATCACAACAATTATAGTAAACTAAATATATGTGTCATCCTAATTCACTTATTATACTGACACTAATTAATTTATACTAGTCTTCATTTACTAAGATTCTAATAAATATACCAAACAAAATAAGCAAATGCAGAAGGTTATAACACATGCACACACAATGGCCCCACCAAACAACAGGGGACGACCGTCCCTCTCTCCCATGGGCTTGAGACGCCCTTTTCAGCTCCCCCCTTTCCAAGGAGATGTCCGTCTCCAATTCCTAGGGCTCAGGGAGGCGCCCGTCTCCACCCTCATCTGGGGAAGTTTTTCTCCTTTTCTTCATCCAGGCGACCCTTACCTTGGATTGGAGATCGCCTCTAATATCCGATTGAGTGCAAGCCTTTGCCTTTTCCTCGAAATCCACGATCAATTCCTCCGCTTCCAAAGTCTCGTTCCTCTTCGTCGGCAACTTCGTTTCACGATCTATTCTCCCAAAAGCCAAACCTTATTTCCACAGAAACCTAATTTCATATATTCTTCTTTTAATCCAATAAATCAAATAATAATAATATAGTTACGATTATTTCTTAATGGGCCTACTAATCGTACACCACCATATTGCTATATATGCCACACCCCAACTGAACCATTTTAAATAATAATATTATTACTAATATTATTTCTTCAACAAAAACCAACTTTACTAATTCTCCGATTAACCGACTAAATAATCCAATTCCTCATCTTATAATATCTCTAATAAATCCAACTTCGATCGAATTTCCATATTAAATCCTTGAATAATTTATTTAAATAATTAAATAAATTTCCGGGTGTTACAATTGCAACGATTTTCGCGGTTGCCCTCATCCCATGGAACCCCTTAAACTCGACTACAGACTATGCCACCTTTCATATGTGGCACTTCTAAAAACTCATATTTATTTTTTAAATAAATTTATTTCTCTATTAGATGTCATGGGTTCAATACCCGATAACTATAAAAATTTATTTTATATATATATATATATATATATATATATATATATATATATATATATATATATATATATATATATATATATATATATATATATATATATATATATATATATATATATATATATATATATATATATATATATATATATATATATATTTAAAACATACCTCAACATCTTAAGCCACATAGTTCTAATTTTGCCACATCAAATATATTCCTATGTGACACCTCTAAAAAATCATCTTTATTTTTTAAATAAACTTATTTCTCTATTAGATGTCATGGGTTCAACACCCGATAACTACAAAAATTTATTAAATAATTTATAAATTTTAAAAAATAGTTTATATATTTTTCTTGCAATTCTTTCATCTATTTCATCATTATTAATATATTCTTGAAAGATAAAAGTAATTCTATCTATTTACTCAATATAGATAAATTATATAAATCAATATAATACAAGTTTTGTTTAGAAAAAAAATGTACAATTAACTACTTACAAAAACTTAGTTGATAGATGAACATATAAAGTAAGGCAAAAAATAAAGTAATAACCTTAAAAGGTTTACACTAAAATGTTTCATTCGAACGACGGTACTGGAACGAGTTCCCTATTCGATATGGTTTCATTCCACCAGTCCGATAGCACTGGGTCAGATACTATGTAACCCATCATCACTGTTAAAACTAAGATCTAAGATAAATATCTCTATTTTTTGAAGAATACACTTTTAATTTTGTATTTTATTCCTCAAATCATTAAGTTTTATCATAAAATTTTATTAAGAGGACCTGAATAACTTTATTGAAATAGACGATCATTTATCTTTTAATCTTTGGTGAATTTGTCTCTCATTCATAAAATGATGAAGATTTAATATTTTTAAAAATATTGGAGTAAAAAAAAAAGAAAAGGAAATATAAGACAAAATTATTGAAAATTTTGACTATGATGATTTGTTGCATAGAGTCTAGTCGCTCTAATCTAGAATTTTCTCATTCATAAAATGACGAGGATTTAACATTTTTAAAAATATTGGAAAAAAAAAGAAAAGAAATATGAAACAAAATTATTGAAAATTTTGAGTGTGATGATTGGTTACATAGAGTCTGAGTCGTTTGAATGTAGAATTTCTCTCATCTATAAAATGATAAGCATTTAACTTGTTTAAAATATATATATATATATATATATATATATATATATATATATATATATATATATATATATATATATATATATATATATATATATATATATATATATATAACACAAAGTTATTGAAACTTATCTTCATTTATAAGTCACTTTAAAATTTAAATAGCACCATCTTACATATAATTTCTATAATTCAAACATTTTTTTTTTTTTTTAAAATTGTTTTCTCTTTTTTATTCTTTTTATTTTATCGTCTCAATTACAATTTTTACTATACTAAATAAAATTAAAATATATATGTTATTCAATATCATTTAAAAAAAATTTATCAATGTCCCGCGCCAGATCTCAATCTAGTTAAAAATATTCTTAAAGAGTGCAATTAAAACACATATAAAATCAGCCTCTTATTTTGTGTTTGCAATGTCACTTGGTGTTATAGGATCAAATTAATTTCACAAAATTATGATGGCAATATATTTCAATTCTGCACTGTGTATTAACTACCTTGCACTGATTTTTTAAACAAAGAAAACCTTAAGCTTTTGAAAAATCACAACTTAATCTTCCATTTGATGCTTAACAGGATTATTAAAACTTGATATATAGTGGAGGGTTCATAGATTAAAGTCATCCATGCATCTCATCGACTAACTTCTCGTGATATTAAAATTTTTTAATGGAAGCAACTGTACTTTTTCTGTTGAGTAAAATTAAATAATTAAACTGAAATCCACAAAATCCGTATTTGTAATCTATTAAAAGTAATTTTTAATATTTTATTCAAACAAAATTAATTCTTTTAAATTTGCTTATAACATTTATCAACCACTTTTTTTTACCCAATTCTTTTATAATCACTTCAATTAAATAAAGTATATCTACCAAAACAAAATTACTCAAAAGCCAAAACACAAATACTTTAAAAATGTAGTCTTACTCAAACATATTATCCAAAACAAATAAAACACTGTAACTAAAAGATTTTTTGTTTTGTTTTTAGTAATAGAATATGCGAGGTTTCTTAAAGTAGTTTCAGAGTCTTTCAAAATCTTCAAATGCTTCATGATAATATTCCTTTCTCCATCACCATCATCATCACGTAAATCTAAAATGTTTAGAGTAAAAAGTTAGTATCTAAATCATTACTTAAAATTTTATATTATACATGCACATAACTCAAACAAAATAATATGCAATCAAATTCTTACCCTAAGTAAGAAAGACATGAGTCACAAACTATAACTCCATGTTGCTCCTTCACCGTTTTAGTGTCATCCATAATAGATAGATCATAATCATCATCTTTGAGTATTGATTCTAATAAGTTTTTAATCATATCATAAGTAGAGTCGCCATCCAAATCATCTTCAATATTCAAACTAGTTTCAGAGGCCGTTGTAAAACTTTCAATCTCATCCAAATCATCTTCGATATTCAAACTAGTTTCAGAGGCCGTTGTAAAACTTTCAATCTCATCCAAATCATCTTCAATATTCAAACTAGTTTCAGAGGCCGTTGTAAAACTTTCAATCTCATCCAAATTTTCATCTTCAAATAACGTAGAAGGTAGACTTCGTGCTATTAAACTATCCTCATGAGACAAATTTTGACTAGTGATATGATGAGTTGAACAATCTTCTACATTTGTATTGAAATATTTTAATTTTAACTTAGGTTGAGGTTGAACATCATAAGCAATTGAAGATCCATGAATCATACGGTACTCCCAAGCATAATCTGTTAGCATACATATTTTTGTTAAATAATTCAATATATTTCAATATAATGCATAATTAATAGAAAAAATGAACAATTAAACACTATATACCTAATTCATTATAAGGTGATGGTAGGAGCTCAATTGGACCTTCAAACATGCTGATCAAAAAGAGTTACAAAATTAATCAATATATATAAAAAAAAATACATAATCATTTAAAAACATACAATGTAGAGAAGAGAGTTTTTGTTACCAAGACAAATTTTGATCAGATATACGAGATTGAATCTGAACATCGTAGGGGACAGGACGTCCATAAAACATACGGTACTCCCAATCGTAATCTATACAAAAGCATATATAAATATTTTTGATAAGTTATTCACAATTTCTCATAATTAATAGAAAATAAATGATAAATTAAAAATATATACCTAATTCGTTATAAGGCGAGGATAGCAGACCTTCAAACATACTGGTATAAAGAGTTAAAAAATTAATCAATCTACATTAAAAAAACACATAATCACTTAAAAACACATTATAAAAAATAGAGTTTTTGTTACCTAGACATTTTGCAAGTTGAATCACCCTTTCTAATTTAAAAACTCTCTGCAACACCAAATTACATTAAAAAAAAAAACACAAAGTTATCATAAGTTAAATAGCGTCATTGTTGAAATTTCCATTAAAAAATTCAACCAAGTTCAAACAGTTTTCTATAAAAACTAGACGGAAAATAATTGACCATCTATTTTGTAGGAGTATAATTTTTCGGTTAAACTTTAATAAAAAATATTATTTGAGTACATTTGTTACCAGATACATTTGTATTTCAAGTTCATTAAACATTTAAAATATAAATGTTCATTTTTTTTATGAATTAAAAGTTGATTATATAAACAATATACATGAGAATCCATATGAGTTTAAAAACTTACCTCTTTGATTATTCTGAATGTGATTCTCAATGAGTCACTCTAACTTTTCACTTAGGTGTTGAATGAAAGGTTAAATGGTTGTTTAAATAGATTTTAGTTTAACTTATCTTTTTTAAATAACAAACTTTCCAATTTTATCTTATTTAACTTAGCATCCCTTTTAATTCGGTTAGTTTTATTTATAGTTTTTTTGTCTTATATTTCTAAATTAATAACAAACATCCCAATATATTTGAAAAAAGTTTATTTTATTTAACTTTTTATTAATATAATTAAAACACGATGGAATAGTCTTTTGTTTTTTGTTATTATTTTTCTTTGTTGCGGTAATAAAGGCATATTTGATTTCTTAAAGAACTTAACAATAGTATTTTTTTTACACAATAATATTATATAATAATAATTTCTATAATCATAATAATAAAAAATTACATAACATATTATAATATGAATTTAATTGAAATACACTGACATGTCAGTATAAAGATTTTTTACAATGTCACGGAATCACAATCATTGATAAGTATGAAATATACACTTTAAACTATTGCGATGAGAGAGAAAGAGAAAAACACTCTCCCTTCTCTCTAGCTTTTTCTTTAGTTTCTTTCTCAACAGAATTAGATTTTTTCAGACTCCATGGATTGGCAGAGGGCTAATAAGAAGGTTTTTCGTAATTTAGTTTCTAAATGGGATTCTTTTCCATACGAAAGGATGCAGTTGAGGGAGGGGGAGGTGGTTTCGTCTTTCTACATCTCTGAGTTTCCGATGAGGTCGAGGGCAGTGGGCTTGTTTCATCTTTTTGGTTGTGTGGCATAAGTGGTGGAGGTTGTCATATCTCCAAGGAACAATAAATTTGGAAAACGGTTCGGGTTTGCAAGATTTATAGGGGTTCAGGATGAAAGAATGTTGGCGGTGAAACTCGAAAACATTATGATCGACGACAAGAAGATATATGCTAATCATCCGAGGTATAGTAGGAATGGAAGTAAAGGTGTATGGAGGCATCCCAGAAACTGAAAGGTTTTCAGAGGAATTTGTTCAATCCGCCTGTAGCAAGGTTCGTTAAGGAGTCTAAATCCTTTACAGATATTGTTTCGGAGGGGAAGAAAGAAGTTTTTCCGGGGGAAGTTACGTCTTCCACATTCAGTTCAGATCACGAGATTAGGAATCGGTGGAAGAAGGACTATATTGGTGAAGTTCTTTTCTTGGGTGAATCTTATAACATTCAAAATCATCTTGAAGTTGAAGGATTTTTCTCCATCAAGATTCATCCACTAGGGGCGAATCTTTGTTTGTTAGAAGAGATGGACGAAGGAATAATACAGGAACTGATATTAGAACAGGGTTCGTGGTGGAAACGATGGTTCAAAACGATAAAACCATGGCAGGAGAGCGATATAGATTCAGAGCGGGTGGTATGGATTAGAGTCCATGGAATCCCTCGCCATGCTTGGAGCTTAAATTTCTATGAACGGATTGCGGATTTCCTCGGTCATCGTAGATTCTTAAATTCTAATCATCATTACCGTGGGTGGAGAAAAGCATTCAATGGAAAGGCCGGACAACGTAGAGCCTCACCTTTTTTGACAGGTGATCAAATTTTTGAAAAGGTGAAAGATGTGAGCACTCAGTTTGGCAAGCCTTTTGCACATTTACTTGTCAAGGGTGAGTGGAAGAAGAGGTCAATTTTTTTGAACTTCCATATTGGAAGTCGTTGTACGTAAGACATTTCCTCGATGTTATGCATATTGAAAAAATGTATTTGACAGTGTTATAGGTACGTTACTCAATATACAAGGAAAGTCTAAGGATGGCCTTAACATAAAGAATGACATGGTAAACATGGGAATGAAAACTGAATTGTGACCCGTGACGAAAGGAAGACGAACATATCTGCCACCTGCTGTTTACACTCTATCTAGAAAGGAGAAGAAAACATTGTGTAAGTTCCTCAGTGAAGTTAAAGTTCCAGAAGGCTACTCATCAGATATTAGAAGACTTGTGTCCATGAAAGACCTCAAGTTAAAGAGTTTAAAGACGCATGATTGCCATGTTATAATGGAACATTTTCTACCAATAGGTATGTGTTTTATTCTGCCAGAAAAAGTAAGAAGCGTGGTAACTAAACTGTGTTTTTTCTTCAAAACAATTTGCAGTAAGGTGATCGATCTTGCGATCTTACCAACATTGCAAAAAGAGATAGTTGTTACTTTATGTGATCTTGAAATGTATTTTCCTCCCTCGTTTTTTGACATATTGGTTCATCTAGTCGTTCATCTTGTGAAAGAGACACAATTGTGCGGACCAGCTTATATGAGATGGATGTACCGTGCTGAATGTTATATGAAAATATTAAAAGGGTACGTGAAAAACAGAAGTCGACCGGAGGGTTGTATTGCCGAACGATACGTTGTTGAAGAAGCGGTTGCATTTTGTACTGAATATGTGTCAAATGTTCAATCAATTGGACTCCCCAAATCTCAGATTGTCGGAAAAAAAGAAGGAAAAAGGCTAATTGGAAATAAAGTTGTGACAGTATCAATGGTCGAGCGGGATCAAGTGCATTTGTATGTTCTCCACAATGAGATTGAGGTTGATCCGTATGTTGAAATGCACAAGGGTGTTCTCCGAGGTTTAAATCCGAATAGAAATGAGAATTGGATAGTACGAGAGCACAATCGAAGTTTCATACCGTGGTTTAAGGAACATATTTATTCAAAGTATCGTTCAGATTCTGCTTCAGTAACATAAAGGTTGAGATGTTTAGCATATGGTCCAAGTATAGTTGTGTTTTCTTATTGCGCATACGCAATTAATGGATACACATTTTATACCAAAGAACAGGATGATAAAAGTACTATGCAAAATAGTGGTGTTACCTTGGAAGCTGAAGCAATGCACATATCAAGTGCGAATGACTTAAATCCAAAATTTGCAAATTTGTCATATTTTGGGGTTATTGAGCGCATTTTGGTGTTTGATTACGCGAAGTTTCAGATTCCTGTATTTGGTTGCAAGTGGGTTGAAAATAATGATGGCATACGAATGGATAAGTCAGGATTTTTGCAAGTGGATCTCAATAGGGTGGGGTACAAAGATGAGCCTTTCATTCTAGCCTCTCAAGCTAAACAAGTGTTCTATGTCAATGATCCGACAAGAACGAAATGGTCTATAGTGCTTTTATCTAACTAAATAACTGATGAAAACATTGGAGATCAAGGTGATATTGGTGTTAAGAGACGCGTAGAACATATTCCTACCAAGAAAAGAAAGAGACGTTAGTGAAAAAGGTAATAGTATATATATATTCAATTCCGACAACTTTTTTTTTGACACAAGTACTAATGTGCTTTATTCAATTTGTACCGATTGTTATATATTCAATTTGTATAGTTTTTTTCAATTTGTATTCCGATTGTTACAATACTTGTCATCTGATTTTGGTGCATATTTTTGTTTTGTACATAACTTTTGAACCATGTATCCGTTTGTCGACTTCTTTACGTGTAACTATACTATTTTGACGATTTCGGAGCTGCTCATGCACTTATCTTTGCATTTCGGGACTATTTTTTATCGGTTTTGCTTCTGTCCATAATCAAAAGTTGGGCTTAGGGTCTGAATTTCGAAAAACCGACTTCATTTTTGAGTCCGTGAGGACGTTTTACCATAGCCATGTAAATTTCGTTCAATTCCGACAACTTTCTTTTTTTGACACTTATTCTGATTTCACCGATTTCGATTCCGATTTACTTGTACATAGTTACTTTGACTTGTATAGATTGTTAACTTATTAATAGTGTACTAATGTGCTTTAGTTTGTTTGATACAGGTCAAATGGCTAGTAATCAAGAAAACTCACAAGAAAACTCACAAGATAGAGATGCTCCAGATACAAATCCTCCATCTGATACATCATCAACAGAAGTTGCACGAGGCATTACCATTATGAAGGGAATCATTCGAGATATAGACAGAGGATTAATATATAATTTAGAATGGCATTCTGATAACCAAGCAATTGGTACTAATGCTGCAAAGTTGGCAAGCTACATTGGTACACTTGTTCGTTTGCATATTCCAATCTCCGTATCTAGATGGAATCTGAAAAGCAAACCGTTGGACGATAAAAAAGATATGCTTTGGGATGAGCTTAAGGTATCATATATGGTTGTTTTTATTATCTTGACGATAATTTGTTTAAATTACTTATACTAACACACTCTATGCGTATGTTTTTTCGCAGAGGTCTTTTAACATACCAGATGAGCGTAAACGCTACATACTTGGTTTGACCGGAAAAAGATATAGAGGGTGGAAAGATTTTTTTAACAAACACATATCTTAAGGATAAAGAAGGAAACTTTCTTGAAGAGGCCCCGGGACGTCCAAAAAAGTATGAGATCTTCATTAAAGAAGAAGATTGGGTTGAGTTTGTAAATCAAAGAGATCAAGCTTTCCGGAAAAGGAGTGCCACAAATAGGGAGAGAGCATCAAAACCCGCGTATCCATACAAAAAATGGCGTTTGGGATATGCCCTCTTAGAGGAAAAAATTGTAAGTAAATAGAAATGCTACGTTCTTATTAATTGTCTAAATGTGTTTTATTTGACGATTTTATCATTTGTGTCAATGCATAGTTAGAGGAGACGAAAAGTAAGGAAACCTCACTTCCAGTACATGTGTTATGGAAGGAAGCTCGTGTGGGCAAGAATCGAGCTGTTGATCCTGATGTTCAAAAAGTTTATGATGAATGTGTAAGTATAACACTGTGTCTTTAATTAAATCAAATGTTTACTAATATATAATTGATTTTTTATCTCCACTAATAATTTTTGAAATGTAAATGAATTACAGGAGACCATGTCGCAATCGGTATCCACCGGTGAGGACCAGGATAATAGGAGCGTACTTAGTAGAGCACTAGATGTTCCTGAGTATCCCGGTCGGGTGAGGGGTAAAGGTCATGGTGTGACTCCAACCTCTTTCTATAAGCATTTCTAGGAGAAGAAATCCTACCAATGAAGAAGTGTTGCAAAAATTGCAGGAATTACAAGCACAAGTCTCTGAATTGCAAAGAGATATATATATATATATATATATATATATATATATGAGAGAAAAGTGCAATACTTCATCGATGAAAGAAACTAGTGATAAAGCTAGTATCAACTGTCAAAGAAAATTTCCCGAGGTAATTATAAATTCGTTTTTCTTACAATTGTTCTATTTCTGTAATGATAATGACTCTATAATTATTATTGGTTTAGGGCATTTCATCTTGCCAACTATACGTATCGTCACCGAATTATCGCCTAGTTGGCAAGGGAAAAATGCACAACACTTTGGGAGATTTACTTTACCATAGACCGCTCCCGGATGGACACCTAAAAGTATCAGTTGATATTGTATTAGATCATGATGCGGTGCTACCGGTACCTGACATGGTCTCAGAGACAACATTGTTGCGAGATGCAATAGGGTCATTTGTTGCATGGCCCTCGGGGCTCATTTTCATTGGTGATGAGGTATGTTGAAAACCATTATGAATCATTTAGTTTTCGAATGTCAATTCTGAACCGTTACGTTAACTATTTTTTACATGATAATTTTAGACTACTCCTACAAAACCCGCAATTAAGGGTAAAGGGATTTTGCAGGAGGACGAGTTTGTTGCATCACTAAAAGAGGTACATTTAAAGTGTTAATATATGATCTGAATCTAAAACTGCATGATTTTATAATTTACCTAAGTTATATGATTTTTAGGTATCTGCTCGAGGGTCACTACAAGTGACGCAGCAAGTTCGTAGCGTACCGCCCAACAAAAAGGGTCCTCCGAAGGCCGTGGAAAAAAGAGGTGCTTTTGTGCCTCGATACCGGCAGACGCTCGGAACACTTGTTGATATGTCATATTTGACGACATGTGCTATCCGTGAAATTAATATGGATGAAGCTGTCTTTGGTATTGAATTCCACGAAAATGTTGCACTAGATGACATGAAAGAGATTTTTACCCATGACCAATTAGGCGTCAGTAATGTTCACTCATACATCCGGTAATCCGATGAATATATTATTTAATTAGTTGAACAATTTATTTACACATTTCAATGAAAATAGTCTAATGTTTATTATGTTTTTATTTAAGGTTGTTGTATGACAAAGTATTGCGCGGGACTGAAGCTAAAAGCTAAATATGTATGCTTGATCTCTTTTCATTACTTCGAAAAACTCATATTTATTTTTTAAATAAGTTTATTTCTCTATTAGATGTCAGGGGTTTAACACTTGATAACTACAAAAATTTATTTTATATATATATATATATATATATATATATATATATATATATATATATATATATATATATATATATATATATATATATATATATATATATATATATTACCACATCAAATATGTTTCTATGTGACACCTCTAAAAAATTATCTTTATTTTTCAAATAAATTTATTTCTCTATTAGATGTCATGGGTTCAACACCGGTAACTACACAAATCTATTAAAATAATTTATAAATTTTAAAAGATAGTTTATATATTTTTCTTGCAATTCTTTCATCTATTTCATCTTTAATATATTCTCGAAAGATAAAATTAATTCTATCTATTTACTCAATATAGATAAATTATTTAAAGCAATATAATACAAATTTTGTTTAGAAAATACAATACAATTAACTAACAAAAACTTAGTTGATAGATGTACATATAAAATGTTCTGGTCTGAGCCGAGCAGACCCAACACCTGTGGCCGATCTGAACGGGCTCAACCCATAAGATGTGGCCGAACATGCCCAGTCTTGCTCCATGCCCAGTCTTGCTCCATGCCCAGTGTCATACCCCAAAATTTGCCCTCCTCTATTCATCTTCAATGGCTCTAGGTTCAAAGGATCATTCAAGTTACTCTCTCCTTATCGATGGTCTCAAAGCTAGGGTTTGCACTTTATCAAAGGATTTTGAATTTCTAAGGCCTCAAATGGATCTCAAGAAGCTTCAATTGAGATGAAACTAAAGAGAGCCTTTTAGAGGACAACTTAAGCTTTCTAAAGAGCCAAGAATCACCTCTATGGAATTAAGATCAAGGAAGTTATGACTTGTTAAGGTTGACTAATTTTTGAGAAAATGCATGAAAGAGATATTGAGCAAAATTGAATTTTCTTTCAAGTGGGTCAATCCTTTCAGGTTCTAAAACTCATTTCTAGCATGGTCCATAATCTCTAAGCCCAACTATATGATTTCCTTTTATTTATTTTATTTTATTTTATTGGATTTAATTCAATTCAATTTTAGTTAAAATAAATAAAGAAAAAAATCAAAGATTGGTGTTAGGCTTATTTTATCAAATATTAAGAATACACTCATAATATTTGATTGAAGACTTGTGGCAAAAAGATTAAAAAATAGATTGGAGTTAAACTTGGAAAGATTTTATACAAAAAAATCAAATCAAACTTTCTTCTAATCAAAGCATGATTTCTTTCCAATTTTCTAAACCCTAAAATGATCTCATATATATATATATAGAGATGCAGCCACGAGGGGGGGGGGAATTTTTGGCCGCAGGAGCCCTTGCTCAAGAACAAAAAAACGTGAGAAGAGGTGGAGGTCTGATTCACGGTTCGAGATTGATCTGAGACAGATTAAGCATTCAAAACAATTCTCAGGGAGATTCAGAGGCTATTAAAATCGTTGCTCTCAACCAGTACTCCCAGAATCGACATCAACGTGGCTTCGGTTTGCACAATTCTTGTACCTTTCGATTCTGTTCATATAGACATTCTAAACGCATTTCGATTATATAATCATGCTTGTAACCTTGTCACGATGCTTTCCAAATGGTTTAATTAGAGTTTAAGTACAGAATCATGACTTCACCATTGTTAGGCTTTCATGTTCTTCAAATGGGGATTTCTAATTAGAGGTGATTTTAGGACGAATTGATGGGCATAGTGTGTTCGTGAGGTCATATATTTGTTCTGGGTTCTTTTTGTGTGTTTATTGGTGTTGAGTTGCAGGTACCAGGGGTGGGGGCGTGAGGCCACACGTGAAAGCTGAGAAGTCTGCGTTTTTTCTAAAAGGCCCACGAAGAAGAAGGATACAGGGCGTGTTTTTTATTTGTGTTCTCAGACTTTATTTGCTTTAACTTATATTGGCGTTACGAGAATCTCAGGTCGACATCGCAGCACGCATGGCAGAGGGGGTATACCCATCACGTTCAAAATGTGGGTTCGACTCCCAGCTCTACAATATTTTTGTGAAATATTCAGGTGCTGAATCCTGCGCGCGCTGCTTCAAGGAGATGCACGATGCATCCTCAACATCTGACCATCGGATCACCACTGCCATGGATCTGACGCCCAGCAACGTACACACACCATATACCCTTCAATCCTGGCCACCGATCTCATCAACTAACAAGATCTGAAGGGATAAAAGGCCGCTGGCTCATCATGGGCACCCAAAACCCTGCAACACTGGATTACTACTACCAGGTTTTTTTACACATTTTATTATTATTCTTTAAATTAAATATTGATAAGTTGTATTTGATTTAATCAATTTATTTTAATTAAGATTGGTATAATAAAATTAGGATTAGGCTTTAGGATTACAATATTTTCTCCGATTATTTCGATCATTCATTTAATTGATTTGATTAATTTAAATGGTTATAAAAATCATAAAAATCCTAGGAATGTGTAACCAAAATATTAGGATTTGTCCGATCCCATTACCGTTTGACAAAACATTAATCTCAATATTAATTTTCTCCCCGAACCGACTATACCTATTAGTCGCAGTAGGCGGGAAATAATTTTGATTAATTTAATTTGTTAATAATAATCTAATTAATCCTTTATTTAATTCTCTCCTCGACCCGACTAAAGCTATTGGTCGCATTAGACGAGAGATAAAAATACAAATTTAAAATACATTTAATTTGCTGCCCGCGACGATCAATCTATCGATCTGAGTAATCAGCAATGCCCCGTAATTCGTTAGCTATACTGACCAAATCTATTGGTCACCGCATCTAACGGTGTCATATCAAATCAGGGTTGTACGCCCAAAAACTTAAAACATTCAAAACACTTCAAATCAAACTACGGATTTTCATCCTAATTCAAAACTGCGAATAGGCCACTCAAAAAGCCTTTAATCAATTTCAAACCACAAATTCAATTCTAAGGCGTACAACCCTGTGCCCCGAACTACGTTGACTCTGATTCTCCATAAGGAGATACGTAGGCACTTGGTAACAAGGCGAGTCTCCCCCCCTAAAATCTCAATTCAGTTCAAATCTCTATTTTTACCCTTTTCAATTTCTTAGCTATCAACCTTGTATTTTAGCCATAAAACTTGACCCTTAGATTCAAAGCCAATAGGAAAGGGTTGAGGGTGCCTAACACCTTCCCTCAATCTGATTATAATAACTTACCCCGATCTCTAAACTGCGTAGGGTTTCCTATTCGCCCTTCAGAATAGGTGGCGACTCTAAACCTTCAATTTTAGGGCAGGTTGCTACAGTTGGCGACTCTGCTGGGGATTAGTGATAACAAAACTGTAAATTATTATGCTCCTAGGTTTTGGCAGGGTTTAGGTTTTTGGCAGACTTTTAGGTTTTTTGGCAAACTTTTTTAGGGTTTGGCAAATTTGCCAAAATTAGGGTTTTGGACTAGGATTTAGGGTTTTTCATTTTATTTAAATATTTATTTATTTATTTATTTAAAACTTCCATTTACAGTAATTACAATAATTTAAATGAATATTCGTTTACTTTAATATTTGTTGCTGTACTGCAATTTTGGAGCTACAAATGGCAGGATTTGGGGATCAGGTTCTTATAAATATTTAAATTTAATTTATTTATTTACGGTTTTTATTTACAGTAAATATTTATAGTAGTTTAAATAAATGTTTATTTAAATGATTACTTGTTTTACTGTAAATTTTGGGGATATATAAATTGTTGTTAAACCTAAGCGTGGGAATTATAATAATGACCAGAGGGGAATTACATCGCCTACGAGTCTTATTATAATTCCACTCAGAGTGGGTTGAATATCCGGAAAGGTCTGATACGAGGCTCGACCTTGTTGAGGGCTGGACTTGGTATTTGGTTGATCTCTCTGGGAACCTACCCCTAAAACTCGAACCTCATGGATCAATGAGTTGTTCCAAAATCCAAAGAGACAAAAAGTCTCGGCGGCTACGAACGACCCCATGAGACCTTCTAGAACATACCAATGGGAAGGGTAGGCACCCTAAGCCGTTACGTCGAACCTATGAACCTAGGGCTTATGTGCTTACGTGCTTATTATATATACTGCGAATGCCTTGCATTTTAATTTTTGCAGGTACACCCACGCATCCCCTGGCCTGCAGGGACTCAATTTCTAAGACCATGTCCTTCCCACGAAGGACACCTTCATTTATTCACGTTGATTGGCCTCGTGATGGCCATGAGACTTAATGACTGTCATGAATAGTCACCCCGCGCCTGCATTTATGCACTCCCTAGCCTGTAGGGATTTTATTTTCATATCTCCGTATTCTTACAACTACGTGTCCTTCCCACGAAGGACATCTTCGTTTACGCACGTCAATTGGCCTCTCGATGGCCATGCGATCTAGTGACTGTCTTGAACGGTCACTCCGTGCCTACGTCTACGCATTCCCTAGCCTATAGGGGATTCTAACTCTAAAAACGTGTCCTTCCCACAAAGGACATCCTCGTTAGCATACGTCGATTGGCCTCTCGATGGCCATGCGACTTAGTGACTGTCTCGAATGGTCACCTCGTGCTTACTCCTACGTACTCCCTAGCCTATAGGGATTTTCTGTTACATCCACGTATTTCATAACGACGCATCCTTCCCTGAAGGACAGCTTCATTAGCATGCGTTCGATTGGCCTCTCGATGGCTATGAGATCTAGTGACTGTCCTGAACAGTCACTCCATGTTTGTTTCCGTACACCCTCTAACTTGTAGGGTTTGGATTTCCATTTACACATCCCATCCCTAGCCTGTAGGGATTTCTCTTCGTCCATATCGTCCTTAGATAGGTGGTGTTCCGCATAGAGAACCTTCCCACGAGGGACAAATTCATTGGTACACGTCAATTGGCTTCTCGATGGCCATGAGATTTAGTGACCATCTTGAACGGTCACTAGCCGCTATCTGCTGCATACTCTCGAATCCAAGAGATTTCCTTTAGCGTATCATAACATTTATCCTGCAAAGATTCCAAGAGGGTCTAATGTCGCCTCTAAGGCCATCCCTAGGATCATATGTTACACGTCTGCATACACGGAGTTACAATACAAGGAGTCTCTCGCTTACGCGTGCATTGGCATTTTCATGCATTCATACATTCTCATTTGCATTTCTATCTTCGCCCGCATCCATACCAACCGTGCTAGCCGGTTTCCCGAAACTCCCGAAAAATCAAAGGATCGTAGACTACGGAGCAAGGAGAATAAAAGATCTTAGTCTTGCTAAAGAAAAAAAAGACGTCTTTTACCGTGCCATCCACGTGTCCATGCCTTGGCTTAACAGGATTATAAATACAATAAAGGTTTTCATCGAGCAAGGACCAGTTCAACAAAGAGTTCCCTCATAGATACACTCAAGATGTATCTAGTCATAAAGGGGTTCATCTTAGAACATATCAAACTTTCGAGGACGCTCTACGATAACCTGGGGCAAGGATTAGTCCAATTGGGGCAAAATCCTGAACAAAGATGCGTAAATACGATGGAGAGAAGGCGACGTGTGTTAACTCCACACCAAGGGGCAAAAGGGTCATAGGTTCTCTCTATCAATCTACAAACTCTGGAGGTTGCAAACGGTGTGGTGCTATCCGTAGGAAAAGCAAAAGAGGTTTAGTCAAAGGAAACTCACGAAGTTCCGATACGACGAAAACCCACCGCTAACGATTTATTCCCGCCAGGTTTGACATGTTCAAAGAAAATTCGAGGTTGCCCTCACTTCTACAAGTTTAAGAATCTAAGGAGTGAAACAAGGTCAGTGGATCTACAAAGGAGATTATCCCTAGGATCAATAGGTGTTTACCGTGCTCACAATTTCAACCCTTACGACCGCTAAGTGTTACTCAAGATAAAAGTTATACCTTCGGATTAGTAATTCTAATGGGACAACCATGCAGGTTTTGGAGTCAATTCATTCACTCACTATCATGACTTTCCAGTCACACACTTCTATTTTTAGGGTTATTAACAAACTTGAGGGAGAATGACGAATACAACAACTAAGTCCAGCTAAATATATGCTTTCAAGGTAAGACCGAGCCGAGGATGTACAGGCATTGTTTCCATTCCCAAACAGTGGAGATATAAGGATGTTAATCCCTCGTTACCCCCTCGAACCAGGAGTTGGAGTTTTTTATACTTTTCAAATAAACCTTGATTTTAACCAGGGGCGGGGTAGATTTCAATTAATTCAATGGCATGTTTTGGTTGTCAAGAGAATCAGTCAAACGAAGCAAAAGTTCAAGCATAAGGAGCAAAGCATAAGGTTCAAGCATATCTTCTTCCTCGCATTCATCCAAGATTGAGGAAGCAATGGAGGTAACATTTACAACACCTTCTTCCAAGATCGAGGAAGTATCAAAGGCGAAGCTTACAAATAAAAATCAACATAGCAGTCACAACATTCAATATCTAAAGATCAAAAAGAGCATTTCAAAAGAAAAAGGAGAAAAACGCCCGCTAAGTCAAAATGAAAAATTCCATGAAAGAAAACAAAAACGACTTAGGCAAAAATTAGGGCATCCCGATGAATCAAATCCAAAGAATTGGTTCATGCAAAAATAAAGGATAAAAACGAAGGCGAAATACAAAAGATAATCTTGTGACTGCTAAACCATCAAAGCTTCACATCAAAGTTTGGATCTCTACTAAGGCTTTTGCTCAACATCGAAACTGAGACGATTCTCTTGCAAACAAAGCACATCCATTGGATTAGGCGAATTTTTAGGATCTGGAGAACATCAAGGAGAAAGGGGTGGGATAAATAAAATTTTGAGCCTTATATCCATTGTTTCTTAAAACATGAACCAGGCCAAGTTACAACATTTAAAAGTCCTAATTGAGGCAAGGTTAACTACGAAAGCATATTAAGCAGGAATTTGTTATACTGACTCCTATGTTTGTTAAAACTACTTCTAATCACTATGCTTCTTCAAGCATTCTTTCCAAAACCATCCAGTCCTAATTCATAACGGACTTCGATTTCAAAACTTGCATACGCATTCCATTGGAGCTACTTCTCAAAAGGTACAACACCATCTACGAGTATACACTTAGCATCGAGGAAATCTCGAAATGGGTTAATCAAAGGTGATCATTTCTAATAAAGACCCTGGAGTCGGGGGAACCACATCTAGGGGGTTCTCCTAAACAGGGGCAAAAAATTTCAAGGAGCACAGGGGCATACAATCGAACATCCTATTAACTAGGGGCAGTCTTCCTAAGGTTCAATCGACTTGGGGCACATCTCAAAGCAATCTCAAACAGGGGCATGTCAGACATGGGAAGAATTCAAATTCAGAGGATAGAACACTATGGATAACCTTCCATGACCTGGAGATCAGGGGCACACCCTTCAATCTAAACATCGAAGCATATGACAAGGCTATTCCCTAGGGCACTTCCTTCATAAGCATCTTTCTCCATGAAAATACTGGGGCAATGGATATCAAATCCGCAA
The DNA here is from genome assembly GCF_029867415.1 of Vicia villosa. Lineage (NCBI taxonomy): Eukaryota > Viridiplantae > Streptophyta > Magnoliopsida > Fabales > Fabaceae > Vicia > Vicia villosa. The sequence continues at coordinate 414,657 of NW_026705169.1, read as the reverse complement.
GACACACAACAAAAGGAAAAAGGCGTTCTCGCACTTTACAACATCAAACAAATCTTTCTCCTAACTACGATCTTCCGAGCTCAAACAAAACAGGTATTGGGAGATCGCGCCAGCATCACACCCCATCCTAGCAAACAGACCTGCAACTCCAGCGAACTATATACGCTTTGGTTATTAATAACCTACCATTGGAGCATCACACAAATACATACAAATCACGCATTACATACATTGGTTGATACATTACACCGTAACTCTTTATGTGGCCTTCTTCAAGACAAACATTCACATCCATTCAAAAGACCTTTTTCGGGTAATCTTACAGAAGACATTACTTCGTTCCACTCATTACGTCAACCAAGCATACGCATATGCATAAGCATACATAAACATTACAAAGCCAGCATAAGCATAGTCAGGGTATAAGTGCAAGCATGGAATAAACAAGTTCAAAGGGTTTGAGGAGATAAAACCATGAGATTGCATTAGCATTAGCATATACATATCACAAAAGCCCAATTTTTATTGGCAATCCAAACCATTACAAAGTCCAGTTCCCGTCTGGTAGTCAGTCCTCGTCTGACCGTTTCATCAGTATACATACAACATATACATGTGTAAGCATTCACACATACGCATTATACAAACAACAGGGGCATGTGCATAACGCATAAGCATGATGCATACGCATTTACAAAACAAAATTCTACATAGGTAAATTTCGCGATAACACTCGCGGATAACCCTATTGGTGGTACAGGTAAATTCTGCGATAACACTCGCAGATAACCCTGATAACATAGGTAAATTTCGCGACAACACTCGCGAATAACCCTATTGGTGGTACAGGTAAATTCTGCGATAACACTCGCAGATAACCCTGATAACATAGGTAAATTTCGCGACAACACTCGCGAATAACCCTATTGGTGGTACAGGTAAATTCTGCGACAACACTCGCAGATAACCCTGGTAACATAGGTAAATTTCGCGATAACACTCGCGAATAACCCTATTGGTGGTACAGGTAAATTCTGCGACAACACTCGCAGATAACCCTGGTAACATAGGTAAATTTCGCGATAACACTCGCGAATAACCCTATTGGTGGTACAGGTAAATTCTGCGATAACACTCGCAGATAACCCTGGCGAAACAGGTAAATTCTGCGATGATATTCGCCGATAACCCTGTTGGTGCAGGTGAACTTGCTAGAACTATAGCAAGCAATCCTATTGGGGTCCACAAACTGCGGAAACTTACTAGAACTATAGTAAGTGGGGGTTCACAAACTACGGAAACTTACTAGAACTATAGTAAGTGGGGGTTCACAAACTGCGGAAGCTTGCTGACCATAGCAAGCCAATTACACAACCAACAGAAGGTCCTCGCTATTCCTTTTCAGGAACCTTTCCAGGAAGTCTTCTTCAAGACGTATTCCATCCTTTCTAGGAGCTTTTCCAGGCATACAAGGTTTTTTCAAACGATTCCTCAACTGGGTTTATCGCGTTAGTCCCTCGGCAGTGATATTCTCCAAAACTTCAATAACAATCAAAGGTGTCTTCTTTCTTTTCAGAATTACTAACACACTTCGATTTACATAAACTAACAACCATGCATCATTTCAACTTACATACTTATTTCATACATAATGCATATACATACATGGCTCTCATTTATTTCGGGAAGCTCACTACATCATACATCGCATGCATCATAACATTGCATACAACTCAGGTCGCCTTTTTAGGCCATGCTATAACTAAAACACAGTGGTCCATTTCAAAGGCGTTTGCTCCACACTCTGAAAAAATGGTATTCACCTCGGGTGGCATCTGTAAGCCCATCTCCAGCAGAACTTCTTCCCAACAAGTGCAAATTTCGGGGCATTCAATATTCAATCCTCTTCTACCTTTAGATTACGATAGGCAGACGTGCCTATCTGCCTCTTCAGGTTTAAGAAGATTGAATAGGGGCAGCTGTCATACCCCAAAATTTGCCCTCCTCTATTCATCTTCAATGGCTCTAGGTTCAAAGGATCATTCAAGTTACTCTCTCCTTATCGATGGTCTCAAAGCTAGGGTTTGCACTTTATCAAAGGATTTTGAATTTCTAAGGCCTCAAATGGATCTCAAGAAGCTTCAATTGAGATGAAACTAAAGAGAGCCTTTTAGAGGACACCTTAAGCTTTCTAAAGAGCCAAGAATCACCTCTATGGAATTAAGATCAAGGAAGTTATGACTTGTTAAGGTTGACTAATTTTTGAGAAAATGCATGAAAGAGATATTGAGCAAAATTGAATTTTCTTTCAAGTGGGTCAATCCTTTCAGGTTCTAAAACTCATTTCTAGCATGGTCCATAATCTCTAAGCCCAACTATATGATTTCCTTTTATTTATTTTATTTTATTTTATTGGATTTAATTCAATTCAATTTTAGTTAAAATAAATAAAGAAAAAAATCAAAGATTGGTGTTAGGCTTATTTTATCAAATATTAAGAATACACTCATAATATTTGATTGAAGACTTGTGGCAAAAAGATCAAAAAATAGATTGGAGTTAAACTTGGAAAGATTTTATACAAAAAAATCAAATCAAACTTTCTTCTAATCAAAGCATGATTTCTTTCCAATTTTCTAAACCCTAAAATGATCTCATATATATATATAGAGATGCAGCCACGAGGGGGGGGGGGGGGAATTTTTGGCCGCAGGAGCCCTTGCTCAAGAACAAAAAAACGTGAGAAGAGGTGGAGGTCTGATTCACGGTTCGAGATTGATCTGAGACAGATTAAGCATTCAAAACAATTCTCAGGGAGATTCAGAGGCTATTAAAATCGTTGCTCTCAACCAGTACTCCCAGAATCGTCATCAACGTGGCTTCGGTTTGCACAATTCTTGTACCTTTCGATTCTGTTCATATAGACATTCTAAACGCATTTCGATTATATAATCATGCTTGTAACCTTGTCACGATGCTTTCCAAATGGTTTAATTAGAGTTTAAGTATAGAATCATGACTTCACCATTGTTAGGCTTTCATGTTCTTCAAATGGGGATTTCTAATTAGAGGTGATTTTAGGACGAATTGATGGGCATAGTGTGTTCGTGAGGTCATATATATTTGTTCTGGGTTCTTTTTGTGTGTTTATTGGTGTTGAGTTGCAGGTACCAGGGGTGGGGGCGTGAGGCCACACGTGAAAGCTGAGAAGTCTGCGTTTTTTCTAAAAGGCCCACGAAGAAGAAGGATACAGGGCGTGTTTTTTATTTGTGTTCTCAGACTTTATTTGCTTTAACTTATATTGGCGTTACGAGAATCTCAGGTCGACATCGCAGCACGCATGGCAGAGGGGGTATACCCATCACGTTCAAAACGTGGGTTCGACTCCCAGCTCTACAATATTTTTGTGAAATATTCAGGTGCTGAATCCTGCGCGCGCTGCTTCAAGGAGATGCACGATGCATCCTCAACATCTGACCATCGGATCACCACTGCCATGGATCTGACGCCCAGCAACGTACACACACCATATACCCTTCAATCCTGGCCACCGATCTCATCAACTAACAAGATCTGAAGGGATAAAAGGCCGCTGGCTCATCATGGGCACCCAAAACCCTGCAACACTGGATTACTACTACCAGGTTTTTTTACACATTTTATTATTATTCTTTAAATTAAATATTGATAAGTTGTATTTGATTTAATCAATTTATTTTAATTAAGATTGGTATAATAAAATTAGGATTAGGCTTTAGGATTACAATATTTTCTCCGATTATTTCGATCATTCATTTAATTGATTTGATTAATTTAAATGGTTATAAAAATCATAAAAATCCTAGGAATGTGTAACCAAAATATTAGGATTTGTCCGATCCCATTACCGTTTGACAAAACATTAATCTCAATATTAATTTTCTCCCCGAACCGACTATACCTATTAGTCGCAGTAGGCGGGAAATAATTTTGATTAATTTAATTTGTTAATAATAATCTAATTAATCCTTTATTTAATTCTCTCCTCGACCCGACTAAAGCTATTGGTCGCATTAGACGAGAGATAAAAATACAAATTTAAAATACATTTAATTTGCTGCCCGCGACGATCAATCTATCGATCTGAGTAATCAGCAATGCCCCGTAATCCGTTAGCTATACTGACCAAATCTATTGGTCACCGCATCTAACGGTGTCATATCAAATCAGGGTTGTACGCCCAAAAACTTAAAACATTCAAAACACTTCAAATCAAACTACGGATTTTCATCCTAATTCAAAACTGCGAATAGGCCACTCAAAAAGCCTTTAATCAATTTCAAACCACAAATTCAATTCTAAGGCGTACAACCCTGTGCCCCGAACTACGTTGACTCTGATTCTCCATAAGGAGATACGTAGGCACTTGGTAACAAGGCGAGTCTCCCCCCCTAAAATCTCAATTCAGTTCAAATCTCTATTTTTACCCTTTTCAATTTCTTAGCTATCAACCTTGTATTTTAGCCATAAAACTTGACCCTTAGATTCAAAGCCAATAGGAAAGGGTTGAGGGTGCCTAACACCTTCCCTCAATCTGATTATAATAACTTACCCCGATCTCTAAACTGCGTAGGGTTTCCTATTCGCCCTTCAGAATAGGTGGCGACTCTAAACCTTCAATTTTAGGGCAGGTTGCTACACCCAGTAAGCGCACGCATTAGCCGTTGTGAACATTAATCCCACGTGCGTGCGAAGGAGCACGTGGTCAAACCCACTAGCGAGGGATTTGGGTAACTCGCTCCGAACCCTACGCTTCATTTATCTAGAATATGAGGCTTCCTAGAACATGGGCCTCCAATGGATTTGGCCCAATCAGGAAATCTTGGCCACCGGGGACTATAAATACCCTCTTTCAATAGAGGGTTAGGTATTCATTATTCACTTTAACCTATCTGTTATGTACTTACTCTCCTTGCTCTAGAACTCACTTTGACATCAGAGTACCTTGCTGACACACCCCCTAGTTCACAGAAGTTTATCACGTTGCCGATCTTGACGATCCTTCTGATCAAGTACGATCATAAAGTAAGACAAAAAATAAAGAAATAACCTTAAAAGATTTACACTAAAATGTTACATTCGAACGACTCAGATACTATGTAACTCATCATCACTATTAAAATCAAGATCTAAGATAAATCTCTCTATTTTTTGAAGAATACACTTTTAATTTTATATTTTATTCCTCAAATCATTAACTTGTATCATAAAATTTTATTAAGATGGCCTGAATAACCTTATTGAAATAGACGATCATTTATCTTTTGATCTTTGGTGAATTTGTCTCTCAACCATAAAATGATGAAGATATAATATTTTTAAAAATAGTGGAGTAAAAAAAAGAAAAGGAAATAAAAATAAAATTATAGAAAATTTTCACTATGATGATTTGTTGCATAGAGTCTGAGTCGCTCTAATCTAGAATTTTCGCATTTATAAAATGATGAAGATTTAACATTTTTAAAAATATTGGGAAAAAAAGAAAAGAAATCTGAAACAAAATTATTGAAAATAGCAACATCTTATTACTTCTATAATTCAAACATTTTTTTTTTTTTAAAATTGTTCTCTCTTTTTTATTCTTTTTATTTTATCGTCTCAATTACAATTTTTACTATACTAAATAAAATTAAAATATATATGTAATTCAATATCATTTAAAAAAAATTTATCAATGTCCCGCGCCAGATCTCAATCTAGTTAAAAATATTCTTAAAGAGTGCAATTAAAACACATATAAAATCAGCCTCTTATTTTGTGTTTGCAATGTCACTTGGTGTTATAGGATCAAATTAATTTCACAAAATTATGATGGCAATATATTTCAATTCTGCACTGTGTATTAACTACCTTGCACTGATTTTTTAAACAAAGAAAACCTTAAGCTTTTGAAAAATCACAACTTAATCTTCCATTTGATGCTTAACAGGATTATTAAAACTTGATATATAGTGGAGGGTTCATAGATTAAAGTCATCCATGCATCTCATCGACTAACTTCTCGTGATATTAAAATTTTTTAATGGAAGCAACTGTACTTTTTCTGTTGAGTAAAATTAAATAATTAAACTGAAATCCACAAAATCCGTATTTGTAATCTATTAAAAGTAATTTTTAATATTTTATTCAAACAAAATTAATTCTTTTAAATTTGCTTATAACATTTATCAACCACTTTTTTTTACCCAATTCTTTTATAATCACTTCAATTAAATAAAGTATATCTACCAAAACAAAATTACTCAAAAGCCAAAACACAAATACTTTAAAAATGTAGTCTTACTCAAACATATTATCCAAAACAAATAAAACACTGTAACTAAAAGATTTTTTGTTTTGTTTTTAGTAATAGAATATGCGAGGTTTCTTAAAGTAGTTTCAGAGTCTTTCAAAATCTTCAAATGCTTCATGATAATATTCCTTTCTCCATCACCATCATCATCACGTAAATCTAAAATGTTTAGAGTAAAAAGTTAGTATCTAAATCATTACTTAAAATTTTATATTATACATGCACATAACTCAAACAAAATAATATGCAATCAAATTCTTACCCTAAGTAAGAAAGACATGAGTCACAAACTATAACTCCATGTTGCTCCTTCACCGTTTTAGTGTCATCCATAATAGATAGATCATAATCATCATCTTTGAGTATTGATTCTAATAAGTTTTTAATCATATCATAAGTAGAGTCGCCATCCAAATCATCTTCAATATTCAAACTAGTTTCAGAGGCCGTTGTAAAACTTTCAATCTCATCCAAATCATCTTCGATATTCAAACTAGTTTCAGAGGCCGTTGTAAAACTTTCAATCTCATCCAAATCATCTTCAATACTCAAACTAGTTTCAGAGGCCGTTGTAAAACTTTCAATCTCATCCAAATTTTTATCTTCAAATAACGTAGAAGGTAGACTTCGTGCTATTAAACTATCCTCATGAGACAAATTTTGACTAGTGATATGATGAGTTGAACAATCTTCTACATTTGTATTGAAATATTTTAATTTTAACTTAGGTTGAGGTTGAACATCATAAGCAATTGAAGATCCATGAATCATACGGTACTCCCAAGCATAATCTGTTAGCATACATATTTTTGTTAAATAATTCAATATATTTCAATATAATGCATAATTAATAGAAAAAATGAACAATTAAACACTATATACCTAATTCATTATAAGGTGATGGTAGGAGCTCAATTGGACCTTCAAACATGCTGATCAAAAAGAGTTACAAAATTAATCAATATATATAAAAAAAAATACATAATCATTTAAAAACATACAATGTAGAGAAGAGAGTTTTTGTTACCAAGACAAATTTTGATCAGATATACGAGATTGAATCTGAACATCGTAGGGGACAGGACGTCCATAAAACATACGGTACTCCCAATCGTAATCTATACAAAAGCATATATAAATATTTTTGATAAGTTATTCACAATTTCTCATAATTAATAGAAAATAAATGATAAATTAAAAATATATACCTAATTCGTTATAAGGCGAGGATAGCAGACCTTCAAACATACTGGTATAAAGAGTTAAAAAATTAATCAATCTACATTAAAAAAACACATAATCACTTAAAAACACATTATAAAAAATAGAGTTTTTGTTACCTAGACATTTTGCAAGTTGAATCACCCTTTCTAATTTAAAAACTCTCTGCAACACCAAATTACATTAAAAAAAAAAACACAAAGTTATCATAAGTTAAATAGCGTCATTGTTGAAATTTCCATTAAAAAATTCAACCAAGTTCAAACAGTTTTCTATAAAAACTAGACGGAAAATAATTGACCATCTATTTTGTAGGAGTATAATTTTTCGGTTAAACTTTAATAAAAAATATTATTTGAGTACATTTGTTACCAGATACATTTGTATTTCAAGTTCATTAAACATTTAAAATATAAATGTTCATTTTTTTTATGAATTAAAAGTTGATTATATAAACAATATACATGAGAATCCATATGAGTTTAAAAACTTACCTCTTTGATTATTCTGAATGTGATTCTCAATGAGTCACTCTAACTTTTCACTTAGGTGTTGAATGAAAGGTTAAATGGTTGTTTAAATAGATTTTAGTTTAACTTATCTTTTTTAAATAACAAACTTTCCAATTTTATCTTATTTAACTTAGCATCCCTTTTAATTCGGTTAGTTTTATTTATAGTTTTTTTGTCTTATATTTCTAAATTAATAACAAACATCCCAATATATTTGAAAAAAGTTTATTTTATTTAACTTTTTATTAATATAATTAAAACACGATGGAATAGTCTTTTGTTTTTTGTTATTATTTTTCTTTGTTGCGGTAATAAAGGCATATTTGATTTCTTAAAGAACTTAACAATAGTATTTTTTTTACACAATAATATTATATAATAATAATTTCTATAATCATAATAATAAAAAATTACATAACATATTATAATATGAATTTAATTGAAATACACTGACATGTCAGTATAAAGATTTTTTACAATGTCACGGAATCACAATCATTGATAAGTATGAAATATACACTTTAAACTATTGCGATGAGAGAGAAAGAGAAAAACACTCTCCCTTCTCTCTAGCTTTTTCTTTAGTTTCTTTCTCAACAGAATTAGATTTTTTCAGACTCCATGGATTGGCAGAGGGCTAATAAGAAGGTTTTTCGTAATTTAGTTTCTAAATGGGATTCTTTTCCATACGAAAGGATGCAGTTGAGGGAGGGGGAGGTGGTTTCGTCTTTCTACATCTCTGAGTTTCCGATGAGGTCGAGGGCAGTGGGCTTGTTTCATCTTTTTGGTTGTGTGGCATAAGTGGTGGAGGTTGTCATATCTCCAAGGAACAATAAATTTGGAAAACGGTTCGGGTTTGCAAGATTTATAGGGGTTCAGGATGAAAGAATGTTGGCGGTGAAACTCGAAAACATTATGATCGACGACAAGAAGATATATGCTAATCATCCGAGGTATAGTAGGAATGGAAGTAAAGGTGTATGGAGGCATCCCAGAAACTGAAAGGTTTTCAGAGGAATTTGTTCAATCCGCCTGTAGCAAGGTTCGTTAAGGAGTCTAAATCCTTTACAGATATTGTTTCGGAGGGGAAGAAAGAAGTTTTTCCGGGGGAAGTTACGTCTTCCACATTCAGTTCAGATCACGAGATTAGGAATCGGTGGAAGAAGGACTATATTGGTGAAGTTCTTTTCTTGGGTGAATCTTATAACATTCAAAATCATCTTGAAGTTGAAGGATTTTTCTCCATCAAGATTCATCCACTAGGGGCGAATCTTTGTTTGTTAGAAGAGATGGACGAAGGAATAATACAGGAACTGATATTAGAACAGGGTTCGTGGTGGAAACGATGGTTCAAAACGATAAAACCATGGCAGGAGAGCGATATAGATTCAGAGCGGGTGGTATGGATTAGAGTCCATGGAATCCCTCGCCATGCTTGGAGCTTAAATTTCTATGAACGGATTGCGGATTTCCTCGGTCATCGTAGATTCTTAAATTCTAATCATCATTACCGTGGGTGGAGAAAAGCATTCAATGGAAAGGCCGGACAACGTAGAGCCTCACCTTTTTTGACAGGTGATCAAATTTTTGAAAAGGTGAAAGATGTGAGCACTCAGTTTGGCAAGCCTTTTGCACATTTACTTGTCAAGGGTGAGTGGAAGAAGAGGTCAATTTTTTTGAACTTCCATATTGGAAGTCGTTGTACGTAAGACATTTCCTCGATGTTATGCATATTGAAAAAATGTATTTGACAGTGTTATAGGTACGTTACTCAATATACAAGGAAAGTCTAAGGATGGCCTTAACATAAAGAATGACATGGTAAACATGGGAATGAAAACTGAATTGTGACCCGTGACGAAAGGAAGACGAACATATCTGCCACCTGCTGTTTACACTCTATCTAGAAAGGAGAAGAAAACATTGTGTAAGTTCCTCAGTGAAGTTAAAGTTCCAGAAGGCTACTCATCAGATATTAGAAGACTTGTGTCCATGAAAGACCTCAAGTTAAAGAGTTTAAAGACGCATGATTGCCATGTTATAATGGAACATTTTCTACCAATAGGTATGTGTTTTATTCTGCCAGAAAAAGTAAGAAGCGTGGTAACTAAACTGTGTTTTTTCTTCAAGACAATTTGCAGTAAGGTGATCGATCTTGCGATCTTACCAACATTGCAAAAAGAGATAGTTGTTACTTTATGTGATCTTGAAATGTATTTTCCTCCCTTGTTTTTTGACATATTGGTTCATCTAGTCGTTCATCTTGTGAAAGAGACACAATTGTGCGGACCAGCTTATATGAGATGGATGTACCCTGCTGAATGTTATATGAAAATATTAAAAGGGTACGTGAAAAACAGAAGTCGACCGGAGGGTTGTATTGCCGAACGATACGTTGTTGAAGAAGCGGTTGCATTTTGTACTGAATATGTGTCAAATGTTCAATCAATTGGACTCCCCAAATCTCAGATTGTCGGAAAAAAAGAAGGAAAAAGGCTAATTGGAAATAAAGTTGTGACAGTATCAATGGTCGAGCGGGATCAAGTGCATTTGTATGTTCTCCACAATGAGATTGAGGTTGATCCGTATGTTGAAATGCACAAGGGTGTTCTCCGAGGTTTAAATCCGAATAGAAATGAGAATTGGATAGTACGAGAGCACAATCGAAGTTTCATACCGTGGTTTAAGGAACATATTTATTCAAAGTATCGTTCAGATTCTGCTTCAGTAACATAAAGGTTGAGATGTTTAGCATATGGTCCAAGTATAGTTGTGTTTTCTTATTGCGCATACGCAATTAATGGATACACATTTTATACCAAAGAACAGGATGATAAAAGTACTATGCAAAATAGTGGTGTTACCTTGGAAGCTGAAGCAATGCACATATCAAGTGCGAATGACTTAAATCCAAAATTTGCAAATTTGTCATATTTTGGGGTTATTGAGCGCATTTTGGTGTTTGATTACGCGAAGTTTCAGATTCCTGTATTTGGTTGCAAGTGGGTTGAAAATAATAATGGCATACGAATGGATAAGTCAGGATTTTTGCAAGTGGATCTCAATAGGGTGGGGTACAAAGATGAGCCTTTCATTCTAGCCTCTCAAGCTAAACAAGTGTTCTATGTCAATGATCCGACAAGAACGAAATGGTCTATAGTGCTTTTATCTAACTAAATAACTGATGAAAACATTGGAGATCAAGGTGATATTGGTGTTAAGAGACGCGTAGAACATATTCCTACCAAGAAAAGAAAGAGACGTTAGTGAAAAAGGTAATAGTATATATATATTCAATTCCGACAACTTTTTTTTGACACAAGTACTAATGTGCTTTATTCAATTTGTACCGATTGTTATATATTCAATTTGTATAGTTTTTTTCAATTTGTATTCCGATTGTTACAATACTTGTCATCTGATTTTGGTGCATATTTTTGTTTTGTACATAACTTTTGAACCATGTATCCGTTTGTCGACTTCTTTACGTGTAACTATACTATTTTGACGATTTCGGAGCTGCTCATGCACTTATCTTTGCATTTCGGGACTATTTTTTATCGGTTTTGCTTCTGTCCATAATCAAAAGTTGGGCTTAGGGTCTGAATTTCGAAAAACCGACTTCATTTTTGAGTCCGTGAGGACGTTTTACCATAGCCATGTAAATTTCGTTCAATTCCGACAACTTTCTTTTTTTGACACTTATTCTGATTTCACCGATTTCGATTCCGATTTACTTGTACATAGTTACTTTGACTTGTATAGATTGTTAACTTATTAATAGTGTACTAATGTGCTTTAGTTTGTTTGATACAGGTCAAATGGCTAGTAATCAAGAAAACTCACAAGAAAACTCACAAGATAGAGATGCTCCAGATACAAATCCTCCATCTGATACATCATCAACAGAAGTTGCACGAGGCATTACCATTACGAAGGGAATCATTCGAGATATAGACAGAGGATTAATATATAATTTAGAATGGCATTCTGATAACCAAGCAATTGGTACTAATGCTGCAAAGTTGGCAAGCTACATTGGTACACTTGTTCGTTTGCATATTCCAATCTCCGTATCTAGATGGAATCTGAAAAGCAAACCGTTGGACGATAAAAAAGATATGCTTTGGGATGAGCTTAAGGTATCATATATGGTTGTTTTTATTATCTTGACGATAATTTGTTTAAATTACTTATACTAACACACTCTATGCGTATGTTTTTTCGCAGAGGTCTTTTAACATACCAGATGAGCGTAAACGCTACATACTTGGTTTGACCGGAAAAAGATATAGAGGGTGGAAAGATTTTTTTAACAAACACATATCTTAAGGATAAAGAAGGAAACTTTCTTGAAGAGGCCCCGGGACGTCCAAAAAAGTATGAGATCTTCATTAAAGAAGAAGATTGGGTTGAGTTTGTAAATCAAAGAGATCAAGCTTTCCGGAAAAGGAGTGCCACAAATAGGGCGAGAGCATCAAAACCCGCGTATCCATACAAAAAATGGCGTTTGGGATATGCCCTCTTAGAGGAAAAAATTGTAAGTAAATAGAAATGCTACGTTCTTATTAATTGTCTAAATGTGTTTTATTTGACGATTTTATCATTTGTGTCAATGCATAGTTAGAGGAGACGAAAAGTGAGGAAACCTCACTTCCAGTACATGTGTTATGGAAGGAAGCTCGTGTGGGAAAGAATCGAGCTGTTGATCCTGATGTTCAAAAAGTTTATGATGAATGTGTAAGTATAACACTGTGTCTTTAATTAAATCAAATGTTTATTAATATATAATTGATTTTTTATCTCCACTAATAATTTTTGAAATGTAAATGAATTACAGGAGACCATGTCGCAATCGGTATCCACCGGTGAGGACCAGGATAATAGGAGCGTACTTAGTAGAGCACTAGATGTTCCTGAGTATCCCGGTCGGGTGAGGGGTAAAGGTCATGGTGTGACTCCAACCTCTTTCTATAAGCATTTCTAGGAGAAGAAATCCTACCAATGAAGAAGTGTTGCAAAAATTGCAGGAATTACAAGCACAAGTCTCTGAATTGCAAAGATATATATATATATATATATATATATATATATATATATATATATATATATATATATATATATATATATATATATATATATATATATATATATATATATATATATGAGAGAAAAGTGCAATACTTCATCGATGAAAGAAACTAGTGATAAAGCTAGTATCAACTGTCAAAGAAAATTTCCCGAGGTAATTATAAATTCTTTTTTCTTATAATTGTTCTATTTCTGTAATGATAATGACTCTATAATTATTATTGGTTTAGGGCATTTCATCTTGCCAACAATACTTATCGTCACCGAATTATCGCCTAGTTGGCAAGGGAAAAGTGCACAACACTTTGGGAGATTTACTTCACCATAGACCGCTCCCAGATGGACACCTGAAAGTATCAGTTGATGTTGTATTAGATCATGATGCGGTGCTACCGGCACCTGACATGGTCTCAGAGACAACATTTCTGCGAGATGCAATAGGGTCATTTGTTGCATGGCCCTCGGAGCTCATTTTCATTGGTGATGAGGTATGTTGAAAACCATTATGAATCATTTAGTTTTCGAATGTCAATTCTGAACCGTTACGTTAACTATATTTTACATGATAATTTTAGACTACTCCTACAAAACCCGCAATTAAGGGTAAAGGGATTTTGCAGGAGGACGAGTCTGTTGCATCACTAAAAGAGGTACATTTAAAGTGTTAATATATGATCTGAATCTAAAACTGCATGATTTTATAATTTACCTAAGTTATATGATTTTTAGGTATCTGCTCGAGGGTCACAACAAGTGACGCAGCAAGATCGTAGCGTACCGCCCAAGGAAAAGGGTCCTCCGAAGGCCGTGGCAAAAAGAGGTGCTTTTGTGCCTCGATACCGGCATACGCTCGGAACACTTGTTGATATGTCATATTTGACGACATGTGCTATCCGTGAAATTAGTATGGATGAAGCTGTCTTTGGTATTGAATTCCCCAAAAATGTTTCACTAGATGACATGAAAGAGATTTTTACCCATGACCAATTAGGCGTCAGTAATGTTCACTCATACATCCGGTAATCCGATGAATATATTATTTAATTAGTTGAATAATTTATTTACACATTTCAATGAAAATAGTCTAATGTTTATTATGTTTTTATTTAAGGTTGTTGTATGACAAAGTGTTGTGCGGGACTGAATTGTCAAATAGATTCCATTTTGTGTCTTCCTCCCATTGCAGCGGACAAACAATTGCTACGGAACCGGATTCAGTTAGACAGAGCTTAGTCGTTAGATTCATGACCACCGGCAATACAGAAAGCTTGTATCTTTTGGTGTATAATACCCTACCAGTGGGGTTAGTTTTTCATTCTTGGTTCATCTAATCATTGTTTCTTTTGAGTAGCAAAATTTTCATATAAACTTTTGTTTTAATTTATAGAGCACACTGGTTGTTGCTTGCTATCAACCCTATAAAAGAAGTGGTATATTTTCTGAATTCGGTAGATGGTGAGTGGACCAATTATCCGACTATGAAGTCAACGATTGATAGGTAAGTGAGATCGTTCTAAATATTCCTGTATATTTATATATTTAATTATTTGTGAGATTGATCTAAATATATGCTTTTATATTTTTGTTAGATCAATACAAGTGTTCCGAAGTCAAAGAGACGCACAGGTATCCCGGACTAAATCAAACAACATTACTTGGATCAAAGTGCAGGTACATTAATTTTCACAATTTTGCTTATAATGGTTATGCTACTTGATAAAACAAGACAACTATAAAATCTTATTTGTTTTTCTATGAAGTGTCTGCAACAAGGAAACAATACAGATTGCGGATACTTTGTTTTGAGGTTTTTGAAAGAAATCCTTCAAACGAATCAATTAGAGATTCCAATCACGGTATGGATTTATAACTTGGGATAATTTCTTATAATTTATTACATTTAACTAAATCATTCATATTATGTTTTTGTTATGTAGTACTTTGATGACTTCTATGCTGCTTCTTACACGAAACTTAAGTTGGAAGAAATCAAAGAGGAATTGTGTCAATTTTATATTCAGCGACTATTCATATAGGTATGAATACATTATTGTGTGAAAAGTTTTATGAATACATTACTGTGTGACAGATTTTGATAATGAATTTGTGTTTGAGTTTCTTTGGTGGATGTTGGTTCATTTTGCTTAATATTAATTGACGATGATGACGTTGTTATATGAATCAAGTGATGCTGATAGTTTGATTTGAGATTGGATTGATGACAAATTACATTGGTGGATTGAGTTGCAAATCACATGAAATTGTTGCTAATAAAATTGTTGATGTTTCTGAATGACAATTTGTTTTCTTGGAAAATTTGAAGTATAGATGTTGTTGTGGGGTCTGTTTTGAAACTTTGTTGTGGTATAGAATTTTAGTGTTGTTTTCATATTGAGGAAATACTATTAGTTCAGAATTTTATATGAGGGGATTGGGTCGTTCTGTGTTGCTTGCTCATTATTATGTGACGGATTTCGATAATGACTTTGTGTTGGAGCCTTTAATTGTGTTTGAGCAAAGTTAGTTTAATTGACCGTGTTGTTCTGTTCATACTTTGCAGGACCAGGATCGTGCGCTCGTCGGATTTTGAGAATTTCGGGCTTATATTCTGTTGATGATTTAGTTATATGTATCTGTTGTAAACATGTGAATTGAACTATATTAATGGTGTATATATTTTATTTTGGATTATAATGGTATTATATTGGTATATAATGGTATTATATCGGTATATAATGGTATATAATGTCCAACCTATGGTTGAAAATATTACAGGTCAAAAATAAATATAGGTTGAAAATATTACAGATTGAAAATATATTACAGGTTGAAAATATTACAGGTTGAAAATAAATATAAATTACAGGTCGAACTGGGAGGCTTCATTATAGGTTGCACTTTAAAATACTGCATTTAGCAACGACAGCGCTTTCAAAAACACTCTTAAAGGCCTACCTGCGAAAGTGCTTTCTAATTAAAAGCGCTGCCTAAGATAAAAAAAACATAAAAAAATAAAAAAGCGCAACCTACGAAAGCGCTTTTCTAGAAAAAGCGCTGCTATAGGGGATGCTACGAGAGCGCTTTTCTGGAAAAAGCGCTGCTATAAGGGATGCTACGAGAGCGCTTTTGGTGTACCAAAAGGCGCTGTCGTTACCTACGGCAGCGCTGGCTTTGGCAGCGCTTTTAAGCGCTCTAAAAGCCCAAAAAAAGCGCTGTAAAAGCTGCTGTTTGGCATAGTGAGTAGTCATAACCAACATATATGAAGCTTGATTTAAAGACATAAATGATTTTATTGTCATATGAGATATATAAAAAGTCATATATACCTGACATATTGGAAGAGTTAAAACCTTTAACATGGGAAGCAAACATAACACGTGGGTGAAGAACAAGAATATTTTGAAGCTACTATCCATATTAGATATTTGAGCAGTGGTTTCAGGTGAGTATACATGACCATAACCAAAATCAATGGTAGTAGAAGCCGCAACAACAATATTGGACGATGTGCTATTAAGCTTATTCTTATTTTCTCTTTACAATTTTAGACATTGTGACTTCCAATGACTTTTTTCCTTACGAAAATCACATCATAAATACCAACTCTAATTCCCCCTTAAGATTTTCCTTTGTGAATATAAGCACCAAAAATAGATGGAGAAATTTAGAAAGTTCCTTTATTTTTAAATTAAATTAAAGTGAGACTTCACTGTGATTTCTTCTACCAACAACTCATTAACAACTGGAACAACATTGAAAAAAGGAGTGTGATGTTGAATACTTCCACAAAGACTCTCAAAATTATCCCGAAGGGCCACCAGAAATTGAACGAGACACTCCTCTTCTCTTTGGACGGTGTATGCTTTGATAAATTTTAATTTAGTTGATTCCTTAAGAGTCCATTAATCCCATAAATTAGTCATGACCAAAAAAATTCTAGATTGGTCATACTATTTAGTTTAAGAGCCCTATTGTTGCTTTTCATCTAGTACAGTTTTGCAAAATTTAATTGATTATACAAGTGTTTCAAATGCTCTGAAACCGTCTATTTATTGATCTAAATAAGAATACTCAAATTACTAACATCTCATATTTTCAACTCTTTTGCATATGATGCTTGATCTTTTTTAATCTGTATGCTTAACAAAAGTTAAATCTGTTAGCGCAACAATCGAGGGAGGGTCGAGTCGGGAGCACACTTGATTCTCAACACTCCCTCTCGAGTGTGAGTCTTACACAATGCTCCCCCTCATGTGGAAGCTCTCTCTTCCACATACACTTGTATCTGTTGACTTCAACTACATGTATCCGTTAATTCTCTTCAACTACATGTATCCGTTGACTTTCAACTACAAGTTTTAGCCGGTCCCTTTTCTCGAACCAAAGGTTCATGATACCATTTGTTAGCGCAACAATCGGGGGAGGGTTGAGTCGGGAGCATCATTTATTTCCGGGACATTCTTTGAACAACACACCTTTGTGGGAGACACGCCACTTCTCCACCTAAAACCTTAAGGTGATAGGTGAGTGGGTTCTCCCACTTATATATGCTCAAGTCACCACATGTATTTCCAATGTGGGACTATTATCCACACTCACACTTGATTCTCAACAAAATCAACATAACTTCTTATCATTTTTCCTTTTAACAAAAATCCCGTTAAATAGATCCAACAATCGTAATATTATCCATAAAACAAATTCAAGTAACTTCTCTACTAAATTGAAATTTTTCTATATTTTCATCGAGTGGTTGTTCATATTTCAATTCAAATGAACGCTAAGTAGACTTTGAGAATCTGCCAAAATCCAAGCCAGTGAATTCGTGAACAGATTTGCATCATATTTTTTAAATAACAAGTTAAGTGGTATAAAAATATGTAACACAAAAGTGCTATCTATTATTATATATATTAAAAAAAGACCCCAAACATCTTAGTCACATAATTCTAATTTTGTCATATCATTGAACATTTAGGTCACATCAAATATATTTATATGTGGCACTTCGAAAAACTCATATTTCTTTTTTAAATAAGTTTATTTCTCTATTAGATGTCATGGGTTCAACACTCGATAACTACAAAAATTTATTTTATATATATATATATATATATATATATATATATATATATATATATATATATATATATATTATATTACCACATCAAATATGTTTCTATGTGACACCTCTAAAAAATCATCTTTATTTTTCAAATAAATTTATTTCTCAATTAGATGTCATGGGTTCAACACCGGGTAACTACACAAATCTATTAAAATAATTTATAAATTTTAAAAGATAGTTTACATATTTTTCTTGCAATTCTTTCATCTATTTCATCTTTAATATATTCTTGAAAGATAAAATTAATTCTATCTATTTACTCAATATAGATAAATTATTTAAAGCAATATAATACAAGTTTTGTTTAGAAAATACAATACAATTAACTAACAAAAACTTAGTTGATAGATGTACATATAAAATGTTCTGGTCTGGGCCGAGCTGACCCAACACCTGTGGCCGATCTGAACGGGCCCAATCCATAAGATGTGGCCGAACATGCCCAATCTTGCTCCATGCCCAGTAAGCGCATGCACTAGCCGTTGTGAACATTAATCCCACGTGTGTGCGAAGGAATGTAACACCCCAATTCTACCCAAAGCATTTAGGCAAGAAAATATCAGAGTATTAAAATTTCATACAACACAATTAGGATGTTACACTAAGTAACCAAACAAACACCTTGAAAATAAACGGACATCACCGATGCCAAAAGCATACACACCTGCCAATAACATGATACATAACACACGGAAGATATGAACATATATATAAACGTATAGCTCTCACTCTCAAAGAGGAGTTTTCCAAAATAAAGTGTTTACAATACACAATGGCACGTCATCACATATACATATTCAAAAGAGTCATATACAAATAAATAACAACAGACTCCCGACTACCCAGTGTTACATATCAGAGCGACCGACAAGACCAACGGGAGAACTACCTCTTCCAAAAGACTCCCAAAGCGGCTAATCTGCAGGATGCCACTCAAGCATCAAATCAGCAGAAGGGTGAGAATATAATTCATAATGAAAGCATGACAATTATAGTAATGCCAACAAGTATCATCAATAATCATACAACAAAGTAATCCACTCATTCAACCACAATCAATATATAAGTAATGTGACACATGAATGATAACATAAATTATACAGACAGACAATGATGAATGAGACTCGACTATGCATATGCATGTGGTACCAAATCCGGAGTAAAACTCCTCCTTATCATTATGACAAATACACCTTTGCCGAGCATTATGCTGGGACTTCTTTCTCTCAGGAAAATACACCTTTGTCGAGCAATAAGCTACGACTAAATGTCATCGAGCATTTAGCCCCCACTGATGACCTCTTGCTACTCGGGCAAATACACCTTTTTACCGAGCATTAAGCCCCCACTGGTAATAATTGCCAATTCAGGCCACCTGTTAATAGCATTCCGCCATTAACGTAATGAAATGTTATGCTGTGCAAATATATGACTCTATTACATGACAACAACATCATCAACAATATAACACGGTCACATACTCACGTTACACCGTTTATATTCTATCCAATAGGATACATCACCAATTAATAACATCGTTATCAATTATATCACACAATAATTACCACACAGGCATTAATAAGCACACAACACACATTCACCGTTAAAACATACTAGCCACATCGGCATAAATGATCGCATAATTGCATCACATCAATTAATACTGGCCATTGGCCCACAACTCCATCAATACATCATCAACAAGTTGTAATAACAACATTTCAACAATGATAATACATCGTTCTCATAACAACAATTACTTGCCATAAGGCCACACATCATGTTAACAACAAACAACCAAACATCGTCACATATAAAGTATGGACATTCATTAATAATTAACACATACGAACATGATTTCATGTCATTGACAACTAATCACATACCTTGTACCAATACGATAACATTCACACAAAACATCATCATGATTTATCATGCACTAGTTCACAAAACCATTTATGAAAATCAACCAACCACTACTACATCCTACATCATTAACAATTACAACCAAACACTATGATTATTTACCAATCATATCGCGCATATAAACAATTATGTGTTTTCATCAACAACACCTCATAACCAATTAATAACAAGCTAACCAAGCCTATACTATCATATAGAACATCCAACTAGCTTCCTAACACTTCGAACGGCGTACGAAACGGAGCTACGGATCAAAAGTTACAAGGTTTCAAAGTTTGGATAATTGAACATACTACACAACTCATCACTTGATCCTAATGAAACTAATGGGATACTACATCCTATGAATCATTTAATTAGATAATAATATAGTTCATTGCGTTAGATTTCCAACGCTTCGAACGGCGACAAAATCGGAGTTACGGTTCAAGAGTTACGAAGTTTCAAAGTTTTGGAAAAACAGAAAAAGCTGTTGTCCGCTTCAGCTCCGCTCAGCGGACCTTCGCAGAGAATTTTCTGCAACAGAACCTCCGCTCAGCGGACCCACCTCCGCTCAGCGGACCTGCGAAAACCCAGAAAAAACCAGAACGAACCAGAACAGTTTTAACCCTCTTATATCCACCAAAACCACTCCAAAACATCATTATAACACCAATACAACACATACAAACCATAGAAACAACCTAACATCAAACTTTTCATGGTTGATTCATCAATATTCCTCAAACCCTAACATTTTATTCAAACTCAATCAAGCCATGGAAATGCAAAAGAAAGCATGATCAATCACCATAACACAACAAGGACATGATTCTATACATACTATCAACTAAAACATGTTTGAATCTTGCTATATCATGAAAACATCACAATTTCTTACAAAACAAGAGAAATGGAAAATATGGAAAGGATGAAGAAGATGAACAAGAACAAAAACAAGAACAAGACTATAAGAATCATACATCCAAGATAAATTAGATTCACCCCTTCTTCATCTTCTCCAAAATCCCCTTCTTCACTTTCTCTCCATCTTTGCTCTTCTTCTTTCTCTCTTCCCTTTCTTTCTCTTCTTTTTCTTTCCACCCTTTTTCCTTTCTCACAAATATCTCCTTCTTATAAAGAAAATATATATCCCGCGGAAAAGACCAAAATGCCCCTACGCTCAAATATCGTTCAAACGCCCAAAAACGCGGAATATTACCTTAATGATATTTCTAGTACCAAAAATATGAAAACCTTCAATTAAATATTAGTCCGCCATCCCGAACTAATACCGACTGAAACGACTCCAAAAACAGTAAAATTCCAATAGATGTCACAAACGTCCAAATCAAGTATATACTTATTTTTCCGGGCGTTACAAGGAACACGTGGTCAAACTCACTAGCGAGGGATTCGGGTAACTCGCTCCGAACCCTACGCTTCATCTATCCAGAATATGAGGCTTCTGCTGACTCAGCCCTACCACGTAGGGTTCTGGCAGTTTTGTAGCACGTGGGCCTCCAATGGATTTGGCCCAATTAGGAAATCTTGGCCACCGGGGACTATAAATACCCTCTTTCACTAGAGGGTCAGGTATTCATTATTCACTCTAACCTATCTCTTATGTTCTTACTCTCTTTGCTCTAGAACTCACTTTGACATCAGAGTACCTTGCAGGCACACCCCCCAGTTCGCAGAAGTTTATCACGTTGCCGACCTTGACGATCCTTCTGATCAAGTACGATCATAAAGTAAGACAAAAAATAAAGTAATAACCTTAAAAGATTTACACTAAAATGTTACATTCGAACGACTCGGATACTATCTAACTCATCATCACTAGCTATTAAAATCAAGATCTAAGATAAATCTCTCTATTTTTTGAAGAATATACTTTTAATTTTATATTTTATTCTTCAAATCATTAACTTGTATCATAAAATTTTATTACGATGGCCTGAATAACCTTATCGAAATAGACGATCATTTATCTTTTGATCTTTGGTGAATTTGTCTCTCAACCATAAAATGATGAAGATATAATATTTTTAAAAATATTGGAGTAAAAAAAAAAAGAAAAGGAAATATAAAACAAAATTATTGAAAATTTTGACTATGATGAATTGTTGCATAGAGTCTGAGACACTCTAATCTAGAATTTTTGCATTTATAAAATGATGAAGATTTAACATTTTTAAAAATATTGGGAAAAAAGCAAAGAAATATGAAACAAAATTATTGAAAATAGCAACATCTTACTTATTACTTTTATAATTCAAACATATTTTTTTCGTTTAAAATTATTCTCTCTTTTTTATTCTCTTTATTTTATCGTCTCAATTACAATTTTTACTATACTAAATAAAATTAAAATATATATGTAATTCAATATCATTTTAAAAAAATTTATCAATGTCCCGCGCCAGGTCTCAATCTAGTTAAAAATATTCTTAAAGAGTGCAATTAAAACACATAAAATCAGCCTCTTGTTTTGTGGTTGCAATGTCACTTGGTGTTATAGGATCAAATTAATTTCACAAAATTATGATGGCAATATTTCAATTCTGCACTGTGTATTAACTACCTTGCACTGATTTTTTAAACAAAGAAAACCTTAAGCTTTTGAAAAATCACAACTTAATCTTTCATTTGATGCTTAACAGGATTATTAAAACTTGATATATAGTGGAGGGTTCATAGATTAAAGTCATCCATGCATCTCATCGACTAACTTCTCGTGATATTAATTTTTTTTACTCAAAATCCGTATTTGTAATCTATTAAAAGTAATTTTAATATTTTATTCAAACAAAATTAGTTCTTTTAAATTTGCTTATAACATTTATCAACCACTTTTTTTAACCCAATTCTTTTATAATCACTTCAATTAAATAAAGTATATCTACCAAAACAAAATTATTCAAAAGCCAAAACACAAATATATTTTAAAAATATAGTCTTACTCAAACATATTATCCAAAACAAATAAAATAAACTATAACTAAAAGTTTTTTTTTTTTAGTAATAGAATATGCGAGGTTTCTTAAAGTAGTTTCAGAGTCTTTCAAAATTTTCAAATGCTTCATGATAATATTTCTTTCTCCATCACCATCATCATCACGTAAATCTAAAATGTTTAGACTAAAAAGTTAGTATCTAAAACACCACTTAAAATTTTCTAGTATACATGCACATAACTCAAACAAAATAATATGCAATCAAATTCTTACCCTAAGTAAGAAAGACATGAGTCACAAACTATAACTCCATGTTGCTCCTTCACCATTTTAGTGTCATCCATAATTGATAGATCATAATCATCATCATCTCTGAGTATTGATTCTAATAAATTTTTAATCATATCATAAGTAGAGTCATCATCCAAATCATCATCAATATTCAAACTAGTTTCAGAGGCCGTTGTAAAACTTTCAATCTCATCCAAATCATCTTCAATATTCAGACTAGTTTCAGAGGTCGTTGTAAAACTTTCAATCTCATCCAAATTATCTTCAATATTCAAACTAGTTTCAGAGGCCGTTGTAAAACTTTCAATCTCATCCAAATTTTCATCTTCAAATAACGTAGAAGGTAGACTGCGTGCTATTAAACTATCCTCATGAGACAAACTTTGATTAGTGATATGATGAGTTGAACAATCTTCTACATTTGTATTGAAATATTTTAATTTTAACTTAGGTTGAGGTTGAACATCATAAGTAATTGAAGATCCATGAATCATACGGTACTCCCAAGCATAATCTGTTAACATACATATTTTTGTTAAATAATTCAATATATTTAAGTATAATGCATATTTAATAAAAAAAATGAACAATTAAACACTATATACCTAATTCATTATAAGGTGATGGTAGGAGCTCAATTGGACCTTCAAACATGCTGATCAAAAAGAGTTACAAAATTAATCAATATACATAAAAAGAAAATACATAATCATTTAAAAACACACAATGTAGAAAAGAGAGTTTTTATTACCAAGACAAATTTTGATCAGATATACGAGATTGAATTTGAACATCGTAGGGGACTGGACGTCCATACAACATACGGTACTCCCAATCGTAATCTATACGAAAGCATAAATATTTTTGATAAATTATTCACAATTTCTCATAATTAATAGAAAATAAATGATGAATTAAATATATATACCTAATTCGTTATAAGGCGAGGATAGGAGACCTTCAAACATACTGGTATAAAGAGTTAAAAAATTAATCAATCTACATTAAAAAAACACATAATCACTTAAAAACACATTATAAAAAATAGAGTTTTTGTTACCTAGACATTTTGCAAGTTGAATCACCCTTTCTAATTTAAAAACTCTCTGCAAGACCAAATTACATTAAAAAAAAAAAAACACAAAGTCATCATAAGTTAAATAGCGTCATTGTTGAAATTTCCATTAAAAAAATTCAACCAAGTTCAAACAGTTTTCTATAAAAACTAGACGGAAAATATTTGACCATCTATTTTGTAAGAGTATAATTTTTCGGTTAAACTTTAATAAAAAAATATTATTTGAGTACATTTGTTACCAGATACATTTGTATTTCAAGTTCATTAAACATTTAAAAAAGAAATGTTCATTTTTTTTATGAATTAAAAGTTGATTATATAAACAATATACATGAGAATCCATATGAGTTTAAAAACTTACCTCTTTGATTATTCTGAATGTGATTCTCAATGAGTCACTCTAACTTTTCACTTAGGTGTTGAATGAAAGGTTAAATGGTTGTTTAAATAGATTTTAGTTTAACTTATTAAATAACAAACTTTTCAATTTTATCTTATTTAACTTAGCATCCCTTTTTATTCGGTTAGCTTTGTTTATAGGTTTTTTGTCTTATATTTTCTAAATTAATAACAAACATCCCAATATATTAGAAAAAAAGTTTATTTTATTTAACTTTTTATTAATATAATTAAAACACGTTGGAATAGTATTCTGTTTTTGGTTATTCTTTTTCCTTGTTGCGGTAATAAAGGCAGATTTGATTTCTTAAAGAATTTAACAATAGTATTTTTTTACACAATAATATATAATAATAATTTCTATAATCATAATAATAAAAATTATATAACATATTATAATATTAATTTAATTGAAATACATTGACATACATGTCAGTATGAATTTTTTTTACAATGTCACGACATCACAATCATTAATAAGTATGAGATGTTTGACTCTTATTTTAACGTCTTTTAAAATAATACAATTGAATGTTTATGATCTAATGATGGTATAATTTTTTTATTACATTGACAATGTATATCAATTAAACTCTATCTTCATAAAATTAAAAAGAATTACTAAATTTGAATAAGTTTTTGTGACACCAAATCCATAACAAACCTCTTTTTTATTTTTCTCTTGAATAGCGATGTAGCGAAATTTTAGTAAAATAAATCAATGAAAAGAATACTAGTCACATTAGATTAATTCTAGAAAGTTTATACACATAATAATATAGAAAATTTTTCAACCCACCTCATAGCATTTAGGCGCACCACCGAATTGATAAATTTGTCCTCGTGCTTCCGTAGATGGATCTCCGGAAGTACCCTTGTTTTTTGTTTAAGTTTATTTTGTTCCGTAGATGCACCTACGGAAGAATTTCGTGGATCCATCTACAAAAGAGTTTGATGTTATACTTCGCGCCAGACCCTTCCCCTCCCCATTCTTTAGTTTTCACTTCTTCAACACAAACTCTCTCTCAACTCCAAAAATAAAAATTCCCTACAGTGCATTTCTTTCTTTCGAGTTCGACCGCCATTGTCAACATCAACTTCCAACGCATTATCAACTTCAAATATCTATTTAATCGGTAAGTTTTCGACACTTCGAGTTAATTTAGTGTATTTAAGAAATCGAATTAGAGTTCAATATTTAGGTGTATAATTGATTGGATAGGTTTAGAAATAGTGTATATAGACAATGTAGGTAATGTTTTAGGTTTATAACGTAGGATCAAACTCAAAAAATGGTGTTTTTGTAGATTGAACAGTGGAGACTACGCCATTGTTGCATTCTCTGCTTTCAGTAGCTTCCGTAGATCCATCTACGGAAGAGATGTACGTTAGGACATTCTGTAGATGCATCTACGGAAACACCCAATGTTTTTGAAAGAAAGGTCCTTCCGCAGATCCATCTACGAAAGCACCCAGGATTTCTGAAAACATGGTGCTTTCGTATTTGCATCTACAGAAGAGTATTTTCCTGTTTAAATATTTATGTTTATTTATAAATGCGCAGTTTCTAACTCGATCATTTTTGTATCATAATGCAAACATCATGACTCACGGTCTAGACAGAGACATCCATGGTAGGACAACACAACACGCATCTGTTCGGCGAGAACGATCGGTGCGTACAGTATCTCAGGTGACTAATGGAGCTGCGGTTGTATCTGACCCACCTTCTACATCGGCACACCTGCTTTAGCCGGGCCCATTCCTTCACCTGTATCAGCCAGACCCACTCCATCACCCGCTTCAGCCGGGCCCATTCCTTCACCTGCATCATCCAGGCTCACTCCATCACCCGCTTTAGCCGGGCCCATTCCTTCACCTGCATCAGCCAGGCCCACTCCATCACCCGTTCCAGTCGGGTCCATTCGTTCACCTGCATCAGCCAGGCCCACTCCATCTATGTTCAATAC
This sequence comes from Vicia villosa, assembly GCF_029867415.1. Classification (NCBI taxonomy): domain Eukaryota; kingdom Viridiplantae; phylum Streptophyta; class Magnoliopsida; order Fabales; family Fabaceae; genus Vicia; species Vicia villosa. Next base: position 387,771 of record NW_026705169.1, on the reverse strand, counting down.
TCCATCACGGAGACCCCGGGATGATCCTGAAGGTACTTCTACGTCAGAGTTGCCACCACCCTCACGCAGAGTTCGTCGGAGCAGTACTTCTTCTGTCGGGCCACCTCTTGAGGTACACGAGGATGATCTTGTGCCAGAGCCTGTTTGGTACCCCGGTGGACCCGTAGACGTCTCTCTTCTTACTGTATATGCTCATCATGTTGCAAGATGTATATGGGATGGAGATGTAAGTTTTATTTGATAGTTACATATTTATTTTCTTCAGCTCTCACCTTGATTATTACTGACCGTTTACATTTTTTATAAAATTTCAGAGTAGGGATTAGAGGTCCTACAATCACGGGAGGAAGATAAGGGATTCCGCGCAGCCTGACTAGCCATAGTTTCAGGAGGTACTGGCAGCTTCAGTCTTGAGGGACCTTTGTACGCTCGGCTACCATACTGTACATAATGGTATGCTTGCGGCCTTTGCAGAGATGGCATCCTAAGACCTCATCCTTCCATCTACCCCACAGTGAGATTACTATCACCCTAGATGATGTGGCATGTCTGCTTCATCTACCTATTAGGGGTACCCTCTTTCATCACGGCAGGGCCGGCCCTGGGCCAGGACAAGCAGGCCCACAGCCCAGGGCCTCATAAAAAATGGGGGCATATTTTATGGGGTTGGGCTTTAAAAATTATAAAATAAATTATTTATATATAGACCTTATGTTATAAAAAATTTAACAAATGAATTCGTGGCCCAGCGGTTGTCTTCTTCCAGATGCATTAGTAGGTACTGTCTTCGATCCCTTGGCCAAAATCATATTTGGAATTTTTAGAATTTTTTTCAAAACTGCCATAGTAGATAGTGTAAAATAGTTTTACACTGTCAACCAATCACAACCATGTATCCAATTCCATCACAATTTTATCCTTAAAAAATTTTAATGACATGGCAAATTGCTTGTTTTCTATTGGATGACAGTGTAAAACTGTTTTACACTGTCAGTGCATATCCATTAAATCCAAATTATTATGATTAAATATATATAATTAAATTAATAAATTTAAAATATTTTTAAACAAGAAATAACCTAATGGATTTAATAAATATATATTATTAAACACCAAATTTTAAAATTAGAATACAACCTTCAAATTATTTGAGACAATATAGATGTTTTTTTTTAATTATTTTAATTTTTTGCCCTGAGCCTCTAAATTGTGAGGACCGGCCCTGCATCACGGTAGGATGACGGAGGCGAAAGCTCAGGAGATGGTGATTGCTGAGCTGAGGGCTGATTCCGATGAGGCCCTTGACGAGGTGGAGAGGACTCGGGGGCGGAGACGGTTTCATCCTCAACAGAAATGGGGCATTCCTCCAATCGCTCAAGCTGCAGCCGGATGATCGGTGTGGATACATTCTCAATGCTCAGAAGGTAAAAGATGCAAGATTCAACGACTCTTTAGAACGGCCAAAGCAGCAGTCACATGACTATGACTATGCGAGGACGATGTGGATGTTGATTGTTCAGCAAAGAACAGGAATACGGATGAAGCGAATGTGAAACAGAAGAAATCGATCTTCTGTTTTTTTCAATGCTGTCTCAAATGCATGTCTGTCACATACCAAGTTATATACTATCAAGGGGTGGCATATACTTCAACAAGGACTAACAAAATGAAGTAACTTACATTAAGGTCAAAGTACAGTAAACTTGGGAACTTCTCAGTCAAATAGAAAATTTTCTCAATCTCAATATTTTCATCAAATGATTCTTCTTAGTATTTCAATTTATTTAAACACTAAGTAGACTGTCTTCTAAAATTTAAGCCATTGAATTCATCAACACATTTGCATCATATGTATGCTTTCAAGTATATATAAAATCATAATCATGACTTCGGAAAATTGAATACGCTCAATGAAAAAGAACTTTAATGAGTCTGCAATTAAAGCACACAAAATCAGCCTCTTGTTGTGTCTGCTATGTCACTTCTTGGTCGTATAGGATAAATGGAATAGAAAAAGCTAGTTATATTTACAAGATTATGATAGCATGATTTCAATTATGCACTGTACCCAATCAAGCATGTAATAAAGTTTAAATGATAATCCATATTGCTAGAGCAAAGCTATGATAAACAATAATGACACATATAATGACTGAGGTTTAGCTTTGAAATTTTATAAATGTTCATACTTCTGATTTTTATTACCATTTTGGGTGGCTTTTATATTTATGTCAGTTTATCATTTAGCTGTGATTGAAAGTAAACTAAGATGAAGACAAACATCATTCAGAATAAGTGACTCCTTATTCTGATGACAAATCTTCTTAGAGGCTACCAGACAACTAATCAAGGTCTAGAACAAGCAAACACATTATCCAAAAAAAAATTCAGAAATATAGTAGTAACTAGGAGCTAACTATTTTTGTTTTTTGTTTTCTTAATATACTAGCTAGGAGAGATCTATTTACAGCAGCTTCAGAGCATTCATGGCTGCTTCACAAGAAAATTTGAAAAATAGCAAAGGATTATCACATTCTATTCTTCATCCTAATATTCCTATCTCCATATTAACAATTGCTAATCACTGTGGAAAATCTGCAACTAGTAGAAACCTCCCATGAACTGACTTGCTCCCAGTTTCCTGTCTTCGAAGCTGCCAATTACTCCATTGCCATCACCAAGAGAATCTAACATGTTTAAGTTTTCAGTTATAAAAGCACTTGACTCAAACAAAATATTATGCAAACATTTTCTTACCAGGAGTTCCCTTTACAGAACAGTCATAGCCTGGATGCTGATATTCAAAACAATTCTGCATTAGATTTGTTTTCTCCTTCCATGAAGGCACCTCAAGTGATGGCATTATACCCTGTTGAAACATTGATTCACCAGCTCCAAGACCAAACCTTCTTAGCTCATGATCACTGTGACAAATTTTGCCGCATAGGCAAGAGTGGGAAGACACAGAGAACAGACCCCTTCCTAGATTCAACTGCGGGTAAGAAAGGTTTAGTTTAGCAACTCTAGCTCTATGCTGGACCAGCTCTGACATAATATCATCCATACTGGAATTATCCTTATCAAAATTATAATAATCGTCATCGTAATCATCATCATCACCATCAAGTACAGATTCTATAAGACTCTTGATCATTTCAAAAGTTGAGTCTGGACTATCCAAATCATCTTCAGTCAGATTGCTTTCAGGGGAAGACATGAAACTATCAATACTAGGCGGAATTTCCACTTCAAGGGTCGAGAAAGGTCCGTCATATGTAACTAAACTGTCCTCATCAGGAAAACTAAAACCAGAGATAGAACTTGAACAGTCTTCGAAGCTGGTATTGGAAGACTTAAGTTCTGAATCCTGTTGAATTTGGACATCATGGATCAATGGAGGTTCAAGATACAAATAAGTCTCCCAAAGCTCCTCACTCTTTGGAAGCTTTGCAGGAGAAACGTTTCTACTTGAACAGTCTGAACTATCTAGTTCTGCTTGCACTTCCTGATTTGTACACTCAGAAGATCCAGATATGTCAGTCTTTAGTGAGCCATTGCTGTCTCCACTTGAAGAAGATAGTGCCTGAAAAACAGGATAATATGGACCTTAATTCATCAAGAATCAACAATATTTGAATGCCTAAATCTACCTTAGTTCATCAAGAAACAAAACCATATTTGAATGCCTAAATCAACCTTATTTCATCAAAAACAATACCATATTTGAATGTCTAAATCTGCCTTACTTCATCAAGAAAGTAAACCATATCTGAATGACTAAATCAACCTTATTTCATCAAGAAACTAAACCATATTTGCAGATAGTAAATAAGGTAAGTATTGTAAGTAAAGATAATTAAAATCAAACCTTGTTGCGACATGGAGGCAGATATGGTTTATTACTCTTATGCAGTAGATTGACATTATCCAGAACCTTTGACGCATAAACTTTCGGACTATCAGAATCTGTATCAAAGAATAAATGTGTATAAATGCTTTTGTGCAAAGATGGCACATAAGTAATAGCCAGAAGATAATGAAATAAAGAGTATATACCTAGTTCACTATAAGGTGAGGGTAGGAGATCAATTGAACCTTCATACATGCTGATCAAGAAAAATTTACAAATTAATCACTCTATACATAAAGAATACACAATCTCTTTAAAAAAACACAATGTAGAGAAGAAGGTTTGTTGTTACCAAGACATTGCAAACTTAATCTCCTTTGACATTTTCAGCATTCTGTAACTATCAGCTTTAGCTTTTGCTAAAGAGAGAAGAAAGCTTCTTGTGTATGATATTCTTGAACTTCTGCAAAACCAAATTAACAGAATCCTCATTAATAATGACACTATATATAATGCATTACTCAGGCGGAAAAAAATAATAAACTAAAAAGATAATTATTAATTTTTTTTTATATAACTAGTAAAATAAATAGTACTAACAAACTAAAAACAGAACACTGTAATATACTATGTAGTTAAATAAAATAAAAAATTGATCGAATCCGATCAAAAATTTAATAATATAATTTTTTTTACACAATAATTAATTATAATAAAAAGTAATATCCGTCAAAAAAGTATATAATTAAAATAATAACAAACTCAAAACAGAACATGATTAAAACATAATGAAAATTAAAACGGTTAATTAGTAAAAAATAACGATACTAATCACAAGTGGAAATTTACTTGTTAGGATCTTTGATGTAAACATCGGAACTAGACGCTGCTAAGAGTGGTGCATATCGATTCTCCTTGCTCATTTTCAGTCACAAGATTCAAGAATCCTAAGAATCGGTAATGTATTGTTGAAGCAAAGAAACTTGGAATACACTTTACAAGAGCAAGAACTACTGTAGAAGTATCAAGATCAAGAAGAAGCTCCTAAACCCTAAAGATCAAGAAGAATAAGGTCCTAAACCCTAAAATGAAGAATGTACTGAAAATGTATATCTATATCATCGGAGATTTTCGGCAAAAAGAAAAATAGCAACCGTAGCAGCAACGATAATGGCGTTGGGAGGTTGAGGTGGCCGTGGAGGAAGAGAAGGAAAATACGAAGGAAACATTTTCTCTCGCTATGGATTTTCTGGAGAAAATGATTTTGGGGGGAAAGAAAATTAGAAGAAAGAAGAGAAAAAAAACTTGCAGAAGAAGTAAGACAAAACCGAGTACCAAATGAACGATACGGGTTTTCACTCTATTTATAGTATTGACTGCGACGCGACGCGACGCGCCAGGACGCATTTGACCTCACTCGCTTGTCAGTAGCCACAGTCCCTTATCGTTGTTGTATACGAGAATGAAACGACATTTTTTTTTTATAAGCGAGAATGAAACGACATATGTTTGGTGTCGTAAAATACATATTAGTTTTGTTTGTAATTTTTCTTAAAATTTAGATTTTCATGTGGTATTGATCGAAATTGGTAATGTTTTAAAACTTAAAACACTTGGGATTGAACTTCAATGCTAATTTCCAACTTAATATTACTCTTGTGATTGTTGCATGCTTGTGTGTGTTTGTGTAATTAAATTAAACTCTTATTTATAGATTTTATTTTTGAAGCATTATTTATTGTTTTTTTATTCGATTAAATATGTTTTTTTTCCTCTAAATATGGTCAATCTCAAAATATTTTCTTTAAAGAATGGTCCTCCTAAAGTTTTATGTCCACATTTTTGGTCCCTCCTAAAGTTTTTACTAGACATGTTTAGCTTTATGTTGGTTTGGATAACATTAATTTTTCCGCCTCTAACAACTTAGTGGACTGGCTTAGGACATGTTATTGACTACTTGTTGGTGGCTTTGGAGGGTAAAGAACCAACTTTACATGATGAATGAGAATATCTCTATTTATCATCTTAAGTTACAAATTTTCAAGTTTGCAAAGACTCTATGGACGCATGCATTTCCTTCTCGAGAGGTTGTAGAAGCAAATAACAGATGGCTTTTTTGATATGTAGTGGCGGGACAACTAGGGTTCTCAATGTAGATGGCATAGTCAGGGGAACCTCGAACCATCTAGGCTTGGCGGTGTGCTTAAGAAGCTAGATGGTTCTTGGCGATTAACCGATTTTGCAGGTAGTGTTAGTGTTTCTACAATCCTTCATGTAGAACTCCTTGGTTTATACTATGGTCTCGCAGTAGCATAGGATAAGGGATTAGAGACTTGGTTTGTTATTCCAATTCTACTTTCGCAATCCATTTAGTGGAGGCATAAGTTATTTTTTGGTATTATTTTGCTTATATTATTTTAAACATTAATGAGTTGTTGAGGAGAGACTGGCGAGTCTTTCTTACGCATTCTTTGAGAGAAGATGTTATGAACATAACTTGGAGGGTAAGAGAAATAGAGAGAAACTACACTAAAAAAAATAGTAACAAATCTAAAACTAACTTTTCCATTCATTTTCATTCATGATCATTACATTCATCAATCACATATTTATAACATAAACGTAAACGAATTCAATTATCTAGTTCCTTCTAAAGAGTAGTGACTCACTACTATTAATTATAATGGGCTCTTGGGCCTAATTCATTACAAAAGCTAACATTGCAGTTGATTGTTTGGCCAAAGATTAGGGCTACTAGATCAGCTCCCTGACCGGAATTTTCTATTTCATCGGATGATTTACTTCCTATTTTGTAGGCCGATGCGGATAAGGTGCTAGTTGAGAGGCACTAGTCATTGATTTTATTTTGCTGCCTTTCTTTTATTTTCCAGGACTTTTTTCTTTCCTTTTCTCTACATGTACCAAAAAAACATTGTGCAAATAACATAGTTAATAACCAACTAAATAATCAAGTTTTATCATCTAACAATCACCATTTTTCTTGTAGTGTATTTCTATTGGTTACACTGTCTAACCTTTTCCCTTTGTTTAATGTTTTGATTGGCCTTGGTGAAGGCAGTAAATATAAAAGTGGTCTCAAACAAAGAAGTAATATAGCATTATTGAAAAATATAGCTTTTGTTACCATACGAAAATATTCTAATATATGATAGCACTAAGGTTCAAATACATTCTTATTATTAAAAGAAAAAAATAATAAAAATTTAAATCCAAATTATTATCAGTAGAAGCTACTACTTTTGAAAGAACAAGTCTTGAACTGAACACTTTCAATGGGCAATTTGTCACTTGGAAAAGGACAGTCCATTTTCTCTTTCTCTGGCAGTAACTCACAAGGTTTAGGGCTCACATTACTTGTAACTCCAGCAACATCTGTACAATTCCATGGAAGCTTCTTCTTCTTCACTTCATTCACTTCGATCTTCGCATTAGAAATACATATTTCTGTAAAAGGGTCATTAGAAATTCCTTCAAGTTTTGCAGCAAATGTCACATTCTTAGCAGTAACATCTCTATAATTAATTCCTTTAATTTCAGGCAATGCTTTTGGATCATATCCTTCGTCAGGGTGTGATCCATAAGAGCCTATCATCCAAAACACATATTTCATTGTGTCCAAGTTCATTCCTTTGACAAAAATATCCTTCACGAATCCGCCTCTACCCACGGCTGTTTTGATTCTAATAGCTGATTCTGTTGTGATTGCAGTTATGTCTTCAATTCTAACATCTTGGATTCCACCTGACATTTCACTCCCTAATGCAACCGTAGCACTATCAGGTGATATACATGTTAACCTTCTTATGACTATTTGTTGTGATGGCTTTCCAAATTTGATTCCGTATTGATCCCATCCACTTTTTATAGCAATGCAATCATCACCAGACACAATGTAGTTGTCTTCAATCCTAACATTTGTACATGAATCTGTTGAAAAGAAAAAAAGTGGGAAAACAAATAGTTGTTGTTAGTAGTTTCATAAGAAACACGGATACTAACACTGACTGTGACACGGACACTACACTGGTGATCATTTAAGAAAATAAAGCTTACCAGGGTCTATGCCATCTGTGTTTGGAGAGTCAACAGGTGCAAGAATGGTAAGTCCATTTATAATTATGTCACTGAAAAAATAAAGCTTGATCAATTAAAATATAAAAGAAAAAACATGTATCTTAGGGTTGAAAAAATTGAAAATGGTGCATTATCTAACCTGCTATAAATTGGATGGACAAACCAAGATGGGGAATTGACCAAAGTGAGATTAGATATTTGGATTTGATTAGAGTACATGAGTTCAATCATGTATGGTCTAGTGAGTTTCAGTTGATCCTTCTTGAACTTGCCCCACCAATATGAACCTTGTCCATCAATTGTTCCGTTGTTACCGGTAATTACAACATCAGTGAGATTATTTCCGAAAATGAGACTGCTAAACCTTCCATCAGGTGCATCTCTACCTCTTCCGTAAGACGGTAAAACTGGAAGTTGAGGCCATTCTGATTCATCCTGTGTAATATGAATTCCCCTTTAATGGATTATGAAATTTCCAAATGATGCAAAATAAAAATCATGATAGATATATACCTGAGATGCAAGAATGACGGCATCTTTTTGGAGAAAAAGACTGAAATGACTTGTGAGGTTGAAGCTTCCAGTTAACCATTTACCTGGTGGAACAATAAGTTGTGCACCACCATCATTTGCATATTGGCTTAGGTTAGTTATTGCTGAATTAAAAGCCTTTGTGTTAGAGGTTTTTCCATCACCAACACCACCAAAATCTGTCAAAACTGCACTGTGTTTTCGGCAATTGATTGCAGGATAATCGAAAGCGTTCAATTCACTACTAGGTGTTCCGCATTCAACCACTGATCCCAATATCAGAACTATAGAAATCACACCAATAACCTACATAAAACAATCATAAGCGAATATATGTATAATCATAACAATAATAATAACCACAAAAAAAAAGGTTTATATTACATAGGAATTTTGAAAACTTGAACTCTTCATGTTTTGATGAGATATGACACTTATGATCAAAACAGATGTATATGTAGTGAGGGATATATATAGAAAAGAATTGGATTATGATGACTAGAAAATGGATTTCTAAATGCGTAAAAATCTGACCGGTTATTCTTCAACCAACGGTTATTGTTTAGTGGCTTAAATGGCATGTTTATCGAGTTTAATTGGATTCTTAGAATAAAGATTTACATTTAATTTTTTTCCTCACGATATTAGCAGAAATTGAATTCTAAACATGTCCATCTTTGATTGAAATTAAATGTTAAGATTTGTGAATGATACAAGAAAAAAAGCAATTCAAGATTAATTTGTAATAATATTTGATACTTTTATAATTTAAGTGTCGCTTATGCATCATGGCAAATGTTTTTAAGTGGAAATATATCAACATTCAATGTCTTTGTTGATAGGTTTATTGGTGTTGGACACAAATGAACAAAATCATAGAAAACTTATTTCTATTTTTACCGTCGTAAAGACTATAAACAAAAATAAAGAGACTAATGGTTGAGTATGAAAAAGAAAATTACCAGCCATTTCAAAGTAGCGAGAGGAATGGCTGCAATATGAATATCAAGCATTTTTGTTTCGACATCCACATATTATGCAAATGCAGATATGGATCCATAAATTCAACAGATAGAGGACAAAGAATATTAAAATTCAAGTACAACATTTTTTATGGCTATAGAGTTTAATATCAAAAAATGAGAATTGTTGAGTTGAATTTGCGCTTGTTTGGCAAGTCATATATCGAGTTTATAATTTATTTTATTAGTTTATAGCTTACTTTTCAAATGCTATTTTAAATAGCGTTTTAGTTTATAACTTATAGCTTATTATTTTTTGTATCATTAATATCTTTATAAATTTTAATTATTTTAAACGTGCATTTAATTATTAGTTAATAAATATCTTTTTATTTTTATGTCATTTTACATTTATCAGCAAATTAAATCGTTAATTTTACCAAACGATTTAATTAGTTTATCAGGTATCAGTCATCAGCCATAAGTTATAAGCCATCAGCTATAAGTCATAAACTATCAATCATCAGCTATAAGTTAGTTTATCACCTAACTGCTAATTTTACCAAAACAACTTAATCATATGAAATATTATATATCATTTTTTTTGTTATTTACTTTTATCTAATTCATATAAATTTATATCTTTAGATTTGGTTGAGTATTAAAATCCTTTTGATAAAATTGGTTTAAGATTTAAATTTTGTATTAATAAACTAATATAAAGAGAACATATGGTAATAAATGGTTGGATATCTAATTAAAATTTTGGAAATTGTAATGTTCATCTAAAATAAAATAGTAACCTAAGAGCGACGACGGTGTCTCTTTCGTTTAATCAGAGGTCCGGAGTTCGAATCCAACTCTAGGCACACGAGTTTGAATCAGCATGCAACCGTGTTAAATCTATTAGGAAAATCTCTTAGGGAGAGTTTGCACGTAGAGGATATCTGATTTATAAAAAAAAATAATAAATAAAAATAAAATAGTAACAAAAATAAATATTTAAAATAAAAAAACATAAAAAATATTATATCTTATTTTTAGTATAAACAAAAATATATAATGCCAATAATTAATAGCAATATTATTTAGACATACCAATATTTTATTACTCTTGCCAATAGTAATACTACGAGGTAAAAGGGTGGGAGTGGGAGTCACTATAGTTCTAGTATGAAATTCTTAGCCTTCTGATAGTTTCGTTGTTTAGATGGGTTCAAGTAATCTTCCATTCTAATGGGGAAAAACACTCGGTTTCAGCCCAACAGGGTTATCACTAAGGGAGGAAATACATTTAGTTCAACCCAACAGGGTTACGACTAATAGATTGGATATGATCATTTTATTTAATGGTTGGTGGGATTTATAGGGTGTGGCTTCTTAGTAGACCCTATCTAGAGATATTTTTGATCATTTCTTGGTGGAGTGCTTACTCATGTCAATAGTAATATTACCAAGTGAAAGGATGGGGAGTGGGAGTCAATAGTAATATTAGTAAATGAAGTGCTTAGTTTTCTAATAGTTTCATTGCCTAGATGGGTTCAAGGTGATCTTCCATTCTAAGGGAGGAAATACACTTAGCTTCAACCCAACAGGTTACGACTAATGGAGGAAATACACTTAGTCTCAACCCAATAGGGTTACGACTAGTAGATTGGATATGATCATCTTATTTAATGGTTGTGGGATTTCTAGGGTGTGGCTTCTCCGTAGGCCCTGTCTAGATATATTTTCGATCATTTCTTGATCATCTTTAGATACTCAAATCAATTTTTGGATCCAAAATGGTATAGGTTTCATAATCACTAACTTGCTCATGGTGAGTTTAAAGTTTAGTGCTATCTAATTGGAATGAGTCCATTTTCCACAATTGAAAAAATCTTTATCCTGAACCAGGAAATTAAAGCTCTAAGAGGGGATTTGGAAGTTTGGAATAAGAATGTCTTTGGGAATTTAGAATCCCAAATTGATTCATTAATGTATGTGGTGAGCTTTTTTTATTCCAAGGTTAATCTAGGAGTTTTTTGTGGAGGATGGTGTGGACATGACAAGGGATATTAGAGATCTTTGGTCTTTACTAAAGATCAAGGAATCGCAATATTGTCAAAGGTACAAAGCTAACTGGGCTATTTAGGATGATGCTAATACAGACTTCTTCCACGCATTAATGAAAAGTATGAGTTGAATAAATTTTATCATTTCCCTAAAAGTGGGGTACAATTGGGTTAAGGGGATTCGGAGATACGATAAGAGGAAGGAAATTTCTTCTCTATTTAGTTTAAGGAACCTCTTCAGGACCGTCCATAGTAGAATGTAGTTAGTTTTAATACTCTTTATGTTGGGTGAGTATCGGTCTCTAATGACTCATTTTATGTGAGATATTTAAGCCTTTTATACTTAAATTTTAGGATAGATTAAATCTTGAGTAATATCATTTGTTTATGTGTTATGTTACTTTAGTTAATTTAGGATATAACACACTAGGTGCTCTATTTTGTGTTTATGCATGCAGAAGTGACTTTTGTGACAAGTTTTGTCATGCTAGGAATCCTTGAACACCATCCAGCAGGCCTTGAGCCAGAAGATTCCAATATGGATTCTCAACTTCAATGTTAATGCTGACGTGGTAGAGATTTGAGAAGAAAATAAGGATAATTTGGAGAAAAGAATGGATAAGGATGGAGCACTACAAGATAAATCCTGGGAAAAAAAGTTGAGACGGTGAGGCGCCACCTTGCATATCAAAGCTACTATAAGACATGTTGTCTCCTGTAGGCATTGTGTACCAAGAGCCATGTACCTTTTTCTTTTAGGCCATATCATTAGATAATCAAGAGGTCCATGTAAATTGTAGTGCAAATACATCAAATCAAGCTAGCCATATACAGTTTGATGTTATTACATAACTAGTCATAATTTAACATATATTTCTATTTATGGTTTTTTGGGTGGAGTCTGCTCATTGAAGACTTAAAAACATGTTGACTACAAGCCGGGGAGATTTAAGCCAAAGTTGGGATGTTGTGAACACCATGTTTTAAGTTATAGCTAGGTTCAATCAGAGCATCATTTCAAAAAAGTATTGTCAACATTGAGCATCGGTATAACACTCCTTTATATTCCAGGTTGTGCGGTTTTGTCTTAAGACATTGTATACAGCTCATTGAAAAGGAACTAGAAAGGGTGAAATTTGTTGGTTCTAGCCAAGAAAGATGTGGTTTTTTCATCAGAACAGCACATGAGTTACAGTGTGTGTTTCAGCTTGCCACTTTCCAAATACTAGGCAATCTTGTTCCTTTAGACTCGATTTATGAATTTTGGACGAAATTGCACATTGCAGAGCATGAGGTCAATCATGATGAGAGTGGTACAAAGTGTAATTTAGAAGCAGTGTGTGAAGAGTTGAAGACATGTTTCAACTCATTGGATATTGTAGGCCAGAAAGTATTGAAGAAAAAGGTTTGGGAACTAATACATTCATCCACAACATTTATGTGTCCACCGCTAGAGAAGTACAAGCCAAAGAGGGGTGTTAAGAAAAGTAGAAAGAGTCAATAGAGTTAAGTACATCGCGATCCTAGCCAGGGGGAGAATGCAGAGGGCTCGCAAGGGAGTCTGACTACGAAAAGATCATGCATAAAACCAACTGCAAGTCAACCATCAAGTACGCAGATTGGCAGTGCGCAAACCGTCCACCAAATCTTCAAGACATCTCTACTTGTCACAGTTCCCTACTTTCTTATATTCATACATCAATGAAATTATTGATGTTGGCGATGATGGAAATGGTGGTTTTTTTACTATTGCAACTCTACTTGGATGGGGCGAGGATTTGTGGCCTTTTCTTCCGACGCACTTAGATGCTCAACTTCATCAACATTCTCAATTGTTTTCCAAACAGTTCTATGGCACGGTTTCTACAGTTATAGGAATGTGATGTGAGTAGATCTCTTGGGTGTGCATGCATGTTATGGATAAATGAATGACGGTTCCTGATATGAGTTACTCTAGTGTTCTAGATACAATGTCGTTTTTGTCTCCCTTACTTAACATCACATTTCTCCTTCTTGCCTTAGCTCCACCTATGTATACGAGTAAGCATAAAATCATTTTTATTGGATTTGTCAATGACAATTATTGGGTTTGGATAAAGTTAAAACTTGATTGTCCATTGTTTCCCGTCACTGACCGTTGGAGACAAATTTGTTCTAATGGTGCAAAAGCATGTGAATCAGCCTATGCAGGTCGCTTTAATCACTGAGAAGATGAAGATTGGAAGACATCCTAGTTGATTTTGTATCCTTCTATGTATGACAACTATTATATGTATATATTTAGTCTTGTTGCTATTTTACTTATTTAGTTATTCGAGAAAATTCAAGGAAAAAATTGAAATAACAACATTCTAGTTTAATACCAGAAATTTGGAAATTTCTGGATTTTTTTTAGTAAATACCAGAAATTTAAAATTTTTGGTACCGGAAATTTAAAAATTTTCGAGAAGTTTTGGTATATATCAGAAATTTTAAATTTTTGATAACAGACATAAAATTTCAGTATATCAGAGTAATTTTTTTGAAATTTTCGGTATTTCCGATATTTTAATAACGGTATTTACGACAAAACACCATAAAATGAGGGGTGCCATATATAACATAGGGGTGGCATTTAGAATCCTCGGTTAGTGGGCTTGGGTCAAGGAAAAAGCCCAAACCGAAGCAGCTACGTTTATAAAGTTATAATAATTTTTAGTGCTATCACTTCCTATGGCTATCTCCATCGCTCTATATTGGCTACTATATTATAAAATCAAATGAATGCATGCACAGTATATCATGGAACCCTTGCTCATAGTATAATACACTAGTATATGATAAAGTTAACCTTCAATTCAAATACATCCATATTATTTTATTAAACAAAATATTACATCCAAATCACTAGAAGACACTACTTTGGTAGGAACAGGTCTTGAACTGAACATTTTCAATGGGCAGTTTCACTACAAAAAAACTCCTCCCCAGCGACATAAGTTGCGACGTGGACAACACGTGGCTAGAAAATTCTTGTTGCGACGTGACCTAAACATCGCCACCTATATTTTAATAATAAATAACTTTACAGCTTTAAAGTGACTAGAAGTCAGACATGGGGTAATGTGAAAAACAGTTGCGACGTGGGATACACGTCGCTACATTAATTACATAAATTAATTCACCACACCCCATAACGTTCAAATGGGGGGAATATTCAAATTTATGAAAAATTTGGTTGTGACGTTATTATCACGTCGCTACATTTAAAAATCAAAAACAACGTTCCATTGATGTGACACAGTGGCAGCTCTGCAGGCGTGTATGTGACCGTTGCCATGTTGCGACGTGTATGTCACGTGGCAACTAGCGATGTGCACTCCACGTCGCTACATTGTCTTTTAATCCAACCATTTCACTTCCCCCCACCACCATTCACGAAACCCTTCTCTGCAAACTCTTTCTCTGCAAACTCAAAAACCCTTTCTCTGCAAACCCAAACCCTTCTCCTAAAATCCAACCCTTCTCTCCCAAATCAATTCAATCCCAATTCTTTTTTTGAATCAAAGGTAGTTAATGTTATTTTGATATTTTGTTTATTTTCTGATAATTTTATTATATATGTTGTTGTTAATTTTTTATTTTTTTCTGTATAGGTTAATTAGTAGATTGAAGAAGGTTGTAGATTGAAGAAGGAGGAGTAGATTGAAGAAGAGGTAAGTTATTTTTGTGTATTATAGTATATATTAAATAGATTTAATAGGTATATATGTTAATTTGTTTATAAAATTTGTTTAATAGGTATTGTATTTGTTGAAAATATATTGTGTTTGTTATAAAATTTATAAAATTCTAGTATATATTGTGTTTGTTATATTGTGTTTGTATTTGTTGTAGTATATATATATATATATATATATATATATATATATATATATATATATATATATATATATATATATATATATATATATATATATATATATATATATATATATATATATATATATATATATATAGGTATGTTTATTATATATGTTTATTTATTAGGTATATTATAAAGTTTTCATTTTTAATTTTTATTATATATATTAGTTATTATAATGAGTAATATTATACTATATTTTAAAAAAACAGAATATATATTAGATATGTTTATTATACTATATTTATATATATTTGTTTATTAGATATGTTTATTATATATTTTTGTTTATTAGGTATATTATACTTTATTATAAAAAAATAGAATATTTATTAAAATATTTATATAGAATTTAATTTTTATTATAAATTTAATTTTTACATATATAGAAATTAACTTTTTATGTTTATAATAAAAAGATAATATTTTTATATTATGGATTATGAAAATAAAATATTAAAAAGAAAATAATTTTATACATATAAGTTATGAATTTTTTATGTTTATATAAAATAAGTTATTTTTTTGAAGAATAGAAAGATAAACAAACTATAATTAAAAATACATCATTTATATATATATTTGATAAAAATAGTTTTATTAACAAAATTCTAATAGAATATGTTTTATATGTAATATATATTATTGTTTTTAAAAATAGAAATTATTATTAAAAATAATATACATATTAATCTTAATGAGTGTAAAAGTTATGTTTACAATATATTATTTATATTTAAAAATAAAAAATAAAATATTATAATTTAAAATAAAATAATATTTTTAATAATAGTAAATATTTAAAATTAGTATTTTTATTAAAGAATATTTTCAATATGTGTAGCTTAAAATGTGTAGTTAATAAAATAGTAACTTTATGGTTAACATAGGTTCAATATAACATGTGTAGTTAAAAATATTAGTAGTATTGTTATTAAATAATATTTTTAAGAATAGTAAATATTAACTAGTATACGTCTAAGAATAATATCAAGTTGATTAGTATTCTAACTCCAAATGACAATGATTGTATAAATGTGCAGTATGGAATATTATCGGTATTACCGTAGTTGGATGTACGATAGAACATTTCCAGGAAGAATGGGACTTAAACCCAATTTTATAGTAGGAGTTGAAGGGTTTATAAGTTGGGCGTTTGCTCAGGAATTATGTCGAAGCGAAGGAGGAGTTAGGTGTCCCTGTCTTAAATGTGAATGTAGACCAATAATTAGTGACCCACAGGAAATAACAGCTCATTTGCATAGAAGGGGTTTCATTGCAAATTATTGGGTTTGGACGTTTAACGGTGAAGAACTGCCTAGTAACGTACCAGAGACTAGCAACTCTCATGCTTCAAGTAGTCGGCCGCCTGTGGAATATGAGGAAAACTTTAATCTGATTGGTGACATGGTTGAGGATGCTTTTGGTGTGAACGTGACCTATGATGAGCCTGAAGATTTTGGTGGGGAAGAGTTGCCGAATGAGGAAGCGCAGAAATTTTATCAGTTGTTGAATGAGATGAATACGCCGTTGTTTGATGGATCGTCTGAGTCAAAGTTATCAATTTGTGTGAGATTGTTGGCCGCCAAGGCAAATTGGAATGTTCCTGATCAGTGTTTGGAATTCTTCGTAAAGATGATGTTGGACTCAACTGCAATGAAAGACAACTTGCCTACAACATTTTATGAAGCAAAGAAGTTGGTGTCGAGGTTGGGCTTAAGAGTAAGAAAGATTGATTGTTGCATTAATGGCTGTATGTTGTTCTACGACAATGAGTTTGGTACTCAAGATGGGTTGTTGGAGGAATGTAAGTTTTGTAAGTGTCCAAGATATAAAGTTCCCAGTAGAGCCGTTAACACTAATCAAGACCGTGTAGCAGTAAAGTCCATGTTTTATCTTCCGATAATACCAAGGTTAAAAAGAATGTTTGCTTCAATGCACAGTGCAAGTCAAATGACATGGCATCACACAAATAACACAAGTCCAGGCACTATGAGGCATCCATCTGATGGCGAGGCATGGAAGCATTTTGATCGAATGCATCCTGATTTTGCCGCAGAACCTAGAAATGTCAGGCTTGGATTATGCTCGGATGGATTTACTCCCTATGTCCAAGGGTCGGGAACCGCATATTCTTGTTGGCCAGTTATTGTAACCCCTTACAACCTCCCTCCTGAGATGTGCATGACAAAACCATACATGTTTTTGACGTGCGTCATTCCAGGACCTTCGAGTCCAAAAGCAGGAATTGATGTGTATTTACAACCTTTAATTGATGATTTGAAGAGATTGTGGATTGGAGAATGGACTTATGATATATCACGTAAAGAAAACTTTATAATGCGAGCTTCATTGATGTGGACCATCAACGACTTTCCAGCATATGGCATGTTGTCTGGTTGGGGTACGCATGGCAAAATGGGTTGTCCGCATTGCATGGGAAACAACAAAGGGTTCACGTTGGATAAAGGTGGGAAAAGCTCGTGGTTTGACTGTCACCGAAGATTCCTACCACGAAATCACTCCTATAGAAGAAACATGACAAACTTTAAAAAAGATGTACAAGTGAAAGATTCGCCTCCGCCTCGATTGTCACCATGGGCTATATGGGAACAAGTTAGTGAGCTACCAAAATTTACAGATACTGGCAAAGAATGCCGAATTGAAGGATACGGAGTCACGCACAATTGGACAAAAAGAAGTATATTTTGGGACCTCCCGTATTGGAAGGATAACTTGTTGCGCCATAATCTAGATGTTATGCATATTGAGAAGAATTTTTTTGATAATGTATTTAACACAGTGATGGATGTGAAAGGCAAAACAAAAGATAATGAAAAGGCCAGACAAGACATGGAAAAATGGTGTAACAGAAGAGAGTTGGAGTTGAAGCCTCTACCGAATGGAAAGTTATTAAAACCCAAGGCTTGTTTCACTTTGACTTCCCAAGAAGCTAAAGCTGTTTGTCGATGGCTAAAAGATTTGAGAATGCCCGATGGGTATTCATCAAATTTATCAAGGTGTGCTGACCCTAACACTGGGAAGTTGCATGGAATGAAAAGTCACGATTGTCACATTTTCATGGAACAATTGTTACCAATTGCATTTGGCTCGCTACCCAAACATGTTCTTGATCCACTGACTGAAATTAGTCAGTTTTTTAGAGATATTTGTGCGTCAGCTTTAAAAGTGGAAGACATCATGAAGTTGGAACAAAACATTGCAATCATTCTTTGTAAGTTGGAACAAGTATTTCCGCCTGGTTTCTTCGACTCAATGGAACATTTACCTGTGCATCTTGCATATGAAGCCTTTCTTGGTGGACCAGTTCAATATAGGTGGATGTATCCGTTTGAAAGGTTCATGGGTGATTCAAAGCGATCAGTGAAGAATAAAGCAAGAGTTGAAGGTTCTATATGTGCACATTACCTGCATCGAGAAACATCACATTTTTGCAGTCATTATTTCAATCACTTGATGTTAACTTCTAGAACCATACGGAATCCGGTAAATGTCAACCAGAGGAGTCAATTCACCTTATCAGTATTCGGTCTTCCAGGTCGACCTTCTGGAAAGAAGAGTGTGCATTGGTTGACCCAGAAAGAAATGCAATCCGCACATGTCCATGTCTTGATCAACTGCGTCGAAGTTAAACAATACCTTGAGTAAGTTTACCCAATAGTTTTTTTACCTTTGTTGACAATGTCTGTATACCAAACTTATTTAACTTATGGTGTATATTTTGTAGGGAATTTAACAATGCCTATTTTCATAGTACCGGTGTACAATCAACATCCGGCGTCATTCATGCTGAATTTCCCTTATGGTTCAAGCAAAGATTGTCTACCGTGTTTCCACCAACTCCAGAAATACTCCATTTGAGAAACTTGGCAGAAGGCCCTATCCAAAGCGCAAATGAATGGCACACATACTTCGTGAACGGATATAAGTTTCACACTGAGGCATGGACCGAAGGAAAAAAAACCATAAACAGTGGTGTATTTGTAAAAGGAGTTACAGATGGTGGTGAAGATGACTTTTATGGAGTTATTAAACATATCTACGAGTTGGTATACCATTACATGGATTCAGAAAATAAAGTTGTCTTGTTTTATTGTGAATGGTATGATCCAAGTAGAGGCACAAAAATAGACAGGTCATACGGTACTGTTGAGATTCAAATGAACCGGAAATACAAAGAGTATGATCCTTTCATAATGTCAAATATTGTTAGGCAAGTTTATTATGTACCTTATCCTTCATTTGTGACACGTAAAAGAGGATGGTGTGTTGCAATAAAAACAAAACCGCAAGGTCATATTGAAAATGGCGATCAAGTAGAAGATGTTGCCTATCAAGTTGATGATGTTGATCAAATTAATGAAGTGGTTGCAGCTGAAGACATTACAAGTTTGTCTGATACAATTGTTGAGGGACATCAAGTTGATGCATCTATATTGTTGGTTGAAAATAATGTGGATGAAGAGAATGATGAAGAGTTTGAATCCGATGACAACAATGAAGAGAATGACGAAGAGAACGGCGAAGAGAACGACGAAGAGAATGATGAAGAGAATGATGAAGAGAATGATGTGGATAGCGAAGATGAAGAATAACTAAACATTGAATGTATATTTATATGTTAATGAATATTTATTTATGTGTTAATGAATATTTATTTATGTGTTAATGAATATCTATTTATGTGTTAGTGGATATCTATTAAATATCTATTTATGTGTTAATGAATATTTATGTGTTAATGAATATTTATGTGTTGATGAATATTTATGTGTTGATGAATAATAAAATAGGTAAAATGCCACCTAAGAGTAAAGATAGTGGTAAGAAGTCCCAACGTCCGAGGATAGTAGTATGTGAGGCGCCTCCCATGGTCGTGTCTTCCCGCCCTCAGAGTGTTGATCCTATGTCTTTAGCCAGTACTCAGGCTTTTACCCCATTACTCTCCTCCCACACATTTCCGTCTGGGGTACCGCCATCCTTCCAGTACTCAGCGGTACCGCCATCCTTCCAGCATCCTAGTGTGCCCTCGTCCTTCCAGCAGGCGGGAGGACCTAGCTTTCCATTCACACATACTGGTGTGCCCCCGCCCAGCTTTCCATTCGCCCATACTGGCATGCCTTCATCCTTCCAGCATACTGGAGGATCTGGTTTCTCATATCCCATGCAGATGACTTCCTCCTTTCAGCATACGGGAGGATCCAGCAGTACACCTCCGACACAGGCTGGACGATCTCCTAGTCCACGCCCCACACAGGCTGGACGATCTACCCGTCCACGTCCGACACAGGCTGGACGATCTCCTAGTCCACGCCCCACACAGGTTGGAGGCTCACGCACCCCACATCCCACACATGTACCAGCCCGTGAGGTTGATGAGGCAGTTGATGAGATAGACGGAGCTGATCTTCGTGGGAGGGATGATCCCGATGAGATTCATGTCGTTGACGGTAGATTTTGGATTCATCCCGAAGGAAACAAGTAAGTTTCCTATTTAAAAACTTTAATATATGTATACGTTTTCATTTTTTATATAAATTTATATCTAACATTTTCATTTTTTGTTTCAGTTTTATGCCGAGTCGGACTGCTGCTAGGATTGTTAACTATATAATTCAGCAGATGTATAAATCAGCTTTTAAGAGCTATGGGGACGTCAAAAATAAAGATGAATGGTTTAGAATGTTTAAGGTATTGTTATTTATGTAGGTTATGCATTTAATTTATTGTTTTAGTTATAGTTATTTAAATAAAATTCTCATTATAATTACTTAACATTTTATTTTAATGTCATACAACGTTATTGCAGGAGAAATGTGTGTGGGATCCTTTGAGTGAAAAAAGTGTTCAGAAAGTTTTCAATACCAGATGCTCTAAAAGAATGTCTGATATGCTGCGGCGAGTAAGGGAGAATTATGAGCTTCACGGCATCCGTCCTAGCTGGATAGGCGAGGAGGTTTTTCAGGAGCTTGTAATATATTGGAGGACTCCACAATTCCGGGCTAAATCAGAAACCTTTAAGAAGATGAGGGCATCTGAAAAGGGCGGTT
This sequence comes from Vicia villosa, assembly GCF_029867415.1. Classification (NCBI taxonomy): domain Eukaryota; kingdom Viridiplantae; phylum Streptophyta; class Magnoliopsida; order Fabales; family Fabaceae; genus Vicia; species Vicia villosa. Next base: position 366,304 of record NW_026705169.1, on the reverse strand, counting down.
GTGTCAACACAGTTGGAAGTATTAGCACCGCCGAGCATGCCCGACGATTGGTAAAAGTTTTAAAATTTTTAAGTTACTTCTTTATTCATAATATAATTTACTAATTATTTTTAATTATATTATTTAGGCTAAGCAGTTGGGTAGAAGACCATTGATGCCTGAGCTGATTTCGAGGACCCGGACAAGGAGATCGGGAGGTGTTGTCGACGAGCGCACTAGGATGTATCTTGTAAGTGAAATTTACGTTGTTTATTTTTTTTATATTGATACAAAGTTTGTGATGTGAATTTCATGTGGCAATTGATAATTTGCCACGTGAAAATCATGTGGCAAATCATAAGTTGTGGCGTGAAAATAACGTGGCAACGTTTTAATATATTTTAATTTATAATATGTATATATTTATTTAGTATCATTAAATATGCATTTAAATATTTAACTTAATTTTTTTTATTGAATATTTGTGCAGGAAGAATATGATAGACGACTTGCCATTTTTCTGGAAAATAATCCTCAATTCATGCCAGCAGAGGGGGAGCCGCTTAACGCGGATGTTGATCACTACATTTGGTGTGACGTTATTAAAGATAAAGGGCCTAATGGTTGCTTTTTTGGGGATGGAAATTTGGCGTCCAGCTATAGATCTGGTGACCGTAATCTGTTCCAAAGAGTTCAGGATGGAGAGGGTGGATCGCGTCAACCAAATTTGACACAGGAACAAACTGAATTAGTAAGGCAATTGGCGAGACGCGAAAGTGAGGCCCAGATCGAGATGATGCGGAAGAAGCAGTCTGATATGGAGGAGCAGCATGCGCGACAGATGGAGGGCATTATGAAGAAGCAAGCTGAGATGGAGGAGCAGATGAGACGGTTTATGCAAGGAGGAGGAAATTACAGTAATGCTCCTCCTCAAGAGCCGGAGGATGACGGGGTGGCTGATGATTTTAATCCGGATAACTATTTTCCGGATGATGCCTCTTAAAAACATTTTGTATTTTATTTGTTTTAAATTTTTTTTAATGTAAAATATTCTACATTTTAATTCATTAAAATATTAGTTTTAAATTTTTAATTTTATTTAATTGAATTTATTATATAATGTTTATTATATTAATTTATTTTATATAAATTTAATATATAAATTAGTTTTTATAGATTTTATTATATAAATTTTATTTTATAGATTTTATTATATAAATTTTATTATATATAAATTTTATTATATATATTTTATTATATATTATATTTTATTATATATTAATTAATTATATAAAATATATAAAATATATAAAATAAAACAAATCTAGCGTGAATAAATTTTTTTTTAAAAAAAAAGCATTTAATGTAGCGATGTGGGAAACACGTCGCTACATTGGTCAACAAACACACTTCCCCACACCTGCCACACCTGCTGTGTGTGCAGTGGGATGTTTCCTATGTAATCCTGTTGCGACGTGGGAGTCACGTCGCTACTTTCTGACGTGGTCTCCACGTCGCTACAATGTTGCCACGCGTGCTCCTGCGACATAAATGCTCACGTCGCTACTTTTTGTTTGCCACGTGATTTTGCATGTTGCGACGTGTAATCCACGTCGCTGCAAAGAACATTTTTTGTAGTGTTTGTCAATTGGAAAAGGACAGTCCAACTTCTTTTTCCCTGGCAGTAATTCACAAGGTTTAGGGCTCACATTACTTGTAACTCCAGCACCATCTGTGCAATTCCATGGAAGCTTCTTCTGTGCACTCATTTCAATAGTCGCATTAGAAATACATATTCCTGTAAAAGGGTCATTTGAAATCCCTTCTAGTTTCGCCGCATATGTCACATTCTTGGCAGTAACATCTCTATAATTAATTCCACTAATTTTAGGCAATGCTTTTGGGTCATATCCTTTATCAGGGTGTGATTTATAATCACCTGTCATCCAAAACACATATTTCATTGTCTTCAAGTTCATTCCTTTAACAAAAATGTCCTTCACAAATGCGCCTCTACCAACGGCTGTTTTGATTCTAACAGCTGATTCAGTGTTGATAGCCGTTACCTCTTCAATTCTAACATTTTGGATTCCACCTGACATTTCACTCCCTAATGCAACCATAGCACTATAGGGTGATATACATGTTAGCCTTCTTATGATAATTTGTTGAGATGGCTTTCCAACTTTGATCCCATACTCATCAATTCCACTTTTTATTGCAATACAATCATCCCCAGAGACAATGTAGTTGTCTTCAATCCTAACATTTGTACATGAATCTGTTGAGACGGATTGGAAATCAAATAGTTGTTAGTAGTTTCATATGAAACACAGATACGGACACACATGTTAGATATATGGTATGATAATCCTGGATATCTTCAAGAATCGTGTTCGTTCACTTTCCGAACAAAGTATTTCGACCCTATTCTTGTCTGGGTTCACGAAATCTTTGCGGGGATAATTCTTGAAGAACAATCTGTTTCTGACAATGGAGAACATATCAGAATGTAGAGAGGAAGTATGTAATTTCGTGTTCCAAATCGAGACCAAAAGACTCCTTATATAGGAGACCAATAATAGAAACGAACAGACACACCTTTTCGAAAAACAGTTATGTCTGTTGGAACGGGTGCAACTATTCAAACGAATCATTATGTCCGTTGGGAACAGGTGCAACTATTCAAACGAAATGTTATGCCCGTTTCTATTATTCATATTCAATTACGCGTTTGGCTCGACGAGCGTGCACTCCGCACTACCCTAACTCGTTTCAAACTTAACGCATAATTGCATTGGCCTATAGTAAATCACATTACTACCAAAATGCATTGATGATACTAAAATCACCAACAAACTCCCCCCATTTTAGTATAATCCTTGATTTACTTTACAGGTATAACGATCAAACAAATGCATAGAAGAAAATGTCTTACGATTGAATTTTCATCTTAGTACAAATACACATTCCAAATATTCGAAAATCGGGGTGTCATAATGATTGAACCCGTCAATCCATTTGAATATCTAAAGATATAGTACACATATGTTTCTTACAATACTCTACTATTCATACTTGACACTTTACAAGCCATGTGTCCTTATCCATTAATAAGCATGTAGGAAGCCAAGTCCAAGCTTCTTGAAGCGGCAAAACTTCATGCTCACATAGGTGATCCTTTTAATCTTGCACCTGCATTTGCAATTTTTCAAAAGAACCGTTAAGAAGATATACTTCAACCTAGCCATCACTTGCAGGTCTGAGCACATACCTTGGGAAGATAAACACAATTGCTCCAATCTTTAACTATGATCTTTCCGCATTGAATTCTGCTTCTAACGTTGTATTAGAAGGGAATTGGGTATACCATAACTAATAGATTTAAATGGACTTTAATACCATCCCAATTACCGACTTCTTCACTAAGTCTCTTGCTAACCCCTTCGTCAAGTGGTCAGCTAAGTTTTGTTGCGACCGAACAAACTCAATAGATATCACCCCATTCATGATTAATTCCCTAATCATACTATGTCTAATACCCAAATGTATAGACTTTCCATTGTATATTTGACTATATGCTTTAGCCAGTGTGGCACTACTATCACAACGGATATAAATTGGTGATATCGGTTTAGGCCAGATCGGAATCTCATATACCAAGTTCCTTAGCCATTCTGCTTCTTTACCAGCAGCAGCTAATGCTACTAACTCAGATTCCATTGTGGAACTAGTTATACATGTTTGCTTCTTGGAAGCCTATGAGATGGCACCTCCCCCAAGCAAGAGCACCCATCCACTTGTAGAGGATGAATCTTCAACATTATTTATCCAACTAGCATCCGAATAACCCTCTAACACCGAAGGAAATCCCATATATGACAATCCATAATTCATAGTACCCTTCAAGTACTTGAATACCCTAGTTATCGCATGCCAATGATGTCTACTAGGATTACTAGTAAATATGCTCAATTTGCCAACCGCATATGCAATATCCGGTCTAGTGCTAATCATAGCATACATCAAAGAGCCTATAGCTCTTGAGTATTCGAGTTGATCCATAGGTTTACCTGTATTTGGCATAAGCTTTTCTCTTGGATCCATGGGAGTACTTACTGGAGAACAATTTCCATAATTGAACTTCTTAAGTATTTTCTCAATGTAATGAGATTGCATAATTACAATCCCCTTATTCTTCCGTTTAATCTTAATACCAAGAATAACGTCCGCTTCTCCCATATCTTTCATGGAGAACTTTGACGACAAGAAATTCTTTGTTTTATCAACTTGATTTTGGTCGGTGCCAAAGATCAACATGTCATCAACTTTATGTACAAACACTTGTCACAAGAATTAGATGAAGAAATATATTTAGATAATCATGCATGATGATGCAAGAAGGTTTTCAGATGAAGTGAGAGATGAAATGAAGAGCAATTTAAAATAGTATAATATAAATTGCAATGAATACCTTGGTTATGTTCACTTCTCTCAAATCTTCACTTGAATTTCTATGTTCAACCTTCTTGATCAACTTCATCATTGATGTGCATGAAACTTTTGATCCTTTTTCCTCTTTGATAACCTTTGTCTTCATCAAAATTAGATATAAGATATATTCTTCACAATCTCCCCTTTTTTGATGATGACATACTCTTTGAATTCTTGTTTTGATAAGATTGAGAATTCTCCCCCTAACTTGTATGTCTCCTTTAATATTTGTAAGTTTCCTCCTTAATCGGAGAATCTTACAATGACAAAGTCAAACTTTTAATGCCATTATTTTGGTGCTTGTTTTAATCCATACAAGGTTTTAACAAGCTTGTACACCTTTTTGTTCATCAGTAGAAAGTATATAACCTTCTGATTTCTCCATGTAAATCTCCTCATCGAGATCTCCATTTTAGGAATGTCATTTTGACATCCTTTTGATGAACTATAAGTTCATGCAAAAACTAATGCAAACAATATTCTAATTGTTGTCGTCCTTGCTACTAGTGCATATGTGTTTAAATAATTAACACATTCCTTGTCTAAACACTTGGCTATTAATCTAGACTTGTAGGTGTTTAGTATACCATCTTTATGATACTTCCTTCTAAACACTCACTTGTTTCCAACCAAGTATGGTTTGAGATTGTTGAATCCATTTTTTCTTGGATAACATCCTTCTAAAAGAAGTCCCTTGAAGTTACCTCTTCATTTTAAATCTTAGGACCATCTTCGACTTGAAGAATAATTAGAATCTTAAGAACAAATTTTTCACTATTTTCTTCTACTAAATACAAGAAATATGTCGGAAATTGATTTTGTTCGGTCCTAGATCCTTAGCCTTTTAGGCTTTCTTTTATTCTATGTTCGATTTGTTTTTCAACAATCATTGACTTACTTTCGGTTTGTGTTTCAACAATCCGCGAAGAACTTTCCTCACAAGGTTCTTCATTTGCCAAAAACTTGAATTCCTTATCCTCCAAGATAAGGTTCTCAAAATTTCACATCTCTGAATTTAATAATTAAATTAGATTCCAAATTCAGAGGTCTATATAAGTCACGATTCATCCTTAGATGCTCTTTATATGTCTTATAATAATAAGCCTCATAAGGAAACATTAATATATTTCTCTATCAAAATTGTAGCCACCAATTAATCACAAACAATCATAATTTGAAATTATATGAATTTAATTTTGTACTCTTTTATATTAAATTCTGCACTAGATAATGAAAGTTTATATCTCTTCATATTCAAATATAACATCAATAATTTCGCTGGTTCAGATGGTAAAGTATCTACCCTTTGTCTCAAGGGTTGCTTGTTTAAACCATTGTATTTTATCAATTTTGAACTCTTTTTATTACTATTTGTAAAAAGTTATTTTAATTCAAAATTGACACCCCTTGAAGTCAAACGTGATATTCTTTGGTAAAAGGAGCACGCCTTACCAATAGGCCATGTTACAGTAACATGGTTGTATTTTGTTTTCAATTATATATACATGTCATACAAATTTAATTACGGCATCGTATATTGAATTGATATAAAACACTTTGAATTGATACAAAAGACTTTTATATAATTTCCAGAAACATAAAATTATATACCAGAAACTGTTATGCATACACAATTCAAATTATATTAGTAATGCATCCAGCTCTGAATTGAAAACTTTGATATGCGAACTTTCAATTACATAGGTTTAAACCGGTTTAAACATAGTTACAGGAATCCACATCAACCAGGATTTATGCATTACTTTTGAAAAAATTTCATTATTTAATTATATATATTATTCACCCATGAAATATTTATATAACATTGAACAATTACGGCAGTATAACTTAATCAAATAAAAATGATGTATTGGAGAACATGCATTACAGAATTATACGCATGGATTAATTATTACTAAAAAATTATAATATCCACAACAAAACTTTGATACCTATGATTAGTAAAATTTCATATTTGAAACTTAATATTATAATTTTCATAATGATTTAATTTTTTTTTTTTTTTTTTTTTTTTTAAATAAACACGTACCCGGATTCTTGATGTAAATTTTTCCTGTGTTCACCATATGTAAATTGTCCTTGAAACTTGTCCAATTTTCCGAAACTTTTAGTCATCTCCTTGACGGTGCTTCCTCCTCTAGCCATGATTATCAAAAAGAATACTTTGTTCGTTTGTTAGATATATGGTATGATAATCCTGGATATCTTCAAGAATCGTGTTCGTTCACTTTCCGAACAAAGTATTTCGACCCTATTCTTGTCTGGGTTCACGAAATCTTTGCGGGGATAATTCTTGAAGAACAATCTGTTTCTGACAATGGAGAACATATCAGAATGTAGAGAGGAAGTATGTAATTTCGTGTTCCAAATCGAGACCAAAAGACTCCTTATATAGGAGACCAATAATAGAAACGAACAGACACACCTTTTCGAAAAACAGTTATGTCTGTTGGAACGGGTGCAACTATTCAAACGAATCATTATGTCCGTTGGGAACAGGTGCAACTATTCAAACGAAATGTTATGCCCGTTTCTATTATTCATATTCAATTACGCGTTTGGCTCGACGAGCGTGCACTCCGCACTACCCTAACTCGTTTCAAACTTAACGCATAATTGCATTGGCCTATAGTAAATCACATTACTACCAAAATGCATTGATGATACTAAAATCACCAACAACACACACGAACACCTAACAAACTATGATGATAACCTCAGAAAATAAATAAATCAAATTTAAATACTTAATTGAACGTAATCATTTATGTATGCATCAGACACCTAATGGAAGAATATATAGATTACCAGGGTCTATGCCATCTGTGTTTGGAGAGTCAATTGGTGCAAGGATGGTGAGTCCATTTATAATGATGTCACTGAACAAATAAAGCTTGCTCAGATATATAGTTATATACATAAAGAAAAAAAGAATGCACTTAAGTTGAGAATAATCGAAATGGCGAATTAACAAACCTGCTGTAAATGGGATGGACAAACCAAGCTGGGGAATTAACCAAAGTAAGATTAGATAATTGGATTTGATTAGAGTACATGAGTTCAATCATGTTAGGTCTAGTGATTTTCAATTCATGCTTGTTGAACTTGTTCCACCAATAAGATCCTTGTCCATCAATTGTTCCGTTGTTACCGGTAATTACAACATTGGTAAGATTAGTTCCAAAAATGAGACTGCTAGACCATCTATCAGTAATTACACCATCTCGGCCTTTTCCGTAAGATGGTAAAACAGGAAGTTGAGGCCATTCTGATTCATCCTGAGTAATATGAATTCCCATTTAAATAATAATGAAATTTCAAAATGATGCAAAATAAAAATCATGATAGATATATACCTGAGATGCAAGAATGACAGCATCTTTTTGGAGAAAAAGAGTGAAATGGCTTGTGAGGTTGAAGCTTCCAGTTAACCATTTACCTGGTGGAACAATTAGTTGTGCACCACCATCTTTTGCATATTGGCTTAGGTTAGCTATTGCTGAATTAAAAGCCTTTGTGTTTGAGGTTTTTCCATCACCAACACCACCAAAATCTGTCAAAATTGCACTGTGTTTTCGGCAATTGATTGCAGGATAATCGAAATCGTTCAGTTTACTACTAGGTGTTCCGCATTCAACCACTGATCCCAATATCAGAAGTATAGAAATCACACCAATAACCTAAACAGAAGAATGATAAGTGTATATGATAAAATAATAATAATAACTTCAAGAAAGTTAATAAAATAAATAGATGTGTATACGGAATGAAAATTACATAGAAATTTACGAATCTTGAAATCTTCATGTTTTGATGATATATAATACTACTTGTGAAGAAAACAAATGTATATGTAGTGAGGTATATATATTGAGAAATCGGATTATTATGACTAAAATTCTGATATGCATTATTAAGAAAAAATATTTCAATACTCATTGACTAAAATTCAATAACTATGTAAAATTGTAAAAAAATTTACGCAGTCAATTAGATTTTTTAAAAGAAAAGTACACTTTTAGTATTAAAATGAATTATTTTGACATATAACTACGCAATTAAAAATAAAAAAAAATAAATTGTAACCAAATTATTTTAATAATTTCTTCTTTCATGTTTTTCTTTTTTAATGTGTCAAGATTATTCACTCTAATTGGATGATAATGCAAAATTACTTTATACGGACGGTGTATTACAATTAATTTCATTTTAAAAAGTAAAATCAATTAGAAATATTTTCTATAATATAACAAATATACTTAAATATAATTTAAGAAGTGAAAATAGAAAAAAATTACAAGTAAAGGTAATTATACACTTTTCATATTTTCATTGAAAAATTGTGACAAACACACCTAAAAAATTGTATATGAATTTTATCCAATTAATAAATAATTTAATTTGATGTATTTGCATTACGATTTATATAAATTAAATATTATTTTTTTACCAAAAAAAGAGTAAAATTAATAAATAATTTGATTTAATGTATTTGCTCTACAGTTTATATAAATTAAATATTTTTTTTTACCAAAAAAATGTTATATTTTGACTTAACATGCACATTATTATTATTATTATTATTATTATTATTATTATTATATTTATTATTATTTTTTTGTAAATAATGAAAATTATATTCTCAATATAAATTAATATTTTTATTTGATTCGGCTCTTAAGGTAGTTTGGAAGATGGATGTTCCGATTAAGATTAAAGCATTCGGGTGGAAGTGTTTCATTAACAAACTTCCGTCGCGTGACTCGTTAGCTTCTAGAGGTATTTTACCTTCTTCTAGTTCTTCTTTTGTCTTTTGTTGTGTGAATGGAGAAACTTCACTTCATTCTCTTTTGCTTTGTCATAATTCGGATTTGGTTTGGAAGTAGGGATGACAAAACGCCGGTGGCCAGCCAGACCGACCCGCGCACCCGCCAAAAAATCGTAGGTTGGGTTGAGATATTGGGTCCGCCGCCCACCAAAGTCCGCCCCGTCAAAACCTGCCGCCCGCCTAAGCTCTCCCCGCCTAACTCGCCCCGCCAAAGCCTGCTGCCTGCTAAAGCCCGCCTCACCTATTTGTTAAGCTCGTCTCACCTTAAGCCTGCCCTTTTTTAGTTACTCTAGTAATCCAAATTTTTGATGATTTTATTTTATACATTTATTTCTAAATATATGCCATAATTTTTTAGGTAAAAATTATTCAAAAGATGCTTTATAAAAAATTATTTTAGAAAATAAGTGAAAAATTTAATTGAAAGATAAAAAAATGACTATTAAATTATTAAAGAAATGAAAGAAAAATAAATTAAAAAAATAGGCAGGCAAGCTCGTCGCCACCAACCCGCCACCTTGGCGGGGCGGACATGAATTTTATGCCCATTTTACTTAGCGGGCATGCCCGCCCCGCTTGCTTTTTGGCAGGCTTTAGGCGGAGCGGGCTGCCCGTTTTGCCACCCCTATTTGGAAGGACATAGTCGAGTAGATTGGTTTGGTTGATTATAAAGCGGAGAATTTTAGGAAAGTTTTTTGAAGTTGTTTATGTTTGGCAAGGTTGAGAAAGTTAGAAAGGGAAATAGGGAGTGGTGGGGTTGGCGGTTTGTTGGACTCTTTGGACGGTTAGAAATGTCATCGTATTTAGGGGAGATTCGTGGAATATTTCTGATATAATTTGGGGAGTGAAAGCTTTGGTTTGGAGATAGGCTTTTGTTGGAAAAATTACCCAACCCAATTGTAATTTTTACGAGTTTAGTAGAAACCCTCTATTTCATTTATCGTAAGATACAATTGGCGTGTAATTTTTCTCCTTGAGGTTTTGCTCATTTTTTTGTATCTAGTTTGAGAACTTGGGTTCTCCTATCAATATATTCTTGCTTAAAAAAAAACTTCATTTGTGAATATTTTATCTGATTTATTGTATAACTTTAAAAGAAAAAATAAATAAGTATTATTTTGTTAGGGCAATAGAAATGGTTGATAAAGTGATGAAATGACTTCTTTACACGATAGAGTGAACTTCTAATGTGGTAGAGCAGAGTGAATCTTCAATGTTAACACTCTTATGCTCAAATAAGTTTGAGAATATAAAGGAGTATAGTGAACTATGGTTATAATATACTTCAAGCTTCGTATGGGATTCCTTACATATGGAGTTAACTTAGAAATACATTGTACTCCCATCATGGAACGCCCGAGGGGTGGGGGGTTCAGATGATACATAATGGTGGATGATTTTCCATGGCACATCGAGTGTGGGATTTCAGATATTGCTTGCATTATACCCTCAATACCTTAGTAAGACCACTTTAGGTTGAAGATTGGACCTTCTCTTAATTATTCTTGTGGTCGATCCAAAATAATTTCCCCAAGACTTGTTGAGGCATAACAACATAAAGTCTTTCAGAATACTAAGTTGGGTTCCCCGTGACGGGTTCAGTGTTTGCTAAAACGGAAAAGACTTGAGTCGCATTGAGTATCCTTATAAACAAATACATTAAATGCTAGTCTCATTGTTGAGACGCTTCGCAAAATGACTCTTCTTTCAGGCCACTTATTTTCCCTTCTCGCCTAACTATTTAAGGTCATTTCTTCTTTCAAATAAATTTTCTACTTCTTTGCCCAAACTGTAACTTTATTTTCCTTTTGCAAACTATGATTGCATATCCTTGAGCCATGTTGATTCCTATTTTGTACGTTCCTTATCTTCTTTGGATTTCGTATTCCTTTGGTTCACCATACTTCCAAACAACCCCTCTTCTTAACAGTTTCCTTAAATTTCTAGCTTTTACCAGATACCATTACTCCCTATTTGCTTACAATTATTTTTTTCTTCCTTGTTCTATGAATGGCTGGCGTAAGAAATAAACATGTAAATACTGTAGACATGCCTACTTGTGAAGGAAAAGTGATGCTTCATCCCACAATGGAATAGTAGACTTAGAACTGCCAAATATAGTTGCTTTAGCAACTAACCAACCCATTGGGAACCTCATTGCCTTCAATGATAGTTCTGCCTCTAGTGGAGGATCTATTGAACATGGCGTCGAACCTTTGAATTCTCATTTTGGAATAAGTATAGACGATTCTATAGAAGAAATCAAAGGGATGAACTATGACGGTCGTGTTACTAAGGATGTTGTTGTTGGTCCCTCTTCTTTCAACAACATACGACAAATCTGGATTCTGTTGAGACTTGATGGGATGAACCAAGGACTCGCCTCTTTATTAGTTAATTTAGGTCGATAAATGGTCGGGATCCTAGTGATAAGTAGGTTTGGGATCATATCAACTTCCGAACCATTCTCGAGTTCATGACCAACATTATATTTTTATTATATTTTGGGAGGACATGGTTCGAAAGGAATATCAAGGTCTCATAATTCCTGCTGATGCTAATTAGTACCATTAGGTGCAGGAAGAGTTAAAGTAGGAATGATTTTAGTCTTCAATAGTGCTTCAAGTTTGGAGGGGCTTATACAGATGTGGGGTCTTCCTTTGATTGAAATGTTTCCTGTGTCGACCCTAGCAAGACGATATGTAGCTCCTAGATGTTCCATAATTTTCTATGAATGTTTATTTTCTAGGTTGAGGTTCAATCTTCCCTTTAAAGGCTTCTAGGATGGGGTATTGAATCATTTAAGAATTTCTTCGTCCTAAATGAGCTTGGTAGTTTGTGCCTTTGTTGGTATTCTAGTACTTGTAAGAGTATTAGGAGAAATTGTTGACTCTGAGATTATTCTTCAACCTCTTCATTATGATGTGAATCTCTGCTAGCGGAGATCGGAGACAAGGGGTACTCTCCCTTTACCAGCCTTAGAAGGTGTTTGATGTTTACCTTAAAAGCTGGTAAAACTTCAAGGACCATTACTTCCTGGTGACCCCCTTCCAGCCCATAATCAAGAGGCTCAGTTAGCATTCTGCATTCTCCCACAAAAGAATACTTTCCCCTTCGGTCCCTAGTTCTTAGTCGGTGAAATGTAAGGACATGATCCTAAAATGTTGGGCTCATGGCCATTTATTTCGTGCTCCGAAAGCATATGCCTTCGCATCTGACTCTTTAACATTAGAGGAAGAGTTGTTGAAAGATGACTTAGCTGTCTTTTGGGAAATCTTGGGTTATGAGGAGGGAGTTGGGCCTTTAGATGTACCGACCACTCAGCAGAAGAGGTAGAATATTAGCACACAGGCGGTTGTGGAAGCGGCCACTGCTCTCGAAAGAAAATACCTCTTTGTTAAAGACATAAAATTATCTTTGTATATTTGCTTTTGTTATTTTCAAGGTGTTTTTGCTAACTGTCTCTGTATTCCCTCTTACATATAATATGATGGTGCTTAAAACATTTTCAGAAGGAATAAAGGACTCAAACGGCAGATAATACACTTTTGTCCCTTTCTCTGTACCCCACTTTGGTCTCGGTTGAGTTGACAATAGTAGCAGACCAGAGGGAGAATGAGAATTCACCTATGGAGCAGGAACAGTCGAACTTGGGGCATACGTCTTCTGAAAGTCAGAGCAAGAAATCACACGATCGACTTGCATCTGGTGCTGGTGAGACTATAAAAATGGGCTGTGGCAAAGGTCAGGCTCAAGGGGAAATCTTCCCAAGACGTCTAAGCCACACAAGCCCGCCTCTAAGAGGCTTGCCCTGGGTGTTAACCAGACTTCTGCTACCTCTTTCAAACTCTATGAAATCTTCTTAACCCGAGGGCCTAACATCGCCCAAGAAGTGCATACTTGCATCCCGAAAGAGGACTATATATATACCATTAAGTCCCCTTTTAGGAAGTAGAAAGACACCCCAGTAGATATTAAAGGTAGAGGTGCATGCAGTGTATATCAAGATAATGGCGGATATAACCTTTAATATCTACTAGGATGCCTCTCTATGTCTTAGGAAGTGGTTGGCTGGGGTGAGGTGCTGGTGCATGACAACCTTTTGGAGGAGAAAGTGCTTCTAAAGGGTTAATATGACCTTTTCTTTTGTGAGCAGAATAAACTCTAAAAGATATTTATTGGTGTTAAGGACGTGGAGGCCCGTGGTGCTCCTTCTGAACTCACTTTAAAGGTCTCTCCCTTAAGGAGTCCTTGATGAAAAAGAGAAGGTATTTGTAGAGGCTCGGACTTCTTTGACCTACTCCGAGGTAGCCCGAGCAACACTGATTTCCAAGGCTAAGGAGGCCGAGGATGCTCGTTAGGAAGAGAAGAATGCATGTTCCAAAGAGGTGAAGACTCGCAAGGATAGCTTGGCGGGGCTGAGGAGAGAGGCTAATGACTATATCTATGATATCATCAAATGAATGCATGCAGTGTATATCATGGATCCGTTATATAGTATATGGTGTACTAAATATATACCAATAAGAGAAGAAATTCAGAAAAAAGAAATCCTTTGCTCTCATACTATTCTACACTAGTATATGATAAAGTTAACCTTCAATTCAAATACATCCATTTTATTTTATTAAACAAAATATTACTCTAAATTATTAGAAGACACTACTTTGGTAGGTACAGGTCTTGAACTGCATATTTTCAATGGGCAGTTTGTCACTGGGAAAAGAACAGTCCAGCCTCTCTTTCTCTGGCAGTAACTCACAAGGTTTAGGGCTCACATTACTTGTAACTCCAGCAACATCTGTACAATTCCATGGAAGCTTCTTCTGGGCACTCATTTCAATAGTCGCATTAGAAATACATATTCCTGTAAAAGGGTCATTTGAAATCCCTTCAAGTTTCGCGGCATATGTCACATTCTTCGCAGTAACATCTCTATAATTGATTCCACTAATTTTAGGCAATGCTCTTGGGTCATATCCCTCATCAGGGTGTGATTTATAAGCACCTGTCATCCAAAACACATATTTCATTGTGTTCAAATTCATTCCTTTAACAAAAATGTCCTTCACAAATGCACCTCTACCGACGGCTGTTTTGATTCTAACAGCTGATTCAGTGTTGATAGCCCTTACATCTTCAATTCTAACATCTTGGATTCCACCTGACATTTCACTCCCTAATGCAACCATAGCACTATAAGGTGATATACATGTTAGCCTTCTTATGATAATTTGTTGAGATGGCTTTCCAACTTTGATCCCATACTCATCAATTCCACTTTTTATTGCAATACAATCATCACCAGAGACAATGTAGTTGTCTTCAATCCTAACATTTGTACATGAATCTGTTGAAAAGGAAATTTTTTGGAAATCTCAAAAATAATCCTTATTTCGTAATTTTCTAGTTGCCATCAGAAATTAAATCATGCAAATAATGGAAAAATATATAGATTACCAGGGTCTATGCCATCTGTGTTTGGAGAGTCAATTGGTGCAAGGATGGTGAGTCCATTTATAACGATGTCACTGAAGAAATAAAGCTTGATCAGATATAGTTATATACATAAAGAAAAAAGAATGCACTTAGGTTGAGAACAATTGAAATGGTGAATTAACAAACCTGCTGTAAATTGGATGGACAAACCAAGCTGGGGAATTAACCAAAGTAAGATTAGATAATTGGATTTGATTAGAGTACATGAGTTCAATCATGTTAGGTCTAGTGATTTTCAATTCATGCTTGTTGAACTTGTTCCACCAATAAGATCCTTGTCCATCAATTGTTCCGTTGTTACCGGTAATTACAACATTGGTAAGATTAGTTCCAAAAATGAGACTGCTAGACCATCTATCAGTAATTACACCATCTCGGCCTTTTCCGTAAGATGGTAAAACAGGAAGTTGAGGCCATTCTGATTCATCCTGAGTAATATGAATTCCCATTTAAATAATAATGAAATTTCAAAATGATGCAAAATAAAAATCATGATAGATATATACCTGAGATGCAAGAATGACAGCATCTTTTTGGAGAAAAAGAGTGAAATGGCTTGTGAGGTTGAAGCTTCCAGTTAACCATTTACCTGGTGGAACAATTAGTTGTGCACCACCATCTTTTGCATATTGGCTTAGGTTAGCTATTGCTGAATTAAAAGCCTTTGTGTTTGAGGTTTTTCCATCACCAACACCACCAAAATCTGTCAAAATTGCACTGTGTTTTCGGCAATTGATTGCAGGATAATCGAAATCGTTCAGTTTACTACTAGGTGTTCCGCATTCAACCACTGATCCCAATATCAGAAGTATAGAAATCACACCAATAACCTAAACAGAAGAATGATAAGTGTATATGATAAAATAATAATGATAACTACAAGAAAGTTAATAAAACAAATAGATGTGTATACGGAATGAAAATTACATAGAAATTTACGAATCTTGAAATCTTCATGTTTTGATGATATATAGAACATGTGAAGAAAACAAATGTATATGTAGTGAGGTATATATATTGAGAAATCGGATTATTATGACTAAAATTCTGATATGCATTATTAAGAAAAAATATTTCAATACTCATTGACTAAAATTCAATAACTATGTAAAATTGTAAAAATTTTTACGCAGTCAATTAGATTTTTTAAAAGAAAAGTACACTTTTAGTATTAAAATGAATTATTTTGACATATAACTACGCAATTAAAAATAAAAAAAATAAATTGTAATCAAATTATTTTAATAATTATTTCTTTCATGTTTTTCTTTTTTAATGTGTCAAAATTATTCACTCTAATTGGATGATAATGCAAAATTATTTTATACGGACGTTTGTATTTCAATTAATTTTATTTTAAAAAGTAAAATCAATTAGAATTTTTTTCTATAATATAACAAATATACTTAAATATAATTTAAGAAGTGAAAATAGAAAAAAAATTATATGTAGAGGAAATTATACACTTGTCATATTTTCATTGAAAAATTGTGACAAACACACCTAAAAAACTGTATATGAATTTTATCCAATTAATAAATAATTTGATTTGATGTATTTGCACTACGATTTATATAAGTTAAATATTTTTTTATCAAAAATTAATAAATAATTTGATTTAATGTATTTGCACTACCGTTTATATAAATTAAATATATTTTTTTATCAAAAAAATGTTATATTTTGACTTAACATGCACATTATTATTATTATTATTATTATTATTATATTTATTTTTTTATTTTTTTGTAAATAATGAAAATTATATTCTCAATATAAATTAATATTTCTATTTGATTAGGCTCTTAAGGTAGTTTGGAAGATGCATGTTCCGATTAAGATTAAAGCATTCGGGTGGAAGTGTTTCATCAACAAACTCCCGTCGCGTGACTCGTTAGCTTCTAGAGGTATTTTAGATTCTTCTAGTTCTTCTTGTGTCTTTTGTTGTGTGAATGGAGAAACTTCACTTCATTCTCTTTTGCTTTGTCATAATTCGAATTTGGTTTGGAAGGACATATTCGAGTGGATTGGTTTGGTTCATTATAAAGCGGAGACTTTAAGGAAAGTTTTTTGAAGTGGTTTATGTTTGGCAAGGTTGAGAAAGTTAGGAAGGGAAAGGAGGGAGTGGTGTGGTTGGCGGTTTGTTGGACTCTTTGGATGGTTAGAAATGTCATCGTGTTTAGGGGAGATTCGTGGAATATTTTTGATATAATTTGGGGAGTGAAAGCTTTGGTTTGGAGATGGGCTTTTGTTGGAAAAATTACCCAATTCAATTGTAATTTTTACGAGTTTAGTAGAAACCCTCTATTTCATTTATCGTAAGATACAATTGGCGTGTAATTTTTCTCATTGAGGTTTTGCTCGGGTTTTTTTTTGTATCTAGTTTGAGAACTTGGGTTCTCCTATCAATATATTCTCGCGTATAAAAAAAATACTTCCTTTGTGAGTATTTTATCTGATTTATTGTATAACTTTAAAAGAAAAAATAAATAAATATTAATCTATTAGGGCAATAGAAATGGTTGATAAAGTGATCAAATGACTTCTTTACACGATGGAGTGAACTTCTGATGCGGTAGAGCGGAGTGAATCTGCAATGTTAACACTCCTACGCTCAAATAAGTTTGAGAATAGAAGGGAGTATAGTGAACTATGGTTAGAATATACTTCAAGCTTCGTATGGGATTCCTTACATATATGGAGTTCATTTAGAAATACATTGTACTCCCATCATGGAACGCCCGAGGGGTGGGGGTCAGATGATATATAATGGTGGATGATTTTCCATGGCACATCGAGTGTGGGATTTCAGATGTTGCTTGCGTTATACCCTCAATGCGTTAGTAAGACCACTTTAGGTTGAAAATTGGGCCTTCTCTTTATTAGTCTTGTGGTCGATCCAAAATAATTTTCCCAAGACTTGTTGAGGCATAACAACATAAAGTCTTCAGAATACTAAGTTGGGCTCCCCGTGACGGGTTCAGTGTTTGCTAAAATGGAAAAGACTTGAGTCGCATTGAGTATCCTTAGAAACAAATACATTAAATGCTAGTCTCATTGTTGAGACGCTTCGCAAAATGACTCTTCTTTCAAGCCACTTATTTTCCCTTATTTCCTCACTATTTAAGGTCATTTCTTCTTTCAAATAAATTTTCTACTTCTTTTCCCAAACTGTAACTTTCTTTTCCTTTTGCAAACTATGATTGCATCTCCTTGAGCCATGTTGATTCCTATTTCGTATGTTCCTTATCTTCTTTGGATTTCGCATTCCTTTGGTTCACCATACTTCCAAATAACCCCTCTTCTTAACTGTTTCCTTAAATTTCCAGCTTTTACCAGATACTATTACTCCTTATTTGCTTACAATTATTTTTTTCTTCCTTGTTCGATGAATGGCTGACGTAAGAAATAAACATGTAAATATTGTAGACATGCCTACTTGTGAAGGAAACGTGATACTTCATCCCACAATGGAATAGTAGACTTAGAACTGCCAAATATAGTTTCTTTAGCAGCTAACCAACCCATTGGGAACCTCATTACCCTCAATGATAGTTCTGCCTCTAGTGGAGGATCTATTCAAGATGGCATCGAACCTTTGAATTCTCATTTTGGAATAAGTATAGACGATTCTATAGAAGAAATCAAAGGGATGAACTATGACGGTTGTGTTACTAAGGATGTTGTTGTTGGTCCCTCTTCTCTCGACAACATACGACAAATATGGATTCTGTTGAGACTGGATGGGATGAACCAAGGACTCGCCTCTTTATTAGTTCAGCTAGTGATAAGTAGGTTTGGGATCATCTCAACTTCCGAACCATTCTCGAGTTCATGACCAACATTATATTTTTATTATATTTGGGAGGACATGGTTCGAAAGGAATATCAAGGTCTCATAATTCCTGCTGATGCTAATTAGTACCATTAGGTGCAGGAAGAGTTAAAGTAGGAATGATTTTAGTCTTCAGTAGTGCTTCAAGTTTGGAGGGGCTTATACAGATGTGGGGTCTTCCTTTGATTGAAATGTTTCCTGTGTCGACCCTAGCAAGACGATATGTAGCTCCTAGATGTTCCATAATTTTCTATTAATGTTTATTTTCTAGGTTGAGGTTCAATCTTCCCTTTAAAGGCTTCTAGGATGGGGTATTGAATCATTTAAGAATTTCTTCGTCCTAAATGAGCTCGGTAGTTTGTGTCTTTGTTGGTAATCTAGTACTTGTAAGAGTATTAGGAGAAATTGTTGACTCTGAGATTATTCTTCAACCTCTTCATTATGATGTGAATCTCTGCTAGCGGAGATCGGGGACAAGGGGTACTCTCCCTTTACCAGCCTCAGAAGGTGTTTGATGTTTACCTTAAAAGCTGGTAAAACTTCAAGGACCATTACTTCCTAGTGACCCCCTTCCAGCCCATAATCAAGAGGCTCAGTTAGCATTCTGCATTCTCCCAAAAAAGAATACTTTCCCCTTCGGGCCCTAGTTCTTAGTCGGTGAAATGTAAGGACATGATCCTAAAATGTTGGGCTCATGGCCATTTATTTCGTGCTCCGAAAGCATATGCCTTCGCCTCTGACTCTTTAACATTAGAGGAAGAGCTGTTGAAAGATGACTTAGCTGTCTTTTGGGAAATCTTGGGTTATGAGGAGGGAGTTGGGCCTTCAGATGTACCGACCACTCAGCAGAAGAGGTAGAATATTAGCACACAGGCGGTTGTGGAAGCGGCCACTGCTTTCGAAAGAAAATACCTCTTTGTTAAAGACATAAAATTATCTTTGTATATTTGCTTTTGTTATTTTCAAGGTGTTTTTGCTAACTGTCTCTGTATTCCCTCTTACATATAATATGATGGTGCTTAAAACATTTTCAGAAGGAATAAAGGACTCAAGCGGCAGATAATACACTTTTGTCCCTTTCTCTGTACCTCACTTTGGTCTCGGTTGAGTTGACAATAGTAGCAGACCAGAGGGAGAATGAGAATTCACCTATGGAGCAGGAACAGTCGAACTTGGGGCATACGTCTTCTGAAAGTCAGAGCAAGAAATCGCACGATCGACTTGCATCTGGTGCTGGTGAGACTGTAAAAATGGGTTGTGGCAAAGGTCAGGCTCAAGGGGAAATCTTCCCAAGACGTCTAAGCCACACAGGCCCGCCTCTAAGAGGCTTGCCCTGGGTGATAACCAGACTTCTGCTACCTCTTTCAAACTCTATGAAATCTTCTTAACCCGAGGGCCTAACATCGCCCAAGAAGTGCATACTTGCATCCCGAAAGAGGACTATATATATACCATTAAGTCCCCTTTTAGGAAGTAGAGAGACACCCCAGTAGATATTAAAGGTAGAGGTGCATGCAGTGTATATCAAGATAATGGCGGATATAACCTTTAATATCTACTAGGATGCCTCTCTATGTCTTAGGCAGTGGTTGGCTGGGGTGAGGTGCTGGCGCATGACAACCTTTTGGAGGAGAAAGTGCTTCTAAAGGGTTAATATGACCTTTTCTTTTGTGAGCAGAATAAACTCTAAAAGAAATTTATTGGTGTTAAAAAGGACGTGGAGACCCGTGGTGCTCCTTCTGAACTCACTTTAAAGGTCTCTCCCTTAAGGAGTCCTTGATGAAAAAGAGAAGGTATTTGTAGAGGCTCGGACTTCTTTGACCTACTCCGAGATAGCCCGAGCGACACTGATTTCCAAGGCTAAGGAGGCCGAGGATGCTCGTTAGGAAGAGAAGAATGTATGTTTCAAAGAGGTGAAGACTCGCAAAGATAGCTTGGTGGGGCTGGGGAGATCAGCTTAATGACTATATATATGATAGCATCAAATGAATGCAAGCAGTGTATATCATGGATCCGTTATATGGTATATAATGGACTAGATATACACCATTAAGAGAAGAAATTCAGAAAAAAATAATCCTTTGCTCTCATACTATTCTACACTAGTATATGATAAAGTTAACCTTCAATTCAAATACATCCATTTTATTTTATTAAACAAAATATTACATCTAAATTATTAGAAGACACTACTTTGGTAGGTACAGGTCTTGAACTGCATATTTTCAATGGGCAGTTTGTCACTGGGAAAAGAACAGTCCAGCCTCTCTTTCTCTGGCAGTAACTCACAAGGTTTAGGGCTCACATTACTTGTAACTCCAGCAACATCTATACAATTCCATGGAAGCTTCTTCTGTGCACTCATTTCAATAGTCACATTAGAAATACATATTCCTGTAAACGGGTCATTAGAAATCCCTTCAAGTTTCGCCGCATATGTCACATTCTTGGCAGTAACATCTCTATAATTAATTCCACTAATTTTAGGCAATGCTTTTGGGTCATATCCCTCATCTGGATGTGATTTATAAGCACCTGTCATCCAAAACACATATTTCATTGTGTTCAAGTTCATTCTTTTAACAAAAATGTCCTTCACGAATGCGCCTCTACCGACAGCTGTTTTGATTCTAACAGCTGATTCAGTGTTGATAGCAGTTACGTCTTCAACTCTTACATCTTGGATTCCACCTGACATTTCACTTCCTAATGCAACCATAGCACTATCAGGTGATATACATGTTAACCTTCTTATGACTATTTGTTGTGATGGCTTTCCAACTTTGATTCCATACTCATCCCATCCACTTTTTATGGCAATGCAATCATCACCAGACACAATGTAGTTGTCTTCAATCCTAACATTTGTACACGAATCTGTTGAAAAGGAAAAGGGTTGGAAAACAAATAGTTCTTGCAAGTAGTTTCAAATGAAACACGGACACAGATACATACACGACTCTGATGATGTTTTAAGAAAATAAAGCTTACCAGGGTCTATGCCATCGGTGTTTGGAGAGTCAACAGGTGCAAGAATGGTGAGTCCATTTATAATTATATCACTGTAAGAATAAAGCTTAATTAGAAGAATGAAAAATAATGCACTAAGGATGAGAAATAATTGAAAATGTTGCATTATCAAACCTGCTGTAAATTGGATGGACAAACCAAGCTGGAGAATTGACCAAAGTGAGATTAGATATTTGAATTTGATTAGAGTACATGAGATCAATCATGTTAGGTCTAGTGATTTTCAATTCATGCTTGTGGAACTTGTTCCACCAATAAGATCCTTGTCCATCAACTGTTCCGTTGTTACCGGTAATTACAACATCGGTAAGATTAGTTCCAAATATGAGACTGCTAGACCATCCAGCAGGTGCATCTTTACTTCTTCCATAAGATGGGAAAACAGGAAGTTGAGGCCATTCTGATTCATCCTATGTAATATATAAATTCCCTTTTAATTGATTATGAAATTTCCTAATGATGCAAAATAAAAATCATTATAGATATATATACCTGAGATCCAAGAATGACAGCATCTTTTTGCAGAAAAAGTGTGAAATGACTTGTGAGGTTGAAGCTTCCGGTGAGCCATTTACCTGGTGGAACAATAAGTTGTGCACCACCATCATTTGCATATTGGCTTAGGTTAGTTATTGCGGAATTAAAAGCCTTTGTGTTTGAGGTTTTTCCATCACCAACACCACCAAAATCTGTCAAAACTGCACTGTGTTTTCTGCAATTGATTGCAAGGTAATCAAAACCGTTCAATTTACCACTAGGTATTCTGCATTCTGCTACTGAACCCAATATCAGAACTACAGAAATCACACCAATAACCTACCCAAAACAATATGATCAGTCTATATGCTAAAATAATAGTAATGATATTAACCACAAGAAACGTTAATATAAAAAAATAGGTATATACGCAAAGAGAGGTACATAGAAATGTTCAAATTTTGGAGTCTTCATGTTTTGATGATACATGGCATTTGTGAGGTAAAGAGACGTTATTGTTATGAGATTGAATTAAAGTCTATGCAATAGCGTTGCAGATCGTTTTACATATGCAGATATGCAGATATTGTGAAAAGTACTTTTTGAAAAATTAAATCATTACATAATTTGACTGAATGTATTTACACTTTCATGTATGTAAAACAAATATTATTTTTTGACTTAATTTACAAATTACTGTTATTAGATTAACTTTTATTATCTGTTTATGAAATTTTAGTTTTTTAAAAACAATTTTGACATCTCTTCCCCAATTCTAAACAAAAATGAGTTGATGTTTAAATTATTTTAAGGAGAAAACTTATATACAATTTTTTAGGTGTGGTTGATAGTATATTATTTTTTAATAAAAATATCATAAATATATCTAAATATCATTTAGAGAATAAAAATATGAGAAAATTGAATATGTGTAGGAGGAAAGTATACAATTGTCATATTTTTATTGAAAAATAGTATAAATCTCACTAATGATGTGTTTGGAAGAGAGAAGAAGTTGAAAAGAGAGAAAGAGGTGAGAAAGAGTGTGGTAAGAAGAGAGAAATAGATGAGAAATAGAGTAGATTTGATGTATTGTTTGGTAGAAAAGAAAGAAGAGAGAAGTTGAAGAGAGAGAAATATTTTATTTTATAAAAAGCCCTAAATGTTCTTGGTCAAATTAATGTATTAATTTTATTAAATATTTATTTGTCTTAATTTTATCATTTAATCTTTAAATAATAAGTGTTAATTAATTTATTTGATTTAATTTTAAATTTTTTAAATAATTTATTTAAGCATCTAGCGCATGTGGTACCAGCATAAGAAATTCTCATTTGACTGTGGATTTACCTCTCAACGTTGATGCATATGTAGTTAAATATGGGAAAAATCTAAATGATTATGAATGTGTTGATATATATGTTGAACCTGAACTACTTGCCTACATACACGGGGAATTAAGAGTATGTTGATCCCGAACCAATATATGTCGGTTTAGAAGAATGTGGTGTGCATGAATGACTATGAATGTTATATGTTATTTTGATTAAGCGAGATAGAGATTTTTTGATTGACATTGTTATTATGTTGTTGTATTGAGATTATTATTGTGTCATTGACAATGTTGTTGTATTGTTGTACTAGTATTATTGTTATATATTGACAAGGATGCATTGTTATAGAAGGGGTGCACAAATTTTATACGATTGTTTGCGGTGTTAAAATTATTTAATATGAAGGGAAAAAGTGGGTGGAAGGATAAATTTTTCACATAATTGCTTGAGTTGCTAAAAGAAATGCTTCCAGAAGATAACAATTTGTTGGACCGTAGTTATGAGGCCAAGAAGATATTGTGTACAATGGATTCGAAGTATATCAAAATACATACATGTCATAATGATTGCATATTATACAAAAAAGAGTATGAAAAGTTCAATTAATGTCCAAAAAATGGTGAGTCGCGCTACAAGGTAAAGGACAATAGTGGTGATGACAATAAAAATGTTAGCAAGAAGCATCCTCCTACCAAAGTGTTATGGTACCTGCCAATAATTCTAAGGTTTAAGAGACTATTTGCTAATATGAATGATGCAAATAATATTAGATACCTTACAAATGAAAGAAAATGTGATGGAAAAGTTTGGCATGTAGTTGATCCTTTGCAATGGAAGAAAATTGATTTGTTGTTTATGAATTTTAGTTATGAGACAAGAAACCTTAGGCTTGGACTTGGAACTAATGGAAAAAACTCATTTGATAATTTGAGTACTAACTATACTTCTTTTGGATCAAGCGCTTACCATTGTGCTAAAAACATTTATGTTAGTGAGGACGCAACTATATTTCCTTATAGTATAGAGTCCTCCAGAGATTGTATCTAGTCCACTTAGCCTATCCTAGGTGCCACAGGTTAGGATGTTAAACCCATTGAATCACATCAATTACTTTGAATAATTAAATTTAGCAGAGGTAACCTTCCACCAAAGGGTTCGATGAAAAGAAAGATCACCGAAGTGATGGTCGTCCTCAAGAAGGATGGAGGTGTATCGGCAAAACCCCTGACCAACTAATGCTAGGGTTTCAGAAGTCTTGGAAAGTTGGAGGAACCCCAAACTAAATTTTCCCTTAGGGATAATTGCTACGATCAGTAATTTCGATGTCTCCTGAATTTTAATCATCTTCTTTAGATGTAGGATTAATTAACAAATATTAATGAAATGTTGCAAGTTCTCAAAGTGTTGTCGCAAACGCCACACGCGTGCAACTAGATCAATCAATTCCCCACATCATAAAGGAAACATAAAGACCCAAGGTGATAACGCAAATGCCACACACATGTGACTACAACAATCAATTCCCCACAGCCTAAAACACATACACAAAGAAAATGGAAAAGCACTAAAAATAGAAATAATGATCCACCTCCTCTGGCAACTAGCCACTCCGGAGGCCATTATGGGTTAGATACATGTCGACCTCGGACCAGGTTTTCACCTGAGCAGGGGAAGGGGAACCGAACTTTGGCCATAAATGGCCCTAGAAACATCCACAAACTTTAAAGAAATACCTCGCAAGTTCGCACGGAATTCAAAGCTCCTCACTCAGGATCACACAAACATACCTCAAACAAGTAAAAACAACAGAACATCTACTTCTTCAATACAAATATAATTTACACACAGGATGTGACAAAAAAATTGATGGGAGGCTACCCCAGTAGAGAAACAACCTTCCTATCTTTGAGGATCTGATTCAGATAAACCTGCTCTCTCGAAACAAGCTGATGATGATGAAAATGCTCCACCTGATGTAAGGAGTTCTCAAAAGACTCTAAAAAAACCTCAGGATAGCAGTAAGATATTTGTCCTTCCTCACTATACCCCTCACCAAAAGAGTCAACTAGTCGGCAAGAGGGTCAGGGAGATTAAGTTAATTGTATTTCTTTGAAGTATGTATCTTGTTGGAGCTTCAATATATGGACATTTTCCTCCAATTGATGCTTCTCTCCCCATTGCTGGTCAAACCAAAGAGCATTCCAACGACTAGTTCTACCAGGGGCCAAATCCGTAGATGTGCTCCGAGTGTACCATGTTATAGTTGCCAGTTCTTCCTCTAGGGCATGCCAGGACAAATTGGCTAAATATAAACACTCATCCTCCGAAGGAGGAACCCGATGTTCCTTAGCAGCGCGAGGGTCTAACCCTGTCAGCGGCGTGAGGATCATGGTACCTTATGCATGCATCGGCCGCAGAGGAGAAGTTAAAGCAACAACATTCTTGTAAGGCCCTAGAGTGATGGAAGAACTTGTTACATTTCTTCCTGGCCTGATTCCCCAACGTAAAAGATAGAGTACTTCCTTATCCTTCATTGAATATACATACAATCAATAACAAAAGAAAAACACCAGGATTAAGGAAGTTAAAGGCTATGAGCTTTCAAGACTTATAAAAAATAATCTTCCTTTCTTCTCTAGTGCGTACATCCATCAGTAAGCGGGTGTTGATGAGGCGTTTAAAGCGTTTTCGGGGGGTTTCATCCTGAGGAGTAACACCCTGGTATATAATATATCTTTGACAAAGCTCACCGATCAATTTTTTAAATACAACTCTTCTTAGGATAGGTCCTCCCCTTTGTAAATGTACCCATTTCCCATCGGGAAATGACTCTCATTCATGTACTTAGGAAACATTTTAACCCCCGCTCCATCTCTAACAACACATAACTCCGCATGACCTTCCAGACAGATAGGGGTATGATGGAAGAATCGGTCCTCAAAATGATTCAAGTTCTCTAAAAAAGTCCCAAAGCCACGAATAATCAACATTATATAAATTAAACCACAACCTTGTGCCTGAGTCACAGGGCCACGATAGGCTTTGAAGAAATTAAAGAAAAGGTCATGAAAGGGTTCCCATTCAAATATTGGCACCAATACTGATAGACTTTTACGTACGCCTAACTTGCAAGATTAAGCCGCAACGGAGAAATCATCAGGTGTGTAAGAACTTACATCTAGAAGCCATTGAAGGGTAGTTGAAAACCCATGATCGAAAAAAATGCACTTGTAGAAAGGGGTGGTACAATCACCATACTCGATGCAGATTTTTTCATCCTCACTTGGGGTCAAGACGCCCTATTCTGAAGGTGGACCAACATCAAGAAAGGCCTCATCGAGATTACCCTCTCGGAAAAATATAGAAATAGTAGAAGAATAAACAAAAACCGCCGACAAAGGTCGAAAACCTTCCTTTGAATTTTGACTCATGGTGTATACGATGTTCTCCAAACGCATGGACGAAAAATGTCAAAGGAAGAGAGATAGTTGTGAAATAGGAAAGGCACTCCAAAGAATAATAAACTAACTATTCAAAAATCATGATGACATAGTAAATCATATCAACGTTTCAAATCACTTACATATAACACTCAAGTGTTTTGGTTTCCAATGGTCATTATTAGAGTACCTTCAAAAAGAAATTTGAAGCATAAGACACATTAAAGGCGCAAATTCTCAAGGAACCATAACGTGTCCCCTCGACATTTTAGAGCAGTTGAAGGAACGGTCGACAGCCCATGCAGATGTGGAAAATCCTTGCACCGCCATGCAAAAAACGGGTTTGGGGGGCAAGTATTCAGAGACGATCATAATGGTCCTCGACCGACCACTCCGAAAGAATTACAATTCGTGTAGAACCTTCTTAGTACATGAGAGCTACCGTACAAACGAATACAAGTGATCCAAATCTCATATTCATCCAACGGATCTTCGCATTATACGCCTAACAGATAATAGATTGTTGTACATATAATGTCAATTTTAAGTACACAAATTCAAATCCAATTTTCAGTCACTCTTCTTGTTCCCATTCATATATTAACTTGAGCGTTGAATTGTTAACCTTGCAAGTTAACCTCCTCTCCATCACATACATCGAAGTTGTGATCCACAATAATTCTTTGTAGTTACATACTCTCATTTCATTTCTGATCCAATAACAGAGTAATTAAGTTTGACATTTTCTCACAAACTTATAGTAATTTATTTTTATTAATTTATTATCTTTTTATATAAATTAATTCAAATAAATTATTGCATAAAATTTTATTTTGAATTAATGAAATGTGATGAAATTAAATGGCATGTCATAAAACACATTAAAATTTCATAGTTTGAATTATTTATCATTTTCTTTTACTTATTATTTTCATCAAATTTTGAGTTTTAAAATAGTTTCTCATTTTAAAATATCTTAAATTTTTCCACTAGTTTCTATGTAGTTTTTGTATTTAAAATATACCGACCATCACTCCACTTCTATTTCATTTCATTCTTTTGTTGTTTCACACTCAGCTCTCACACTCCACAAAGTTGTGGTTTATATTCACTCCAACCTTCTTCTCTTCTCTCTCTCTCTCAAGAAAACAACACTAGTATTGTCCTAGCACTAACCTTCCATTTCCATGGCGGCAGAACTTTCCACCGCCACAACCTTAAAGCCCTACAATCTCCTCCAAACCTCGTCCCCTAAAACAACCTCAACACTATTCTTCACCCCCTTAACAAGCTTTCGTCATAAAACACTCCTTAAAACCCAAAGAAAATCAAGAATAACGCCCTTTACCGTTTGTGTTCTAATGGAGGATCCAAAACACACAACCCAGATCAACACAGAAGAAAAAACAGAACTTTCCAATAATAAACCCAACCCTCAATTGCGTCAATTGTCAGTATCACAAAAAATGGCAAGAAAGAAGTCTCAAAGGTCCACTTACCTTGTTGCCGCTGTAATGTCTAGCTTTGGTGTTACCTCTATGGCAATATTAGCGGTTTATTATAGATTTTCATGGCAAATGGAGGTACCTAAATTTCTCAAACTTAGATGATGATGATGACTCTTTCTAATTTACTTTCAATTAAAACATTCATTTTAACATTGGTTTTTGAATAGGGTAGTGGAGAAGTTCCTTGGTCTGAAATGTTTGGCACATTTGCCCTCTCAGTGGGTGCTGCTGTAAGTCTGGATTGTTTTTCAATTCAACAATTGAAAACTAAATTGTGCAGTTTTGGATGTTGATTTCAATTGGGTATGTTTGATTTTTCAGGTGGGTATGGAGTTTTGGGCAAGATGGGCTCATGAGGTTCTATGGCATGCTTCCTTGTGGCACATGCATGAGGTCTAATCTCCCCCTTTTCTCTCTATTTTCACATGCCATGTTTCAACCTATGTTCACTTTACTCATCTTAGTACTACTTAATTAGTACTGGTATTAGTACTGGTATGATAGCATCTAATTATTAGTACTGAATCAAAGATGAATTTGAATTTTTTTGCAGTCACATCATCGACCAAGAGAAGGTCCATTTGAGCTTAATGATGTTTTTGCAATAATTAACGCGGTTCCTGCAATTGCTCTTCTCTCATATGGTTTTTTCAACAAGGGATTGGTTCCGGGACTCTGTTTTGGTGCAGTGAGTTTATCTTTCATAATCTACTTTTTTAATCCCTTAATTAACGGTTTCATTAGGATCTGTTTAGTGAAAATGACACCCTTATCTTTGGAGTAGGGTCTTGGGATTACGGTGTTTGGGATTGCCTACATGTTTGTCCATGATGGATTGGTTCATAAGAGATTCCCTGTGGGTCCTATTGCTAATGTACCTTACTTCACAAGAGTTGCTGCTGCTCACCAAGTAATTAATTACTAATTAACTGTTGTTTTAATATTAATCATTGCTTGAATAGTGCTGATTATAGGATCTGATTTCTGACTTTGATTTTGTTTGTTTGTTTGCAGCTCCATCATTCGGACAAATTCAAAGGGGTGCCATACGGGCTCTTTTTAGGCCCAAAGGTCAGCCATATTCGTATTCGATTTTCCTAGGCTTTTTCAGATGTTCATTTAATTATTTTAGAATTGAAAAAAAAAATACCAGCGACTTGATAATTCATCTCATAAGCCTTAGGAATACTTTGGAATAGTCAACAAAAAAATGTTATAGATTAGATACATAGAGAGCACTTGACTTATAGCACCAATTAGAGTCATAGAATCCTTTGTGTCTGAGTGAAGACGAGGAACCGAAGCAGCGACCACATCTTTGTTTTGCAGACTTTGGTGAATCTTAGGACATGTAAGGTAGTTAAAACATCTTTTCTTAATCCCATTTCCTTCATCATATGAGATAGATTGGTTTGGTTCTCTTCATCATAATCGTCTTCTTCTATAGTACGATTATTCACCATAGCGTTCTTTTGGCCATGTTTCTTGTATCTTATAAGTTGGAGATGTGACACACATTGCCTTAGAAGTAGAGTTTTTTCAATTTCGTCTGGATTCCAGCGGCGGTGTCTCATCACACAACACTTTGAGAGATAACGAGATCCAATGAGTTGTTAATCCATTACATTATCATGTGATTGTAGCCAAATTTGGACGGTTTTTGTGGTTGCCAATAACATTCGGTGTGACAAAATATGTGCAGGAAGTTGAAGAGGTAGGAGGACTAGAAGAGCTAGAGAAAGAGATAAGTAGAAGAACAAGATCATATACTGGTTCATGACAAATCAACTACTAGTACTATAATTGTTTTAAAGAATTTTGAGTATGGAGAGCAATTCAATTCAATTATTGAAATGATTGAATACGCATGTTGATTTGTACAGTTTTAGTCATTAATACATGGTTACTTTTATTGGTATTTAGAGTATATTAGTTTGTGAATATAATATGGAGATGACACACTTAGGACGAAATCCTAAAAGACTACAAAAGAAATTTATCAACAAATAGACTCAGACTCGACAAGCAACTTAGATTCGAGTTAAATCTTTTTGATTTTAAGTTAACATATTTTTTGTTCCAAATATTTGATACTGATGGATTGTTCAAATAGAATTACGACTACTACTAGTGAAATGCAACTACATAAAAGGAAAATGACCCAGAACTAGTATAAAAATATTGCGTGAATTAAAATTGAGTGACATAAATTATCCTCATTGTTTTGAAGATTGTAAATTTTGAGAGTATGTATTAGCATCTTATGAACTAGTATTTCGAAATAAATGAAATTTCTGTTCTAGAGGCTAATATTTATTTATAACAAATGGTCTCATTTGCATGTTTGACACATGGAAATAAATGAAAATATTTGGTGTTTTAAAAATCGGATCGGTCATCAAACTGGTTAGGGTACTGGGTCACTGGTTCATTGGTTTAACCTCTAGGTCACTGGTTGAACCGCATGACTAAATAAGATTAAAACGGATAACTCGGTTGAATAAACCGGTTCAATACTATATATTTATTAAATTGATCGAACCAGATGACTTAGTCTCTAAAAAATATCACAACACTCACAAAATTTTATAATTTTATAATTTCACATGTTTATTCTTTACATTGAAATTCTAAGTATAATCATGCTCACGACAAAATAATACAAAATGTAAATTTAAATAAATTTTAAATTAGGTATAATTTCAAGAAGGGAAAAAGTTGTTCCAAATAATGTTTGAATAAAGTCTAATTATATTATATTTTAGTTATATTTAAAAAAAATCATGAAAATAACGTCGTTTTGTGCGGAAAAAAAGAACATGCATTTTAACCACCGGTTTTCTAAAACTGTCGATTCACCGGTTTTTTCCGGCTTTGACCGGTTTTGGCCAATTCTCACCGGTTCAATATCATACCTGGTCCAGCAATCAGACCAGACCGGTGATCCCTCCGGTTTGAAATTGAAATATTTTATCTTTTTGATTTCATAAGTTCACATCTTCTCTTCCTTTGATTGTGCAATTCAACTCTATTTAGAATTTAGCACTTTCAACTTGAACTCGAAACATTTGATCTTTTTGATTGATGAGACTTGTGATTTATTCTTTCTTGCTCACATGTCATCATAAAAATATCATTGAAAAAATTATCATCATCAAAATCATTTGAAGACATTACCTACGCATATGGGTGGACAACAGAATAGCTTGGACGGATTCTGGTTCAAAAATGTCATCCACCTCAACTCCCGGTTGATTGTGTAAATCGATTTAAACAATTTGGGTCTAGTCAGGTTGTGGGTTGATCCAAATGATTTGCTCAGGTTGTTGGGTTAACTAAGTTTTTAGGCCGGTCTAATAATATATTATTGTTAAAGGGATCCATGGCATTAGTACTAGCAACACCAAATAAATATTTTTAACAGAGCACTATCCGATCTTCTTCGAGCTGAACATAAGACAAAAAAAACACTCATAAGAATTCTAAGTTCATATGGTACACCAGAATGTGTCTATGAGTTATATTATCAATCATATATATGAGGCTATTTGTGCAATTTATGTGATACAAATACAAATACATAAACATAAAGGAAATAGCTATACCAAATATGTTACTTTCTCTTACCATATACAACCTTAACTTAACGAAGGTCAAGCAAAGAGTTTGAGAAAATGTGCATAACAAACATAAACAGATATCATATCATCATTTCTTATTATGCAAGAAATTGGAAACCACAGAAATATAACCAAAAGTAGAGTTTGAACGAGTTATCCGATGATAAACAAGAAATATCATCTTCTAAGTAATTTAGAGCACCCACATCGATGAGTACTTCACCAAATTCAAGAAAATTATGTCAGTAAATTCTAATCTTGAATAATTTATGGGTGGCTTTATTTTTTAAAGATGGTCTTGCAGGGTACCGTGGTAATATGGCGACATAAACAATATTGAAACACAATATATGAATAAAAAATTAATCTATAACAATAAATGTAATAGTTAATAAAATATAATAGTTTTATTTTGCAACATTCAGTATTATAATTTTATTCTTCAGCGGTAAAAATTTGTATAATTTTTAAACGGTCATTTTTTAAATTATCAGTGTAGCTTTACAATGTAACAACTCTATTCTCAAACGGTCATTTTTTTCCTATATATACTTGTATAATTTTTTTAAAACTTACATACTTAACTTCAAAAGTGTTCAGTATATTTTCGGCATATTTAGTATATTTTCTACTATTAGTTTGTATAATGTATTTTTATTTTGCCTTTATTTATTTATTTATTTATTTTTGGATATTTTAATTTATTTTTAATACATGTTATTTCCTTTTTAATACATTTTGATATAGTTGAATTAATTTGTTTAAATTATATATTTATATATTAATGTAAAATATATTAATTTGGAATATATTGTAAATTTAGTGGGACTCATTTTAAAATTTTAGATGAGTGGTATGGATATTTGAAAAATATAGTTTGGTGGTTTAAGTAATTGAGAAATGTGAAATAATATATTATTTTGGGTGGAGTCCATTAACACCATCAAATTGTGTGGTATGGATGTGGATTCTCTTAGATCACCTCCAGCGGAGTTTTTTCATCATGGTTCACCAGCATGGTAGCAAACTTTTTGACCAAAGCATTGCTACAACTGTTCAACGGATTAAAAATATGCAACGACACTTCATCAATTTTTTTATATTAAAATATTAAAACTAGCCGTTCAACAACTATTTGTTTTTTTTTCAACTTATTTTTTTTAATTATAAATATAGTTTTTAGGAAAAATTTTACCAACACAATTTTTTCTCACTTTTATTTTCTCTTCAATTTCAAATTTCTCTCTCATAATTTCATCATTTTATTCATAAATTTTTATTTTTTTTCAACAATTTCTTTTCATTAGCCTTCTTTTGACAAAATATTTAACCCAAATTTCACTTTTTTATTTCAAATTACAATTGTTTAGGCCAAATAGATCCTAATCATTTTCATTATCAACAAGCTATGTTCAATTACATACAAAATTATCAAAATCCTAATCATCAAAATTCTCAAATTCCATAAGTACCAACAAACTCCACCATATTTTTTCCGTCACCAAACAATCCAAATATGTATCTTAGACCTGAAATGAATTCTAATAGTAAGGAATTTTCTACTAAAGTTCCACCATTTTCTACTTAAGTTGGTACTGAAAAAGAAGAAATGGTTGTCGTTAAAAAAAAATCTCGAGAGCAATTTACAAGGGATGAGGATATACAACTTATCCAATTATGGCTCAATGTTTCAAAGGATCCAATTGTGGAAGTTGATCAAAAGGATGAGAGTTTTTGGTTAAGAACCGCTGCCAATTATAACCAATATCGTGGGCAAGAGCGGGAAAAGTTAGGAGGACAATTAAAATGTCGATGACATTGTATAAATGGATTGGTTCAAAAATTTGTAGGGTGTTACAAACAAGTTGTTAATGGAAATAAAAGTGGGACATCGGAGAACGATATCATGGCCGCTGCACATGCTTTTTTTGTTCAGGATCAAGGTACGACATTCAATCTTGAGTACGCATGGCGATTGTTAAAAGAAGAACCTTAATGGATGGGAGAATCGATTGGAAGTTCTTTAAAAATAACAAAGACTTCTGCTAGTGGGACATCATCGGGAACCCAGATACACCTTCAAGTTATGAGTTTAACTCATCATCACCAATGGAGCGTCCAATGGGACAAAAAACAGCAGAAAGGAAGGGTAAGGCAAATGAATGAGAGAATTTAGAGATAATGGAAAGACTAGCACAATGTAAGGAGGACGAGATAGAATTTAAAGATAATGCAAATCATGATGAAAGACACTTCTACTATGAGCAATAATCAACGAGATATTCATTAAAAGTATTATAATAAGATGAAAAAAAGGAATGTAGTTAGTATCACCTATGTAAAATAGTCATTAGTACCACTTTAATTTATCAACACCTATGTAAAATGGTCATTAGTACCACTTTAATTTATCAACACCTATGTAAAATGGTCATTAGTACCACTCTAAATTTTAATAAATATTATGTTATTCAAACTAGTTGTTATTCAAACTAGTTGTTATTTAAGCCATTATAACAAACTAGCCATTATTCAAACTAGTCGTTATTCAAACCATTATATATACTACCACTTATGTCAATGTTTTCTCATTCTCATCTTATTCTTCTCTCATTTTCTCTCATTCTTTACTCACTAAAATGGATCCATACAATTCAGATAATTATGATCAAGAATCATGGGAGTTGATTGAAGAAGAATTTATGGACGCAGTGATGAAGAACAACAATTTCAGAATGAACATCAATCTGGAAGTTCCTCTCGGCCAAAGAGAAGAACAACAATAGATCGAGGTCGTGAAGAAGGGCATAATCGATTATTCAATGACTATTTCTCGGAAAATTTAGTATACACAGATGTTCAATTCCGAAGAAGGTTCAGAATGCATAGGCATGTATTTCTTTGAATTGTAGATGCCCTTGGAAATCATGATGAATATTTCCAAATGAGGGTCGACGCAACTGGTAAAATGGGTCTTTCACTATTGCAGAAATGTACATATGATATTCGTATGTTGGCGTATGGGTCTCCTGCTGACCTTGTATATGAATATGTTCGAATCAGTGAAAGCACTCCAATTGAGTACTTACAAAGATTCGTTCAGGGAGTGAATGATGTATTTGGGGATGAGTATTTGAGAAATCCTAACAACACTGATGTTGAACATCTTTTACAAATAGGAAAGTTGTGAAGACAAGTCTTCTACAACTTTATTTTGATGAAGACAAGCTTTCAATTGCAAAAGGAATGGATCAAGTATATTAAAGAACAAGATTCAAGTATTTCTCAAAGTGTTAAAGCTTGATTCATATAAAGAAATAAGGTACATGGCATACAAGTCTCTTAATGCATAAACAAGTGTGTTCAAACATTCATACATCTTCTATGAACTATATAAAACATCAAAAAACCTTTCTAAACCTTTAAAACCAAGTTTTTTGAGTTTTTCACACTTGGGAACCGGGTTCCACTTTGGATGAACCGGTTTCCCCAGGACCTCTGCCACCTTATATTTACGCTAAAAGGGATGGGAACCGAGTTCCAGCTTTTGGGAACCGGTTCCCCAGTTCAAAATTTCAATTTTTTTAACGTGGGGTTAGGGAACCCGGTTTCTGATTTATGGGAACCGGTTCCCCTGTACAGATTTTGAAAAATTCTTAATTTCTCCAACAGCTTTGTGTCATACCTAATCACCATAAATCCTTACAACCTTCCATGGATAAAGACCTTTTGTAGGGGTGTCTTAGAGGCTATAAAACTCAGTTTTTCAGACTTTGACAAACTACCTATTTCATTAAAAAATTTCAAACAATTCAATTGTCCATATCTTTCACAAAATTACCAAGTGTTTATACTTCATTTTCATTGAAACTTTGTGCATATAACCTTCACTCAAAATTACCAAAAATTCATATCATACATCCATTAAACACTTGTATAACATTAAAGGAATTGTGTGCTTGAAAGGGAAGATCAATCAAGTGATTGATATATTGTTCAACTTCAAAAACTCTTGTAAAAGTTCAAACATACTGGTGTTTACTTATTTTCCAGGATTGTTGGAATTAAGTGTGTGCATTGAAGAGGATTGTTCTTCTTGCACTTAGTGTTGAAGATCTTAAAGGTTTTAAGAGCCTTTGATCTTTCTATAGGTTAGATAGTAAAGCATCACATTTGGTGTGGATAGGCTTGTACAATCATTCTAACTATAGTAAAATCTCTTTCATGTTGAAAGGGGACTGGAGTAATCTCTTTCATGTTGAATTTTATTTATTTTATATCAATTTTAATTTAAATAATTAAAAATATTATTTTAAGTGATATAAAATTTAATATGAATAAAATATTAATATATAAAGTAAAGTTGTGGGACCCATATGATTTTTTCAGAGTTGCACCATCCGAGTGAAAAACTAGTTGAGTTGCTTTAAGCTGACGTGGTTTAATAGGTCCCGGAAAGAGCCCAAAAATGAATTCACGGTTGGAGATGCTTTTAGTTGCTTAATTTGAAACACTTTGTCATCTTTCTTATTGTGCGTGAATTAGTAGCTTTTGAATGTCATGAGCTATTTATAAATATGTCTATTTTCATTAATTCTCTCAACCAACTTGACAACTGATTATGCAACTAGATCAGCTCTAATAAATAAATCCAAGAAAAAAGACAAATTGAATAATAAATGCATATATAACTAAACTTGATCTCCAAAAGCTTGTCTAGCACAAGAAGCAATAACAGTACTATGATCAAATAGAAGAGGAATAAATCTATCTAGTTCATCAGAAGCCAAGAAAGGGAGAGGAAGAAACACTTTCCCCATAGGATTAGCCCAAGGAACTATTTTTGAATCACCACCAACACGAAGCAATAGTACATATTTTTCATCAAGCACATTATTTATACTAGTATCATAATAGAGAGCAAGAGCATGGAAAGCATTAAGAGTAGCGACATTAGAACCAATACGACAGCCGAGAGGGTCAGGAACAACAAGAGTGAGAGTGGAAGAAGAGATCTGACCTATACGTTTGGTCTGATAGATTTGGTAATTATAGATATGGACTTGTTTTGGGCTTGCGGCGGTGAGAATGGTTGCATCCTAAATTGGAATCCTAGATGGATGCCGAACAAATAACCTTAGATGGTACCATGATTTGCACATTAAGAATGCTAAATCCTCTTTTGTTGTTGTTGTTCTTCTTCTCTCCATCTTCGATAATAGTCGGAAAGTGAAAACAAATATAAGGATAATGTATATGGGAGAAATGCGGTTGATCGAAGATGAAATAACCGAGTATGGAAAATTATAGTTAACTGAATTAGGTGGGTTAGGGTACCCACGATTGTTTTTCCATGAATCATACCCGCCCATTATAATCCGCCTCAGGCCGTAATATTGGACCTGTTCAACCGCTGGCCCGTTTGAAAATGTGTTTCTCTGTTTTTTTCTCGGATTGTATGGATCGGGCCGAGATGTGGATGCTTGTCTAGCCCTACCTACATAATATATAGAATCACATTCTTCCCTTTTTTTTAATGATAACAACGCACCATCAATCAATCATAATTACCTTTTATATAAATTTTAGAAAATAAAAATTTAATAATTTAACTATTATGATTAATACAAAAATGTAATTAACTTAAATTTCAACCAAAAATTAACATAAAAAATTAGAAGTAATAGATATTCCATATTGTCTATTAAAGTATTTCCAAACAAACCAAAAATCCATATATAATACTAGGCCAAACAAAATCCGAACCGTTCCCTTACCCGATTAGGGATCGCCCCACGAACACTTTATGCGAGCCCTACGTGTCCGTTCGAGGCCAAACAAACGCGATATACAACTGCAGAAAAAAGAAAAGTCAGATTTTTTATTGTTTCTAGACACTGTCCTTTATCATTCATCTTACACGTGTCTCAACATTACTCGACAATTACACCGTTGTTGTTTCTTTTCTTCTCTCATGTTATCGGTTACTTCTTCTTATATATCTTTCCCTTTTCCCATTTCTCATTCTCTCTCTTCTCTCGCTCATGACTTTTGAGTTTTCATCACTTTCTTTTCCTACCCAACTACGTTTTCTCTAGATCCAACCACTTTCGTTTCCGAAAATCGTTTCTTTTCGCTTCAATCTAGCTACTTAATTCATCAACACTCTCGTTAGGTTTTGCTTACCCCTTTCTCTCTCTATGCCATTCCCTCAGGTTTGATTTGATTCATCCTTTTCTTCTTCTTCCAATTATGTTATGGTTTTTGTTTTTGAATTTTGATTTGATTTTTAATTGGATCTGGTTTTGATTCTTTATTGGAGTGATTGAATTTGTGGTAATTGGGTGTTTTTTTGTTTTGGTTTGAGTAGATCTTGTGTTTTTTATAATTTAGGGTTCGTGAATTTTACTTGAATTGAGTTTATTGATTGGTTTTTTGAGAAATTGGGTGGATCTGGTTAGGGTTTTGATGTTTTTGTTGTTTTTTAAAGTTTTTTATGTTGGGAATAGAATAGAATTTGATTGAAGGGAAATTAGGTCTTGAAATCAAGCTCACTGAATATAATTTGCTTGAAGTTTGATTTGTATTCTGTTAAGACAATGTAGTGGGTTGTAATTCATCATGTTTATATATTATAGAAGTCATGGATGGACTTCAATTTCTAGTAATTGGGATTCAGGTTTGACTAAAACATGGAAAATTAACTGTTACAAGACCTAGAAAGACCATAAGATCTCCAGATTAATGATTTGGATAGAAACGTGGTCGTAGATAACATTATGGCACAAGTTGATTATTCTTGGTTGTTGTTGTATCTGTATAACATTTGGATTCTTCAATACTGCCTATTCTCATGACTGTGTTTATGTTTGGACACTTAAGTTTCATAATTTGGATACTTGTAAAGGAATTTTTATTTGTGGTGATTTGTGTGATATTTTCATTTCTGTAATTGTGTATTTGCTTATTCTATCTGTAAATGAATCATGACTCTTTGTGTTTGTGAGCACTTGCAGTTTTTAACGACTTTGCTGTGTTTTCCCTTAAACTGCAGTTGGGAAGGGTGTACTGGAGTCAAAGTTTAGCTTCTGGGCACAAATTTATTAATAGTATTGCAAGCCTGTTGGCCTTTTCGGGATGGGCGAGTGCAAGTGTTGTGGTAAGTTAGGAAGAATGGGGCCAAGGGACGGATCTAAGAGTGCTTATGAATTTTCTTTGATGTTGTCTCCTGTCGTTTCTTTTTGGGACTGCATTGTTCGTAAAATGAGGTACTCCTACAGACCTGAGTGGGTGTAGTGGTTGGAGCTTTTTCCGTTAGTTCTAGTCTTCATACTTCGACTAATTAGAGTTTATTATTAGCATAATAATAGTTTAGGTGAAAAAAGTTATAGAAAAATGTATACACTCTAAAGGAATTCTCTTGAAGGATAGGGTTTCAGAACAGTCATTTTAAGTATTTATGTCTTTAGTAAGTTCAATGGATAACATGGCATGTAATAAGGGGCAACATGTGAGGAAGGCAAAGAAGAAGCAGGTGAAAGACGAGTTGGATCGTCTTAAGCAGGCTGAAAAGAAGAAGAGGCGGCTGGAAAAAGCTCTAGCTACGTCTGCTGCCATCATATCGGAACTGGAAAAAAAGAAACAGAAGAAGAAAGAAGAACAACAGAGACTTGATGAAGAGGGTGCTGCAATTGCGGAAGCTGTCGCTCTGCATGTTCTACTCGGTGAAGACTCAGATGATTCATACAAGGTTGAGTGCAAGACTTGGGATGATTATAATCGTAATCTTGATTTCTTCATGGGTGGGAAAAGAGCCTGCTTTCCAAATCTAGATGGAGGCACATGGTCCGTCACTGCCGAAAATGGCAAGTGGTCTATCTCGTCCGGGCCTTTTGAAAACCACAATGTGCACGCTCCAGCTTACGGAGAACCAGTATGGGATCCTACAAGATTCTCTGTTGACCTTATAGCAGCACAAGCAGTTAGATCACTCCAGATTGCAGAGAATGCAGATGAGGATAGGATTCTGTTCTAGGGGAATGCTTACATATCGGATTAATCACGTCTTTGCTGTGGACTTGAGTCTTTTTTTATTTTATTTGAGGTCTTTCATGTGTATATAACTATATTTTATATTAAATATCGCGAGTCTTGTGTTTGTCAAACAACACATTCTGCTTCAGGTGTGATTGAACATGTTGGTAGTGTCCCCATGGTTTTTTCTGATTTTCTTTACCTGTATGCGAGGATGCTAATTTTATTTGTGGAGTGATGACTTTCATACTCAAGTATTGTAGGGAACTATACTTTTTTGAGCTGATTATCAATGGTAATAATATAAATGGAGACCTCATGATTTATATACTTTGCACTATTGAATCATATATTACTTTACATCTCATCTATTGGTGGTTTTGTAATGATGTTGGTATTTAAAGTACTTCCTAAAATTCATTCTTTTTGCAAATGGAGTCGATGTAATGTTTTTTGGCTTTTTGCCACTTTGGTGTTCAGCAATGTAATCAGCATTACCTCATGGCTTGCGTCATTGCAGGAATACTAAAATCTGAGAATTGCTGTTTTTGGAATGCCGTGTGATTACTGTATTGCATAAGCTAACCTAATAACGTTAAAACATACTCAAAAGTGTGAGTGTGGTGGTAAAGATATTTGAGTGATTGATTGTTGTACTTTTATGTGAAAAAATGCAAAGTACACCTCTTTCTGACTCACTATAGATGCTTTAATATAGGTTATAGATTCAGTTAGAAGTAAGTTAGATACAAATGAGTAGTCGTGAAGTTACTTTTTCAGTATAGAGTCTTTCAAACAACGCACCAATAATAAGATGTAAAAATTGCAGTTGCTTTTTGACTTAAAATGTGCATGCAGTAAACCAATGCTAGCTTCCACTACTATACATCATTCAATCACATGGATTTTCAGCTTCTGAACTACTAGAGTAGATGGTTTCATACCATTGGTAATAAGATTTTTCTACCAAGCATGTTGAACTCTAGGAGATTGATTTTTCTACCAAGCATGTTGAACTCTAGGAGATTCTTCTCTAGGGGAGTCATCCATATCAGCTTTAACATTATTTGTAACACAAAACAGGAATCTGTATGCTACTTTGGTTGCTGCTACAATCTCTGTTCTTGCTTGTCGGAACCATAATGATGTACTCGCAGCCATTTCCTTAACAATATCACCAACGTTAGCAAACCTGTTAACCCAACCTGTCATGAAAGGTGTAAGAATACACACAGTGGAAACTATAAAATATATTAAAAAGATAACAATAAAAAGATAACAATTCATCACAAAGTTATATAGATTGATTCTCAAGTCATTTACCAGGAGGTTTCGGAACGCCTAGTCTTCGACAAAATTCATCACAGAAATGATTGCAGTTTTTGGAGAAGAGATCATAAGAATTCCCAGGCCACTCTCGACTAAGTTCTCTTAATATTTGATTTACCTTGAAAATATTGTAGTTTGTTTTTCCTAGTACAAGTGATTTTCTATATGTAAACATTGTGTTCTTCCCTGAAGGACTACTAAAAACACCAGTTCCTTCCTCACAGAATCCAAATGACCATTCTTCATCTCCATAAACCTGTCACAGTACCACAAGATTTTAAGGGAGACTCAAGATTCAAGATACAATCCAAATAACAGCAAAAGAAAACAAAAAGAAACAATGAAGAGACAGTGGATTAAGACCTGAACAGCGCTGTGGAATATACCACCGAGACCAATACCATTCTTGAAGATCTTGTTAATGTGAACAACGGTGCTGTTCGTCTTCTCCGAACCATTGGTCAAGTCGTACACGTGAAGTGTCACTTTCGCCATCTTCGACAAAAAATCAGAGTGAGATTCTTAAATTCTTTGTGCCTTGGGTTTGAATTGAATCGGAGTTAGATTCGGCTGCAAGAATCCTTCAACCTAATTTCTACCTTTGCGATTATCAAGAGTGAAAGTGTTTCTTGAATTTGTCTTTGAGAGGGAACAAATATAACTGTGACATGAAAGGTGGCGCTGGTCATTATAGTTTATTGCTAATGCTGCATGAGAGGGTTTGAGAGAAATTTAAAAAAAAAAAAACTTATTATGAATAAGCAATTGATTGAATTTGAATGTAACAGACAAAATTACTAGTATTAATTTATATAGAGTAGAAGTTAAAACTATAATTAATGTAACTAACTCTATCATACTAGTAACTGTCATAACAGAATTACCAACTAACTGCCAACTGATACTAACACATTAACAGAATATTTTGAATACTGCAAAATGTACTTTTTCTCATTTAGATATTGTTGTAGCATTTCCTTCTCCTAGGATTATGTTCGTATTCGTAGAATATAGTGAATTTGTATAATGTTCTGCTGTTTGAATATTTTAGAAGTGATGGAATAGAATGGAAAATGATGACATCAATTTCATTGTATATCCTCATGTATATCTAAATTTTGTTCTATTCCTTCATAAGATATTCAAACTATAGAATAGGGCTCATGTTTTATTTCATTACTAATACAAGCATATTTTTAGTATACCTACAACTATATGCATAGCTCCTTTAGTTTCATTTCATTAATTCAATGTCTTTTTTCTTTGTTAGCCACTTTGGATGTGTTTTTTTTAATCATTATTTGCAGTTGGTGAGGGATGTTGCAACATCATGGGAATTTTATATTGTATAGCTGTGAGGTGTAAAGTCTAAGTCTATTGACCAAATTCAATATTAAATTTGAGAGTTTGGTGAA